>NC_137866.1:10882366-11214866 GCF_963924005.1 Protomyctophum bolini
TTTCTCATCATTTTGGACCGTGGGCTATAGCCCATATCGTACGGCATACTATGGCACGCCGTTTTTCATCATTTTTGAGGATTTGAAAAAAATGAAAAATGAAAAAAACGGTGGGTTATAGCCCATGTTTTTTGAAATTTTGGAAAAAAAAGTTAGCCTCATTTCTCATCATTTTGGACCGTGGGCTATAGCCCATATCGTACGGCATACTATGGCACACCGTTTTTCATCATTTTTGAGGATTTGAAAAAAATGAAAAATGAAAAAAACGGTGGGTTATAGCCCATGTTTTTTGAAATTTTGAAAAAAACAGTTAGCCTCGTTTCTCATCATTTTGGACCGTGGGCTATAGCCCATATCGTACGGCATACTATGGCACGCCGTTTTTCATCATTTTTGAGGATTTGAAAAAAATGAAAAATGAAAAAAACGGTGGGTTATAGCCCATGTTTTTTGAAATTTTGGAAAAAAAAGTTAGCCTCGTTTCTCATCATTTTGGACCGTGGGCTATAGCCCATATCGTACGGCATACTATGGCACGCCGTTTTTCATCATTTTTGAGGATTTGAAAAAAATGAAAAATGAAAAAAACGGTGGGTTATAGCCCATGTTTTTTGAAATTTTGAAAAAAAAAGTTAGCCTCGTTTCTCATCATTTTGGACCGTGGGCTATAGCCCATATCGTACGGCATACTATGGCACGCCGTTTTTCATCATTTTTGAGGATTTAAAAAAAATGAAAAATTAAAAAAACGGTGGGTTATAGCCCATGTTTTTTGAAATTTTGAAAAAAAAAGTTAGCCTCGTTTCTCATCATTTTGGACCGTGGGCTATAGCCCATATCGTACGGCATACTATGGCACGCCGTTTTTCATCATTTTTGAGGATTTGAAAAAAATGAAAAATGAAAAAAACGGTGGGTTATAGCCCATGTTTTTTGAAATTTTGGAAAAAAAAGTTAGCCTCATTTCTCATCATTTTGGACCGTGGGCTATAGCCCATATCGTACGGCATACTATGGCACACCGTTTTTCATCATTTTTGAGGATTTGAAAAAAATTAAAAATGAAAAAAACGGTGGGTTATAGCCCATGTTTTTTGAAATTTTGGAAAAAAAAGTTAGCCTCGTTTCTCATCATTTTGGACCGTGGGCTATAGCCCATATCGTACGGCATACTATGGCACGCCGTTTTTCATCATTTTTGAGGATTTGAAAAAAATGAAAAATGAAAAAAACGGTGGGTTATAGCCCATGTTTTTTGAAATTTTGGAAAAAGAAGTTATCCTCGTTTCTCATAATTTTGGACCATGGGTGTTACACCCCCTAGTCTAGGGTTAGGGGAAGCAACATAAATGTAGAAAGACAATTGAAATAAAACGGACTGTGCATTTATTTACAGACCAAAATCATGGATATTTACAACAATATACAATAACCCAAATTAACCTGAACTAACAAAACACAACACAAACATAACAAACACAAATCAAAACAGAACTCAAAACTTATCCCAAATAAAGAGCTTGACAGGATGGTCACAGGTTGTGGTGATGTGGGGAGAGGACAGGGGGACCGATTCCCTGCTGCCCTGAAGCTGACAGTCCTCTGAACAGAATTGTTTGTCACTGAGCTTTATAGTTCGGGTGTGGCCACCACCCAATCCACTGCTGGTGTCATAGGGCTCATCAGAGCCGGCCAATCCATGGAGAGGACTAGTTCCCCACAGCAGCAAGCACTCTCCAGTAATCAGTCTCATGATGACACAGGTCTCCTTCTCCTCTCATCAACTCTCCACCTCAGAACAAAGGAACAACAGATAATACCAAATACAAAATAACCTAATTATGGCTGGCCGTAACAATGGGCTATAGCCCATATCGGACGTACGGCATACTATAGCGTGCCGTTTTTCATCATTTTTGAGGATTTGAAAAAAATGACGAAATGACAAAAACGATGGGTTTATAGTCCATGTTTTTTGAAATTTTGAAAAAAAAAGTTAGCCTTGTTTCTCATCATTTTGGACCGTGGGCTATAGCCCATATCGTACGGCATACTATAGCGCGCCATTTTCATCATTTTTGAGGATTTGAAAAAAATGAAAAAATGAAGAAAAAAAAAATCCGCAATTTCCGCAATTTCCATTTCCGCAATTTCCGCAATTACCATTTCCAATTTGACAAAAACGATTATAGCCCATGTTTTTTTTAATTTTGAAAAAAAAAGTTATACTCGTTTCTCATCATTTTGAAAAACTCGCTTCGGACTGGTCAGATTTCTTCCATACATCACGCAAATCTGTACGCTATCTCTATAGTCATGTGTTCAACACAGATCTGTACGCTATCTCTATAGTCATGTGTTCAACACAGATCTGTTTGATTTTTCATATATGGTGACAGATGATATACTTGTCCTTGGGAATGTGTTTGCTTTTTAACAGATACAAGAAACAAGCAAACAAACAGAACAACAAAGTCACTCTTTAGAGAGCACCATTCACCATGTGGTCTTGGCTGTTTGCGCACACTTTGGTCCATGCGGAGACCCCAAGCATGCCCACATAATTACAGGTTGTCCAGAACTGTTGGGAGAGGGCAGCATGCATGGGCCTGCATGGGCGAGAGATAAAGCTCAGGCCCAGCATGTGGTGTGCAACAGGGTAGGGTAATCAGACAGGAAGGCATGCATGCTCAGCCAACCAGAAGGCACCACTGGGCCTAATTACAGAGTCTGACTAATGATGAAGCGGTGCTTTGAAGTTATGTGGCCGGAAGTCTCCAGCCTTTGCCACCCAATCAGCAGACCTCCTGGTTCCAGCTGCACTGAAAATGGTACATTATGATTGTGTTTAGAGCCCCCATTCCTCCCACTGGTGCCTGGAGTGTGATGGATAGCCTGTGGGCCTTATACTTGTACAGTTAATTGCGCCATGCATGTGTCAAAGTATGAGCCATTAAACCTATATGTAATCATCTTTTTTCTATTTGCCATTCTCTTCCTCTCGGCTCAGGCTATATTTATACGCAGTAGCCTATATGTGAGTGCATGCCTGTGTTTCCCAGAGTGTCATGGAATTGCATCAAGGTAGGCATGTGTAAATGGATGGTTTTGAGTGGTTTATTTGTTATTTCCATTTGGGTTGTATAGTTGTGATTTGTTTGCCACTGATAGATTCTGTAGTACCGGGCAACATGATGAACGTGAATGTGATTGAACATGATTTCTCTGGAAGGCTTCATGTGACCAGTATAGACACAACTGTGTCTCTGTGCCGAGAAAAAACTATTGCTCACTGCTGGACAGTTTATCTTCTCCCTGGAGATCGACTGTGCCTTGGGTAACCATGACTGATGAGGGGATAACAACACATATACACACACAGGAACAAATCCTTACTCTTGTACAACTATACACCAGACACTTCTTAACACAGATCTTAAAATCCCCCACGAAGGACCACAGCCGTTTCCAGCATTGTATACATACCTTTTTCTTTTTTTTTGATACGCTATAGATTCTTCCTATGTGTGTGGCCGTCTGAATTAAACTACCAGGACAAACTATGACTATGGCAATAGCTGTCAGCACCACTGCCCTAAACATATTTAGTATAGGAATATAGCCTATAGGTATAGGGCCTTCATCACTCCTCCCGCCCAACACTCCCTCCCTACAGGTGCCGATAATACATGAAGTGTATTATATTAGTTAGATATCATATAGTTCCTATATATATTGGAATAGTTCCTGTTTCTACACAAAACGGATGTGGGGGCTCCCAGAGTAAAAAACAAAAATGAAATGCGTCCCCTTCTTCTTCTTCTTCTTCTAACGAACGGGTTCCCAATTTTGGGACTAAAGAAACTCACGTCTCACACTACACAACATGGCTGCCGTGCCATTCTGACAACGAGATAAAGGAGCCTTTGGCCCAGAAGAAAAACGGAGGCGGCATTGTGATGTGACAGCGAGCTTGAGGAGCTGTCCAACTCCAAGTGCTGAAAGGGCAAGGATTGTCAAGTGGCGCCACTCCATAATGCTTATGGCTATTTAACTGTGGTTCAGCCTAATTTTAATTCACTAAAACGAAGTGTAAATTAGGTAAAATTGTAAGAATATACAGTAAGCCTACATACCACTCGCGCGTGAGGCATGTTAAATGACAATTTATTCGCCCGATATTTTGCATGCTACTGCTGTATTAATGTCCCGGACCGGCCCGCATGGAATACATACAAATAATAAATTATAATGTGTATAGGCCTATAATAAATGTCCCATTCTGTTATAATGAAACCCATGGGATCCAATCTACACGCAGTAGGTTACACCGCAAGCAATTACACTTAATCCAAATCCACAATTGGCTGATATTCAATAGGGAAATAATTGAACTGCCCTTTTCAGCTCGACATCTTTCATTCCTGTACTTTAACGCTCTGCATAACAGAAAGAGTAGGCACCTCCTGTAAAAGTGGCAATTTTGTCCAAAATGGAGAGAGATGGAGAGAGAGAGAGAGAGAGAGTGTGTGTGTGTGTGTGTGTGTGTGTGTGTGTGTGTGTGTGTGTGTGTGTGTGTGTGTGTGTGCGCGCACGCGCGGGCGGGCGGGCGCGTTTGCGTGCGTGCGTATGTGTATAAATATATTGGGAAAATGGTCTTTATGTAGGAGTATATAGGCTATAATTAAAACATTATTGAACATTTGACAATTGCTCCAAAGCTACAAAACCTATATGACTATATCCAATCATTTTAGGCATAAACAAGAAGTTGATGGGTAGGGTAGGCTACATTTAAGTCTGATAATGATTTTTTTTTAAATCGTGTATAATTATGTTCCTTTTTATCCTCCACAGTTTGGACAAAATAGCGATTTTTACATCGAGGTGCCCACTTTTCTTGTATCAGTTGTTGCTAATACCCCTCACACATAATAGCCTGCCAATCTGTAGCCAAACATCCCCAATTCCCCATAGAATCTGCATTGAACAACACAGCAGTCGCTAACTGCATGCAGAAGAATGCTGCTGTATTTCACACACTTGCAGTGGGAGGAGTTCTAAGCTTTTACTTTTCAAACGCCCCGGCCGCCGCCAGAACAGATCATCCCTTGCATGTATAGAGTCTAAAGTGAAGTTCGTGGCAGTGCTTGGTTATCATTCCACTGTCTGGTCTAAGCGAGCATCATCTCCAGTTAACTTTCTATAGCCTATACACAGCTAATGGAGAGTTAAGAGACTGGACATCCCTCATCTACTGCGCTTCGACTCATCTCTCTGCTCCGCGCGCCCGCGTTTTGCGGAGGGACTGGGAGTGATATTTAGGGAAGCACTCTTCTCGTGGCCAGGCTGTGTGAACAGGGGAGCTGGCCCGGGTCTCCCGCACGTATGATGGAAGGAGACGTTATGGACAAAGTGGAGGCGGTGGCGACCGTCTGTGACTTCGACCCTATCACAGGTAGCATACCGGCCACCAAAGTGGAGATCACCGTCTCCTGTAGGTAAGTGCGCTGCGCTGCCCCATTGTGCGTCTCAAATAATGTGGGAATGGTCCGTGCGCTTTGGATGCCTATGAGCATTATCGAGGAAAACTGATGCAGTTGGTAAATGGCCATAACTGTGTAAAGATATTCATGCGAGTTCCAAAAATCCACCGTGACCCATCCCCACGATGTTTTTAAGTAGAAAGCCAAGTATGGTGTGGCATCAAACTTTTACGCCATTATTTAAAAAAAGGTTTTCTTTTTTTCTCTCTCTCTCTCTCTCTCTATATATATATATATATAGTTTAGTTAGTTGCTGCGAGAGTGATATTTAGCATGCTGTCATATTGCCTGCATGGGAGTGTCAGTGTGTGCGTGATGTGCCTCGGCTGACATCGACTTTTGGAGAGTTTGTTTGCACGTGAGAAAGCTCCCTTGAGGCAAATGTGGCACATAATTAGCCGATTGAACCCTTCACTGAAAGTTATAGAAACACAAAAGACGATATAAGCATGATGGAAAAAGGCAAGCGAGTTAGCCTACTATATGGGTGGGGCGTGCTGCCGCTGGTTGCAGTCAAACCAGAGAATGTGTAGCAGATTGATTGTCAAAATTACTACGTCAATTCTAACACTATAGCCTTTATATTAAAATAACAATAATTTAAAAACCCAGCTGTGCTCATGCATGGGGAATTGATTACTCAAGTTAAAAAACAACAACAGCACAGATGATTCACTGAGTTTTAAATTACAATTAGATGATAATGATGGAGTGAAGGAGTCGCTGTTAAGAGACTTGAAATTTGCTTTCTGTGAACCTATATGCCTTAGCATCACCAATGTATGGTATGGTCTGGAATAGATGCTGGAGAGGGTGATGGTGGGGATGATGATGATGATGATGGTAGGCTGCTTAAGTGCTTATGGCTGTTTTGGGAAATGTTGTCACTTTGCTTTTTTGTTTTCCTTTCTTTATTGTTATTGTCATTGTGAACATTGATTGAAACGAAATAAAAGCTGTATGCTGCTACTACAGTAGGCTATATCTTATTCGGTTATCAATTGAGTACTGTATAGTGTATAATAGCCTACATCAGTATTTGTAATCTTTAACAATATCTTCCAGTCTACAGTTTTCTCTAGTGTTGCCAATGATGAATGCTGGTTTCAGTATACTGTGAGGTTATAAGGAATCTATATAATATACTGTGTCATATGGAGACATTTATCAGCCACCTGCATGTGCTCCCCATACCTCTCCACTTCAGCTCTCCTCTCTTGAATCTTTTACATCAGAGGTTTACAGGTGTAAAGGTTTTTTCCATGCGCTCTTCACCATTTTGTACCAATCTGTGAGAAAAGAGATAGAAGTAGTAGAGTGAGAGAAAAGGGAAAGAAATAGAAACAGATTAAATAAAACAGAAGAATATACACTACACATAGCTCATGTATGTAGCTCACAGCCTTTGTCTGATGACCAAAAGCCTAAAATCTCCCCCAAACAAGGGGGAAATCCCCTTTAGGCTAGCGGCTTTCCATGCGTGAGACCCGTAGCCTGACACTCAGCTTTAGCTTTTCAGTTCGTTTCATTCCATTATTCAGTCTGAAAGCCCTCTCATTGAAGTCGTTTTCTGAGGTAGGGGTGTGGCCAACGTGGGACTCTTCGGCGATTGGTTGATACCGGATCACCCCCATTGGTAAATGGTAAATGGTGCATTTATATAGCTCCTTTATCCAAGGCGCTTTACATAGATTGTGCATACATTCACCAATTCACACGCACGTTCATACACCGATGGCCGCAGAAACCATGCAAGGCACCAACCAGCACATCAGGAGCAATTAGGGGTTCAGAATCTTTCTCAAGGACACCTCGACACTAACTCTGGGGGAGCCCGGGTTCGAACTGGCAACCTTGAGGTTCCCATCCAGCCACGTCATAGATAATGTTTTATCTATGTTTTTAACCCTAGCATCCCCATAATGGGAAAGATAGCAGGTCTACAAGCTCACAACATTGTGAGGTTGTTGTTGTTGTGTTGTTGTTTTTCCATGTCGTTTTCCATACAACGGCGGAGAGCTTTGTTGTTTCCAGTACATGTCACGAGGCTTTGTTTTTGTTCTCGTTTCCTTAGAAGGTTGCTTGATTGTTGCATGGTTGATGGCCTCAGGCTGTGTTGCATGAGTAGACCCTTTCCTTCCATGAATTCCTCCACAAAAAACAAAGCCTTGCTTTAGGGTACAGTTTAATATCCTCTAGAAACATGAATTCATGAAAGATGCGTCATTTCCAGGATCGTTTGGGCTTCCTGGAGATTGCTTGCTCAAATGCTACACCCTGAGGATGCCTCGAAAAACGATTAGGCAGCTCACCAGCTGAACTGGACTAAATATGCATGAAAAGTACACGTACACACACACACACACACACACACACACACACACACACACACACACACACACACACACACACACACACACACACACACACACACATACATACATACACACACAAACCCTATTTTATACTTTTTGGGAACATTTGGAGAAATGTTTCATTGCGGAAATGTTTGAATACGTTTGCATACGTTTGCTTTGAACATAAATATATCCAATCTGTGGCCAAATACATAATTAAATACAAATATATTTTTGGGGGTCCTTGACATGAAAATGCTTGAGAACCACTGCCCGGGTTCTGTTTGCTCTGTCCAGTTGTAATGATCAGAAACACTGTTAATGTGGGTGAGAGCAACAACATCACAGCCCTGTGTAATTGATTTAGTAAGGCTGAGAGCTCTCAGATTGCCGCGTACGTGGAATTGAATTGCAGCATGCACTCCTACAGGCATTCTCATAACGCAGTGCTGTTATTGCAGAAAGCCTCTCTATACAAACAGGAGAGGCCGACACAGACACCTCTGTATGAAAACAACAAGTGCGAATCTCTGTGATAGCACATTGTTTCTGCTCTGTGAGTTTGATTGGTTGGGATCACGGGTCAGCCGGTGAGATGAGTCTCAGAACGTGTGCTTCCCATCAGAGAAGGGTGCATGCCAAGTTGCCAACTTACAGCAGTGTTAAGGTGCCTGCTTGAGAGAAACCAGAGTGGTTTCTAGGCCCTCAGAAATAATGTCATTGACATTGAATACAGCTCATTGGGTCTTGGAAAGTGGTTATGGACCCGTGGCACATTTAAAGGCTCCATAGCCATGGGTAAAGTGTCAGTAATGAGTATTTTCAGTGGTTGATAGTTTAGTAGCTCTTTTGAATATTTCATAAGCTGGATCATGCCAAAACGACGCGCAAATTAAGTAGTCACTGTGAATCCAGCTGGATTTCAGATGATGCCCTTTTTATATCTCGGTGTACCAGCCTGTCTTACTGTTCCAATGTAAAATGACTTGAGGGAAACTGGGAATTCTCTTGGTCCAAATAGCCACTGAGAAAGACCATTTCTGTTCTGTCATTGTTAATCAATGGTAGAAAATTCAGATTGACAAAATACAACAAAGCCCCAGGATGGCTGATGCTTGTTTCATAATACTGTGATAAGATTATGTTCTCTCAAAGAGCCAAGCCCAGAGCTTAAGTCATCATCTGTAGCTAGTGGCAGAAAAACAACAGTACCTCTGTGACCACCGAGCAACACATTTTATTGATAGACTCGACACAAAAAACTCAAAAGTTAAAAAGAGAGAAAAGCCTTTATTAAATTAAAAAGGCAACTGCCAGCATGTTTCGACCATTAACTGGTCTTCATCAGGGCGAGAATGAAGAACATCACCAAACACACTCATTATATAGCAACAAGAAACACAGCTCTGCGATGAGACAATTAGCAGGTGTCAGAGTCATGTGAGTGCCAATCAGTTAATACCTCTGTAATTACATTGATATGCATATAAAGGAACTCAATCTACCCCTGACGCCACACGTGTGTGTGTGACAGCATACAGCACAACATAGTGTCATGTCACAACAAGGGAGGAGAAGTTATAACTTTGAATTCTCCCTGACTTGACAGTGAAAGCAAGTCACTTACATTTGGAAACAGGGCGGACTACTGTAAATCAAAGAGATCAAAAGCAAACTACTTTTGTAGTGCTGTGCATCTCCTGCCAAATTCTCCCCCTCTACACTGTGCTCTATAGTCTAGTCTGTATCCCATTCCCATCCGACAACCCGAGTTTAGACATTTCCCATTGCCTGGACACCATCAGAGCAATGTGATTATGTGAAGACATTGCTTATTGTTTACTCTCTCTTTCTATTATGGTTAGATGCTAATGCTGCCCCATCCTCCATTGTTTCCACACCATTGCCTCTGAGCTCGGCGTTCCCATTCATTTGGAGTGACAGATTGGTTAGAGTACCACTGCACCAATCAATGGATTCGATGGCGTGCGGGTTTAAGTCAACTGGGAAATGCTTTTAGTCCCTTGATATTCATTACCTGATGCAACACCCAGCCAAGATCACATAGGTCACATCACGTCCAGACTGTCTCACAATACTGGACCGTCCAGTATTCTGTGACAAATGGCTGCAGGGGACGATTCCTGCACATCCCTTCACACAAGGCTCCTGATTGCTACTCTCTCTGGCCAATCAGGACTCATGTCGTGTGTCAATCAATATAGGGGTCGTAATGAAAGCATGGCGGTGATTAGACATGGTGCGCTGTAGTTTTATAATTTTATGTCAAAAAACTTTTTTGGAGCAGAGGAATTATACAATTCCACCTGGTTAACCAACCTGGTGTTTATTTGACTGTGACATTGTGACAAATTGTGTGCAGTTGGGCGTGTTTAGCACCACAATGTATCTCAGGTTTTACTACTCCAGTTCCTGTGACCTGGTTTCTTGAGCGTCTTTGTGTTTTTGTGCTGGGAGGAACCGAGTTTGAACGGAACTGGTTTGCATTGTGCATAAAATATTAATTGAAAATCTCTCTGTGTAAGATAGTGAGATTTCAATTTGAAAATGTTCTACTAAGCCACATATTCTTCACATACCCTGTTCTCAGTTAAGACTGACCCCAGGCAGACTCACAGCTTTTATCTCCCGGGAGTGTGTGATGTGGCACATACGTTTTCTGTGTGTGTGTGTGTGTGTGTGTGTGTGTGTGTGTGTGTGTGTGTGTGTGTGTGTGTGTGTGTGTGTGTGTGTGTGTGTGTGTGTGTGTGTGTGGCGTGCGTGCGTGCGCGCGAGCGAGAGAGAGAGAGAGAGGCACGAAGGCGCCAGGAGGGAGTAGATCCTTTCCAATTTTGGGAATGTTAGGATTGCACCAGGCAAGTCCTCGATGAAGCGAATAATTATGCATGAACCCCTTAAACTGTGAAAATATATTCGGATGAGAGAGATGTGGCCTGTGTCAGTGTTATTAATACATCTCATTTGGGATGTACAGTATAGCAGAGTGGTGCAGTCATGTCAGTGGGCTGTTAACATGTGCTGCATGTCATGCCTCATTGGCCACTGCAGTTCGTTGGAGCAATGTGTCTGCAAAAGGGGGCGAAAGTGTGCAGGAAGTGCTGAAGGCACGCTGCGTCGCTGCCCAAGTGGCGTCACTCGTGCGACTCCTCCATGTCAATCTCTGCCACTCAAGTGACTACTGGCCAATCACAGTGCATCTTTTGCGGGACTTCTGTCACGCACGCGGAAGCGTGGCAAGCTTCCGCTCATTCTTCCGCTATGCTGCGTTGCAAGTAATTTAGTGGGTGATTGGCTCAGCGTTTAAACAATCAAACTTATAATGCACCCAGTCTCCCTTGAGAAAGGACATTGTAGTGGATCCCAGGTCTATAGGTGACCACACCACGATCACCATGTTCATGACATCAAACAGGTCACCTCCTATAAATATCTAGGAGTGCAGTTAGTGGACATGGATTGTGATATAAGTATGTGTGCAAAAGTACACCAACGCCTTCATTTTCTCCGTAGGCTCAGACGTTTTTGTGTAAGTAGAAACATAATGCTGATCTTCTATAGAGCTAGTATAGAGTCAATTCTAAGGTATGGTATCACCATCACCAGTTGGTTTGGAAACCTAACTGTAAAATACAAATCTGAGATCCTTAGATTAGCCAAAATGGCAGGGAAGATTATGGCTATGTCTACACCTCCGATCACCCCCCGGTCATCTTTGAGCAGGCCACCATTGGACAGGTTAAGAAAATTGTGTCCGACCCCTCCCATGTACTATACCCTGAGTATCGGCTAATGCCATCAGGTAGGAGGTACGAGGTCCATGCGTGCAAATATAATGGGTACAAGCATTCCTTTGTCCCTCTGTCAATCACACTCCTTAACAGAGTCCTTGCAGAGGGCAGACAGGGTAGGGGTCGAAGGTTATGAGGTGATGTTCTTCCTCTTTTGCACTAGGTACGTATGTTGGTGTGTGGTTTTTTTAAGGTTGTACGGGTCACTGTGTGCCTTTGTTGTCTTGTATTGTATTGTATTGTATTGTATTGTATTGTATTGTATTGTATCTGTATGCTGCAGGGCGGGTCCTTGGGGTCCAAGACAAATTTCTCCCTTGGGAGACAAAATAAAGAAACCTTGAAAGACCTACAATAAATGTTTTAATGAATTCTATAACAGAATCGATGCCAACCTCTTGCCATTGTGATAATTTAAAACGCAGAGCTGGCTACTAAAAGCTGGGCACAATTCGTTATTTTTTTCTCAAATAAGTTTTGATTAAGAACAGGTTATAAATGATTATATAATTGGTACAGTATACAGTATATTTTTTCCTTTTATGAAAAACAAAAAGAAGAAAGGAAAGAAAAAACAAACAAAAAGAAAACCCTCAGTCCCTCACATCCATACTGCTCAGTGACACCGCATATAATAAAATAGCAAGATGATGACATTGTTATGGAAAACAATATCTGAAATGATGATATACAGTCAACCACATCAGTGGTATCCTGTCCATGAAGTGCTTCTACTCAAATAACGGACATGGGGTAGCCAAACCTTATCAAATTGTCTCTCTTACAATCCATTCATACCTTATACTCTGGCCATGAAAGACACTACACGTTCAACCTGGCTTCCCTATTTTGGGCATATCATTAGAGGCAACATTACGGAAATGTCAGAAATACATATACTTTATATTTTATACAAAATGTTCAAAAATACCAGATCTACAAACTAGATCAAGATCTACGCAATGGAATGGAATGGATATTATTCTTATATCAAACTTGTAAGTCGCTCTGAATATGAGCGTCTGCTAAATTCCCAAATTGCGGTTACCATGGTACAGGATAGTCTGTATGAGTTCATGCTCATTACAATTAATTTATCTCCCACGTTTTCTTCATTTCTCTCACCTACAAGGCTCCACATGGGCCCATGCCATGCCAACACCAATTACACACTTTTCTTCTCTATTTCCTTCATGTTGTGCATGCTCGCTGCTATCTCATTACCCCCCTGCGTGTGTGTGTGTGTGTGTGTGTGTGTGTGTGTGTGTGTGTGTGTGTGTGTGTCCACGTGTGTCCGTGTGTGTCCGTGTGTCCGCGTGTGTCCGTGTGTGTCCGTGTACAGTAGGTGTATACAGTATATACACATGAACTGTACTTGTGAATATTGTATATCTACAGTTTGGATGTTTTCAGAGAGTGAGATGAAGCCAAATAGGCGTGAATTCACCAGGTAAAGTGGAAAGTCCTCCATATGAGTAGTAACTGTTGCAGTGTGTGCAGATCTCCCTCAGCTCTGCTCCTCACAGAAGCCCATCTCCACACAAACCCTGAGCTGCCAATGTGTGCAATTAGCAGTGATATTATTTCCAGTCCAAACATTAGTCACACACAGCCATATAGTGGAGTTGGCCTCAGGGAGTCGTTGCATATATTATATATATATATATATGCTACGACTCCCTTAGACTAGCTGTGTGTGTGAGCGCGTGTGAGAGCGTGTGTGCATTGTTATTTTCTCTACCAACAGTGGGAGGCTGGGGGGGGGGGCGGTTTGATCACTTGGATTCTGACACTGCTTTATAAAGATGGGCACCCAGGGAGAGCTCTGCTGCAGGTATGTAAACCTACAGAGGGTGAACAGAAATGGAATTATTAAACAGATGGAGGAAAAAGAGACACCTGGCGCCATCACGGTGAAGGTCAGCAGATGGCTCTGTCACTAATAAGGGGCCAGATTGCGTGCTATGAGCTTGATTGGATGAGAGGTCATGAGATTGAGACAAAAGCTACATCCTTCTGCATCTCCCTTCACCACCGTGGTGCTTCACAGATAGACAACATTCAGATAGGGATTGTTACCTACACTGGTATGCAGGGTGGGGAATTTCATCAGCTCTAAAAATGTTATTGTTAGCTATGCAAGCAGCAGGGTTATAATTGTTGAACGGTGCCTCCGCTCCATTACGCAGCTATGTGTGTCCCCACGTACAGTATGTACAGTACATACGTGTCTGTCTCTGTGTCTGTCCAAGCACAGAAAGCTGCAACTCTGTCATTTCTCCACCATTTTGGACGTGGGAAGGCTTGCCGGATCTAGGCCGGCCCCCTGGGTGCGTTCCTGGGGGTCTGGATGTTCCGGGGACCCCTGGGGACCACCACACGCTAACTGTCATTTCTCGAAGATTTTTCCCAAAAATGTACAGTACAGAGCACAGTACACTACAATACAGAACAGAGTACAGTACAGTACAGTACAGTACAGTACAGTACAGT
Source organism: Protomyctophum bolini (assembly GCF_963924005.1). Lineage (NCBI taxonomy): Eukaryota > Metazoa > Chordata > Actinopteri > Myctophiformes > Myctophidae > Protomyctophum > Protomyctophum bolini. The sequence goes on from NC_137866.1 coordinate 10,896,575, forward strand.
ACAGTACAGTACAGTACAGTACAGTACAGTACAGTACAGTACAGTACAGTACAGTACAGTACAGTGATTTTACAATTAACTGATTTTTAAGATATATTTTGGAGATTTTTGATGCCTTTATTGATAATAGACAGTAAGTAGTGTGACTGTCTACTACAGTGTGAAATGGGGAGAGAGAGATGGGGGGTGACACACAGCAAAGGTCGTCGGGATCGGGACTCGAGCCTGTGGCACGCTGTCAGGCTGGATTACCAGCCTAGGTGCCTGGACCGCTAGGCCGGCCCAGGCCAAGCAGCAAGGTACAAAGGCTATTACTTTATTCTTCGGTTGTGAGCTTGTAGATCGACTTAAACTGATCTTCGGCCCGTCCCTCCTAACGCTTTACTCTCAAACAAGCTATCTTAAACCACTGGCTGATTTGTCGTAGCATTTGCTGCTGTGTGCACCTTCATGTTACATGGAGGATTAACCCCTACTGTCCCCATGGCCTTTCCTCAAAATGTCTCCCTGGAGGATGATGATTTACTGTAGTGCTGCCACTGTCCAAAATGCCAACTTTGCACACAGGATATCTGAGTCTCACTCACTAACTCATTCAGTGCCACAGTATGACGCCTGATGACGCCTTTCCCGTGACGCCCTCGTTGCCATGGGCGCCTGATGACGCCTTTTGGGATTTATTATTATTATTATTTTTTTTAACTTTATCCAGATTAGGGATGGCCAAATGGAAAGATTGTATTAACCGGTTACCGCCAGGACTTGCCGGCTAATTAACCGTTAGCCGTTAAGAAAAAAAAGCGCTGTTTTGCGCATAAAAAATTGACAAATACACCGTTTACACGCGGCCTGCTGTCAATCAGTGCACTAGTGCGTTGGCTACAGTCTTCTATACGGACACATCACACATGTATCGCGGACCGATCAGGAAGGATTAGGGAGAGAGAGAGAGAAAGAAAGACGTGTTGAGAGAGCGTCTCTCTAACGCGCGCGAGAGAGAGAGAGAGAGAGAGAGAGAGAGAGAGAGAGAACGTCTGAGAGAGAGAGAGAGAGAGGGGGGGTCCCGTTAGCAACAAGCTAACAGCATACCGGACCCGGTACGTTCGTTCTATGATCCAAAAAACGACAGAGCGATCTGCCGTTTAATGAACCAAGTTAACGTTCGTTGCACGAAGGGCAGATCTGCGGGCGCGCAATGCTGTGTGTGTGTTCGTCTTTTTTTCTTTTTCCCTCCTGCTTCCACAGTCCACTACATGCAGTTGTTTTGGTGTTTTTGTTTTGGGGGAAGTAAGTCACGGCACATGCGTGGTTGCACTGACAGTAAAGGTGGAAAGAGGGGGGGTGTATGTGTGTGTGTGTGTGTGTGTGTGCGCTTGGTGCTTTGGCCGCGGTGCCCGCTCTCGGCGCTTCAAAATAAAAAATATATTTTTTTATCGGTGAACCATTAGCCGTTAGTGTTGTCGGTAAACAAATTAATAAACGGCTAACGGCTAACGGCTATCGGTTGGACAACCCTAATCCAGATTACGAAAATTACTCTAATCTGGTGTTCAGGTGATGATATGCAATTATGCACATTACATGCACAATATAATTACAAATTATTTATTTTATTTATAATGGGCTTCGGTGGCAACGAGGGCCAAAACTGGTATCCACCTGGTGGCACTGGACTAGGGTTACTAGGCGTGATCAATGCGATTTGGCTATTCTGAGTGGCCAAAGAGCATTGACCACGCCTCCAGGTCTTTAGTTAAGTAATAAGACCTGGTACTTATGTGTGATATATTTAAATGTTTGTTTCTGTTGATTGTATGTTAATCTGTATATTTATTTATGCCCTTGAAGGGTTCTATGTTGATGCATAACACTGTATATTTTGTAATTATAGTTTGTAATGTGAATTAAGATCATGTAAACAGTGAGGTTCTCATGTAAGCCCCTCTAGGGTTTCTGACCTCACCGTGCACAACAACTAGCTGTCGATTTTCCCTTGGAAAGAACTAGCATAATATGCATAATGTACAGTATAGAATAGATGTACTGTTGTGCAAAACCAAATACATCAAATGAATCAGAATCCTACATGTATGCTCTGCTTCTGGGGGCTTTGTGATCTCAGACTCTGGGATTGTAAACATGTTAGCACAGTAGACCAAAGTACTGTGCATCGCTCCAGCTTGGCTTTCTGATCCCAATGCGTCATGTGATGTTCTTTAAAAGCATACTCCTGGCATCAGACTTTTCTGGCCCCATAGTGTGTGAGGGTAGGTAGTCCATTAGTCAGAGTGGAGGAGTAAGGGATGGGTCGATCAGGACAGAAACTGAGAATAGTTAGTTGCAAGGAAGCTCAAAATTGTATCCAATCTTTCTCTCTTTGCTCCAAAAGAGAAATAATTTTACACACAGAGTTAAAGTAAGAGCAAAGACACTGAACTCCTAATTGCTCCTGATGTGCTGGTTGGTGCCTTGCATGGTTTCCACCGCCATCAGTGTGTAAATGGGTGAATGTAATGCACGATCTCTGTAAAGCGCCTTGGATAAAGGCGCTATATAAATGCACCATTTACCAATTGTCTGGAATTGATAGAGAGCCAAATAGCCATAATTAATTTTGTGCCACTTTTCAATGAGCCTCAGATCACAATGACTTGAATTATGGTCTTATCTTTTTTAGAGTCAGCTGTGGTGAGGAAGAGATTATTTCAGGGATGGCAGATTGATTGTCCTTTTGTCTATGAGGTTGACAGTGTGCCCTTGTGCTACACAGCATAGCATGGTTCTACAGCCCTATTATTAACAAAGCAGGTTACAGGTATATAGTTTGGCTCAGTGGCCTTGTAGTTAGTGTCTGCCATGAGATTGAGAAGTCATACCAAAGAAAGAGTATAAAATGTGTTAACCAATTCAACGCCTTCTTGCTTGGCAGTTGGCACTCAGCATCAAGGGCTGGAGGGCGTTAGGTCATGTCATGCTAGCGATATGTCCAGGGGGCGTACTGCCTAACACTAAGGAAACAGGAGACAGGCGCCTGACATGGCTCTTACAATATGTAGTTTGGCGCCTAGTACTGTATATGTTACAGCTAGTGCAGCAGTGCTATAGATTACAACTGGAAATCAATCAAATTAGATCACTCTACAGACGACACGCTGACACGGCACTAGAGTGACGCTGCACCATATGCACCATATCAGATATAGGTATGATCTCCACATCAGTAAAATGGTGTATTTTTATTGTGCATTACATTCATCCATTCACACACACATTCATACACAGATGACAGAGGAAACCATGCAAGGCACCAACCTGCACATCGGGAGCAATTAAGGGGTCAGTGTCTTGCTCAAGGACACTTCAACACTAACTCTTGGGGAGCCCGTGTTCGAACTGGCAACCTTGCAGTTTCAATCCGGCCACTCTACCCTGAGTCACTGCTTTATTCTATTGAACTCACAGGTTTGTAGTCAATCTGACCAAACAGATTCACAGCCACAACGTAGCGGTGTGGTAAAATACTATGGCACATACAGTATTCACAGTACATTCTGTTTTGTGTCGTGTGAAGATTAAGTAGGGGGAAGGTGATGGACAAGTTAATTGGCTGAGTTTAATGGATGCCACAATGTAAGGTGGATGAGAGGAGACAGTTATTCACGGATGGATTTGTTGTCTCCAGTGATAATTACAGTGACAATGTTCCAGCTACAGTCAGGTCTGCCCTGGGCTAAATGCCATAACCCAAATTAAGCTGCGTTTCAGACCCCTTACTCACATCCCACACATGGACGATATTGGACATTGTGTATCGCTACATGAATGATGGCTTCTTACTTGACTTTATATGAGACACTGAGTCTCATATATATTCATGGAAATCATCCTGTTCCCTAAGGGAATGAGGATTGTTGTGTTCTGTATGTGATTTATTTATTGACATTGTTCGGAACAGGAAATCCAATGGGGAACAATTTTATCCGGTTTTGGTTTATGCTGATATGCTAATGAGGGTGGTGAAGCAATCATATTTAATGTCACTCCTTCTGAAACTTTAGATATGCCTGACCGTGCACCGTGCATACGTGGCACTACTTCGAAAGATTCATTTTAAAATGTGATATCTGATTTATTACACAGTATACTGTCAAGCCAGCGAGAATAGATTTGAAAGAGAGAGGATGACATATATCAGTGGATTGAATCCTGTGACACTGTGAATACATCACAGTATGCATACTAGACCCAAGAACTACATGAATGTTTCCATGGCAGCATGAGGTACAGTACGACGGCAAATATACATACTAGCACATGTTCTTAAAAGCTCACGAAAAATGATGGCTAATCATCACGATACACTTCACTCTTCACTGTACACAAGAGAATCCTTAGTTCTAGCTAGTTCAATTCTGGACGTCCACTAAGGATTTAGCTGTAAATAAACGTTGAATGAATTTTTTCACCACAATTAAATGTTGATGGTGCAGGTGCTCCTGGTTGGAATGCAATCAATGCACTGAATGGGACATGATCACGTTTATTCAGACCATTGGATGGTGTCCTGACTGCCAGGTGTGACTGTGAAAGTATATTCAGTGCCAGTGGTAAGCATAGCAGCAGTCTCAGACAATTAAAGCCTTTATTTACAGGGTGCAGTCAGTCAAAAACATAATGTCAATATATCTCTGTCAGGTCATGATGAATGTTGTCATTTTGCACACACCCTGTAGTGTAAATAAAGGCCTTAATTGTCCGAGACCGCTCCAGTGCCTTCCTTCCACAGTATTCAGTGGTACTTTGCTGCCTTGGTTTCACTGCGTGTGTGTGTGTGTGTGTGTGTGTGTGTGTGTGTGTGTGTGTGTGTGTGTGTGTGTGTGTGTGTGTGTAGCCAAATTAGCCATATAGTAAAGTTATGAGGTGTTCTGTTTTTCAAAATGTGAATTCATGTAAGATTATGTAAGAAATGTCCAAATGGGCTTGAATTGAATGTATTATATTTTTGAGCAGTGCCTAACTGCCGCGTGTGTATGTCTGTCTGTCTGTATGTATGACTGTGTGGAGTACGGTATGTCTGTTTGTAGTACGGCCTCAACAGCGAAAATGAACTGATCTCCTAGTGTACACATAAAACTGTGTACATAGAGTAACTGTTATGGATGTTGTCATAGGGGTCTGCCTTGTTCTGTGTCTGTTTTGTGTGTGTGCCTGTGTGGTATGCAGATTCCAGTGTGCGGAGCTGTCTTGTTGTGCAGAGCAGCTGTCTTGTTGGATATCAGCCTTGTCTGCTCAGAGGTCCTGATTGCATCTTCCATGATCAACTATTCAAACAGTCGTTCCCTGCATGAAAGATTCTGCATTTTTTATATGGCTGTATTAGTTTGTGTTGAATGCAAATGGTCTATTCATAACTGTATAGTGCTTGGTTGGTTGACCCACTTTAGTTGGAGAACCAGGGCACGACGAGCGTTCCATACCGAATTCTTTCTAAAAGGGCCAGCGTCCAATATTATTTTTTATTTTATTTTATATATATATATTTTATTTTTTGTTCATATTAAATATACACATTATCAATATAATTCAGTAGAAAACGGCTAGGGTTTGTTACATACATTTGACTGAACATTAATTTCCAGGTTAGATCATTGTTGTTTAGCACATCAGCTAAGAGGGTATAGGTACCAGTGTTTGTATTTGGAGTATTAAAAGAGTAGGCTAGTAGTATATAATTTGTTTTATCGCTTGTGGAAAAAGTATTTTTGTTATTTATTTATTTGGTTTGCCAATGTAAATAAACCAATGTAAATAAATACATAAATCATACATTCACAACAATTATTAGCTTGCACAAAAGAAAAATCATGAATGTTGACATTCTTCCCTACAATATATCTTTTACTTTTGCACGCACGTACAGTAGGCTGCTTTTTGCCAGATTGTTTGGTGTGGACTGTGGAGTCACCTTATTGTGTAATGTAGCCTAATTGTCGAGGCATTATATGATTATATTGCACTTTTAATGTATTTTCGTTTCTGTCTGTTTTACAGGAATCTTTTGGACAGAGACACATTCTCGAAATCAGACCCACGTAAGTGCTGTGACATTCTTCTAACCTTTTACCATGCAAAAGGAAAGTGGTGTATGCTGAATTTAAGTGCTCACCTCTCTGCCATGTTAGTTTTACTTGGAATAACAGCTCTTCTCTATTATTCTCTTCCCTTTCTTTACTTTCACTTTAGCTGAGCTTAACTATATACGATTCAGTTTAGTCTGCTATTTCAAAGTGCTGCTTTAATAACTCCATATCATTTGCACAGTAATGTGACAGCCGCTCCTCTGTGAGTGCTACAGAAAGTACCTTAATGCATGGAGGGTTTTAAACCACCCATTTCTGAATACAAATGGGCGTCTTTTGGTGAGACACGGTGGAGGCGTCCCTAAGTCTCTCACGGGTGGCCGTGAAGGCATTTGCTATGATGCTCCCAGTGGGATAGAAAATGCAGGAGGCATTTGACATAATAGGGCTGAGGTGCAAACCTTTTGTGTAAATAAGCAGTGGAGGAAATATCACACCAGCCATACTTTGTATTCCACAGAAGATGTGATGAACCTCTGGCTATGTGACAGGTCACATTGCTCAGGCTCACCACAGCACCGTTTGAAGTAACAAAAATCAAATAGCAGCTGGGAGGATCCCACTGTTCAATGTGGGATTGCTCAATTATTGATGTGGCTCCTGCAGCCGTTGATCTTGGTTTTTTCCTCCTATGGAGATTCCTATGGATATCACACCTAGATCTGATATGGTGCAGCGTCACAATAGTGTCCTGTCAGCGTGTCGTTTCGAATTGATGATGAATGGGGGCTGGAAACCCCCCCCAAATCAAATGACATTAGGTAAAGTTGTCTGCTTGATGTTTTGTATACATGTATGCCACCCTCTTTTTATCTCTACGTGTGACTCTCTCTCTCTCTCTCTCTCTCAACCTCTCTCTCGTTCCTTAGTGGTTGTTCTGTACACCCAGGGAGTGGAGTCCAAACAGTGGAGAGAGGTGAGAAATCACGGCAGTTACTTCGTCATTTCAACTCAATCAACCTGTCGTTCTCCTTTCCATAGCAACAGTCCCAGTTATCCCCCCCCCCCCACACACACACACCTTTCACTCTCAAGGTAAACTCTGTGACTGCCAATCACTCTCTATTGATTGACCGTGTGAATATTCATGTGCTCTCTGCCAACCAAGAACGCTGTGACTGATTGGTCATTAGGATGACAGATACACATATCAATAAATATCAGCCTCAGTGTCAGAATCCTGCCGAGTGCCAGCGAGCTCTCACAGAGCACTTGAGTTTTAACATGAGTGGAGCGTCACAGGATGAAGTTGTGGTGGGGCTTGTTGGATTGGGGAGGGGGGAGGGGTGTTGGACAGAGAGAAAATTAACAGGATGCTATACAAAAACGGAACTTATTAGTTATGCCACTTAGTTATGCCACTATGCATTGACGAAAATGGAAGAACATAGTGAGACAAGACAATTTGAACTTGCATGAGACTGCAAGGGAAGAAGAGGAAGAAGAAGGGAAGTAACTACATGGTTAAATATGAAATGTCAAATGTGAATTTGAGCTCAAACGCTGCCCATTGGGCACTGGCCTACTTGGAACGATGCAAGTTGGAAATGCATGCCCCACCCAGATATTATGCGTTGGAGCTTCTACAGCGGTGCCCGTTGGGCACTGGCCTACTTGGAACGATGCAAGTTGGAAATGGATGCCCCATCCAGATATTATGTCTGTGTCCCTTTTATGCCCATATATGGAGTTCTTTGTCAGGCATGCCCAAATATGGAGTCTATGCGCAGACATCAGAATGATGTCAGAACAGGCCAGCTCCATACATGGACCCTGGGCAGGGGCCCTGTCCAGAGCCCGGGCAGAGGCCTTTTTGGGGTGGTTCTGGCCATGTAAATAGAGTGCCAAGAAAACAAAGTGCTATAGCTAGTAACTAGGATAGCCGGAAGAAAGGAAATCTATCATGTCTTTAAATCACATACTATATAAATAAATAGCTTACTATAGCATCTGTGGACAAACATCATACACATATCTATTATAGCATATTATGTGAACAATTAAGAAAACTAACATACAGCTGGATAACTAGCGTCTAATGGGCAATAAGTAGTACTGATTACAACAAGACTCATACAAAGACCTGGAATTTGTGTTCAATTAAAGGTATATTCAGTGATTTCACTCAAAAAAGCCTTAGGTTTCGTTTTTGGCTGGGACCCAAACTAAAGCCTTTCATCCAATCAGGATAGAGAGCCAAAAACGAAACCTAAGGTTTTTTGACCCCCAGAGGTTAACTGGGGACAGGGAGGAACTCTTTATATGGTCAGCACACTCTATAGTAGAGAGGATTATCACAACAAAACAAAAAAATAAGTGATATTTGAATTAAGTGAAATCACTGAATATACCTTTAAGTTCAATTTAATTAATTTTAATTGTTATTAACACAACGTGCCACATGTACACAACAGCTGTGGCAGGGCACATAGGGTCATATACATCGCATAGAGCAAGCACAAAGCTCAGACGCCTCCTGTACCTGCCACATAATATTGCATAACCTGACTTCCAAGCTGTCAGGCAGTCTTAACATCTCTTTCTCCCTAAAGATCAAGTATGCAGCTGTGAATTGGGAATGGGGCAGATGGACTTTGTAAGAGGCTGCGTCAAGCTGCACTGAAATGATAAAACTAAGCATGTCACTGGTCCCCTCTCTCATGTAATGTGTTTTTGTCCTCCCAGGAGGGGATACGGTCAGTCAGAGCTCCTTTCACTGTGCCACACAGGCCTGTAATTCAATTACTCTCCAGTGGGAAGCCTCAAATGCTAGTCGTTCACACTCCTGTCAGATATACTGTACTGTTTCGTCAGTGGTTCTCAAACTTTTCAGGTCACGACCCCCCAAATAAATCTGAATTTGAACTGCGGGGACCAACCAGTTCAAACTTGACCAAGCACTTGGAATTGTAGCCACTTTGCAGCATGAACATTTCTTTGATTCGGTCCACAGATAAATATTGCCTCTATTTAAACAGTTTGCCTCCTTTTCAGTAGGTAATATTTGACAAGTTGGCAAATATAGTATAGTTTGTTGATTACTTTAGATATAGTAATGGTTAAAATAATCAATGTGCATACACCATCTTACAATAAATGCACCACTCTCGTGTGAGTGTACGTCTGTAATCCACGTAATTTGACAGGTATATTCAAAAGCAGTACTCTGACATTCTGGGTTATGATTTATTCTAGTTAACGATATTAATTATTTTAAGATTGTTTATGTACAGCCTCTTTTGGACCCAACCATTTGTAACAATTACAGAACAATTTCTCAACTGCCATTAATTACAACACAACTTTTGACAGCTGTGAAAGAAAAAAATATTTTCAAAAAGTTTCAGTTCGCACATCTATAGTACTGACTACGCTTCTAACAAATTCCCCACAGTTTCACACATTTTTGCACACACGTTCCAGCCATTCTGTATGGGTTTGACCTAGTGTTGTTCTCTGAGGTTGATAGCTAATACGAGCGCTTTGATGCCCTGCTGTGCACAGATAGAAGGTCAGAGTAACACGTGGGTAGGGAGGTATGCTATTTTGTGTAGCAGTTATTTGCTGCTGTGTTGATTATTTTTCTGAGACCTGGCTGAGATACCCAACTGTATCTTTCTGTAGCTCCAGATGATCCCTGTGCTTTAGACCCGATGTTGACCTGTCTGTCTAGCATCAAATGCTGGATGAGTGAGAACTTTCTCAAGCTAAATGAGGATAAGACAGAAGTTCTCATAATCGGTTCTAGTGAGCAGAAAGAATCAATAATAAGCAGACTTGGCAACCTGACTGTAGAAAGTAACAGTACAGTAAAGAACCTGGGGGTCATTATTGATTCTGAATTGAATTTTAATTCACACATTAATCATGTTACCAAGATTGCCTTTTTTCACCTTAGAAATATTGCACGAATCAGAGCCTATTTGTCTTTGGACGATGCAAAAACGCTAATCCACGCCTTTGTTTTTTCTCGGCTTGATTACTGCAATGCACTTTTTTCTGGACTGCCTAAGAAAACAACTGACAGATTACAACTTGTCCAAAATGCAGCAGCCAGAGTTTTAACTAGAACTAAGATGAGAGAACATATTACTCCAGTTTTGGCTTCACTGCACTGGCTTCCGGTTGTTTTTAGGATTGATTTTAAATTTATTTTGCTTGTATAAAGCTCTGTGTATAAAGCTCTCAATGGTCTCGCACCTTCCTAACTACATGACTGCCTGCCTAAATATGTCCCAAACCGCCCCCTAAGGTCTTCCACTGCTGGCCTGCTCGCTTTGCCTAAAAAAATGGCAACAAAAAAATACGGGGAAGCAGCTTTTTGCTTCTACGGGCCGACGGCATGGAACAAACTCCCACTGTACCTTTGATAGGCAGCCTTTGTAGACATTTTCAAAGCACAGCTCAAGACCCACTTCTACACCCTTTGCTTCATGTCATGAAAGGTGCTATACAAATAAAGTTTTATTATTATTATTATTATTAAAGTAACTGCTACTGGCCCCCTGCCACAACTTTTGTCCGTGACCCTGAAGAAGATCTGAACACATCAGCTGAACAGAGAGAGAGAGAGAGACACTGCACCCACACTGTAGTGTCACGAAGATGCCAAAAGCCGCGAGTGGCAGGTGTCTCTTCCTGGTTTTTAGACAGCTGGTGGATGGTAAATGAAGCACACGCGCGGCTTCCACCGTCTAAAAACCAGGAAGAGAAGCCTGCCACTAGCTGAGTTTCGTCGCGCCTTGACGCCCAAATGTGGTTATACTGAGAGAGAGAGGGAGGGGGGGGGTGATCAACTTTTATTAGCTCAGACACACTTTCATGTTTGAAGGGGTGTAAGGGCTACTACACACTGCAAGACATTTTGTCTGATTATGCTGTCAGGGGAAAAAACCCTCAATCTGACACAAGATCAGGCTTTGCTCGCTTTTGACCCTATAGGGTCATTACGTGTTTAGGGTGTGTGTGTGTGTGTGTGTGTGTGTGTGTGTGTGTGTGTGTGTGTGTGCGTGTGTGCGTGTGTGTGTGTGCGTGTGTGTGCGTGTGGTGATTGAGTGAATGCATGATTACCAGCTTGTGTGAGTAGACGGAGTGGTGTATGAATGCCAAACACCAGCATTCAGTCCTGCTTTTAGATTTGCTATGGCTTTCATGTGTGTGTAGAGGTGGGTGACCTCTTTACTTGCGCAAGCAGAGCGTGCAAGTATTGTGGTCGTGCCGGTTGTTTTATGCGTATGCTCGGAGGTATATATACCGATGTTGATGGTGACGTAATTAAGATATGTTTCAATGTCGGGTTATAACTGGCTGTCGATGGTGACGTAATTAGGATATGTTTCAGTGTCGGGTGAATTAAAGGTAATGTCTGTATATGTATATACTAATATCTGAAACCTATCTTTATTACGTCACCATCGAAAGCCAGTTATACCCCGGCATTAATACATATCTTCATTACGTCACTCAAAATCAGTATATACCGTATACCTCCGAGCATACGCAAAAAAATCCAGCCGACCACAGTATAGTACTTTACAACTTACATACATACGTTACGTGTTAGCTAACCAATATTGAAACATATACAGTAGTACTTACGTCACCATTGACGGCCAGTTATAACCTGACTTTACAGAGAGGCTAAGATTTGAAAGTCCATTGCAGCAAGCAGAGCTATTGTAGTATTGTGGTCGTGTTGGGACGTATGCCCTATGCACGTGAGCTTGGGAGGTATATATACTGGACGTTGATACCAACCAATCGTACATAAAAAAGCCAGTCGACCACAGTATAGTACTACTTTCAACTTACATACCTTACCTGTTACCCAACCAATATTGAAAAATATCGTAATTACGTCACCATTGACAGCCAGTTATAACCAGAGAATGTTATTAGGTATCTTGTATAATGTCGCATTTCTTTAAAGATGTATTTGTTGTTTTAATATTTAAATTCAATGTTTTACAGAGAGGCTGAGATTTGAAAGTTCATAGCAGTTGACAGTACAGTCGACAGTGGCCTACTTGTGTGCAACGCTCAAGTAGGCACTCGACAGAGTGCAGTTCTAGTTTCTGTTAAGTTTGCCCTCTGTTTTGTTAGGTTTAGTTAGGTTAGATATTTGTAATTTTTGGTTTATTTTTGTTAGATAAGAAAAGGTTTGTTTTTGTAATCAGGCTTTTATTATCCCACCCTGACTTACTGTGCACTCTCTTGACTTTTATCGTAAATTATTGGGATTAAAAACCTGTGTGGCCTGGCTGTTTGGGGACTGGGAAGGAAGAAGACCACTTTATATGTTACAGTAGAGACCCCTATGGTCGTAATACTGGGAACTGCCCATAGATCCGAAGTCCCGTTAGTCCGAACATGCACTGCTCCCGTGCTTGCTGTTAGGTTTAGGTTTGCTCCCGTGCTTGCGGTTAGGTTTCGGTTAGGGTTAGAGATAGGGATAGTAATTTCGGAACAATGAACCTTCTGACTAATGACATGGCACCGTAATACTCGCCATGGCTTTTTATTTGAAAGGAATTGCACACAGAGAGAAATAGTTTGTGTTGCGACGAGCTGCACACGTGAAACAGAGAAAGAGAGAGAGAGAGAGACTCAGTCACCACTGTAGGCTACCCAGTAGGGGAAATTATGATCTCCTTTGATTACAACAAGTAGTGATATGGCAGGAAATCTGACACTAAACGCGTGAGACCAAGTTCCCTTTGTAGACCTTTATTTAACGTGCACTCAGTATACACGGATGCCACTGGCTCGCAGGCCGGTCCTCCCAAGAAGCATAAACAATTCAATCACAGAGCTATACTTTATATACAGTCTTAGCCCCACCCACAAGGTGGATCTACAGAATGAGAGCAGACAGGATGGGGAGGTGAATAAGCAAAAGGACCATTTGTTTACACACAAAGGAAGAGGAAGAGGGGGGGGGGGGGGGGGTTGGGACGGAACAGGTGAGACGGGAAGGGGGGGGGACTTGCTCTCCCAACATGGACAGGAAGAGACGGGGGTTGTGAGGTGGAGGTGTGGAGAGGGTCTAAGTGACAACCGCCAAATGTTGCCCACAGATCACAGCATGGTTACAGTGTTCCAAGGCCCGTCTAGACTAATTTAGTGTATTCAATTACCATGGTACTATAGGCTCATTTAAATGTATTCCAATGAGCTTTTGGTGATGGTAAATTCCTCGTCAAATCCTTCCTCTTGTTAATTAAAACAACAGCTTAATTAAACAATAATTTGAATTTTCCATCAATATCAAAATAATACATCATAATACATTTGAACAAAATACATTGTAAGCATGGTTTAAGCAAAGGGATGACACAATGCGATTTTTTTGTTGAACTTTGTGCTTCTTTCCTAGCAATTGTAGCAATTTGTTGAACTTTGTGCTTCTTCCCTAGCAATTGTAGCAATACTTTCCATAAAGTTCTGTGCAGTGTCTTTGGCCCCACATTTCTCATAGAGTCGTCTCAAATGCTGTAAGTCTCTCTTCATGCGGGCTTGAGTATTGAACTGTCCTTTTCAGTGTCAGCACTCATTCTGGGTGACACACCTCACACAGTCACAGACATGCATTTCATTTGCATACCATCCCCACAGAATGAGTAGAGTCAACAAACTCACTCAAGGAAAACATTTACTTGTAAATTAGATTTACATTACTTTCTCATACCCATTCACACAGAAAAGTGAAAAATAGAAATGAGATATAGACAAACTACACATACTCCTCTATTTTTTTTTTTTTTTTTTTTTTTTTTTTTAGACTGACTTAGGGACCTGACACCAGTATGCGCACTCAATCACTAGCTCATTTACATCTATGCAACAGTGCCAGTCGTTTCGTCCCTAAGGTCAACTCACTTACATGGAGACTATATATTTGACTAATAAGAAAATCCTGTAGGCTTAACAATCCAAATTAACTTATCTAATTTACAAAGGATCCAAGAAATCCCTAAAATTGATACTAATACAGTACCCTGTTGATTTAGCACGGCAAACTATAACATAACAAATAAACCAGAAGACATCATATATTCCAAACAATATTTTCTTTCCAGGTATTGCATTAGCTTTTTTTAGCAACAAACTGGCATGCTGCAGGTGTCGATTTTCACACCTTACACCTACCTCCCTTAACTGAAGGAAAGAAGTTAACATGGTATAGACATTATTTTCCATTTCATCCTATGAGTCAGGTCATCTTTGGTGTGCGTGATTTTGGTTAGGAGATTTTGTACTTGGTAATGTTATTTTCTATATAACACAATTTTCACAATTTACACAATACAATTGTTTTAACAACACAGATCAATCCCACTGCCTCCTTGACAGCTGCAATGGGGCACCTTTTCCCCTGGCATCGGCGGCCATCTTCTGATAGGGGTGTGTGTGTGTGTGTGTGTGTGTGTGTGTTGTTGAGGCGGTGGGCAAGTCACATGCTGCTACTTTTAGCAGACTTCCGAAAAGTGTCTTTCCATTTCCATTTCACCTTCTTTTTCTTCCCATCGGGATCGGAAAATAAAGGCATCTTTCTGGCCTTAGATTTAAGGAATGGAGGCGTGAACCTCTCCCTTCCTGCCAACTCTGACAGTGCGTGCAAAAACTTACGGAACGCAACTGCCGGTACTTTGGTGATCTCCTCCTTCACTGGCCGGCCCGCCGGAACCCCCTCTGGGCGCATGAGTGTGCACTCCTCTCCCACCGCCTGTCGAACGAGCAGATTCTTGAAACCCTCGACGTCCGTCGCTGCTTTGACGATTAGGGTTGTGTAGGTAGGCTCCAGGGCCTCCGAAGGAGATGTCCCCTTGTTCTCAACGTCTGTCGCTGGCTTGTCTCCGGTCCCGAACTGCTCAGCAGGAGCCTCCGTCTTTGTAGTCAGGAGCCTTCCTGCGCTGTGCACAGGAGATGTCCCCTTGTCGTTGACGTCTGTCGCTGGCTGCTCTGCTCCTGCTGGTTTTGGTTCTGTTCTCCCCACCTCGATGTCAGACGATTTCCTCTTGGTTGAAGGCTGTGGACCGTCCGCACGGGCTCCCGCAGGCACCGTCTCCTCTCCGTCTGGGCATCGACTGGCCTCCATGCAGCCCAGGTCGAGAGTCAGAGGCTGTGGACCGTCCGCACGGGCTCCCGCAGGCACCGTTTCCTCTCCGTCTGGGCATCGACTGGCCTCCATGCAGCCCAGGTCGAGAGTCAGAGGCTGTGGACCGTCCGCACGGGCTCCCGCAGGCACCGTCTCCTCTCCGTCTGGGCATCGACTGGCCTCCATGCAGCCCAGGTCGAGAGTCAGTGCCCGCTGCGAAGACAAAGGAGACCTCCGAGGAGCCAGCGGTCCGCTCTCTTCCCTTGGAAGTTCCTCCATACGATCCTCCAGTTGTCTCTTCCTCCATCCACCTTGAAAATACTTTTTTGTGGCGGTCATATTTGTCTTAAATGACTTTTTCTTACTAATTTTCTTCTCATATTTTGCAACCATCTCTTCTTTTTCTGTGGCCGCCGGCGCACTTTTTTTGTTTCCCATATTGAAATACTGTCTCTGGCAAGCACGGTTCTTTGGCTGCGACGTCTCTGGCAAGCACGGTTCTTTGGCTGCGTCTCTGGCAAGCACGGTTCTTTGGCTGCGACGTCTCTGGCAAGCACGGTTCTTTGGCTGCGTCTCTGGCAAGCACGGTTCTTTGGCTGCGACGTCTCTGGCAAGCACGGTTCTTTGGCTGCGTCTCTGGCAAGCACGGTTCTTTGGCTGCGACGTCTCTGGCAAGCACGGTTCTTTGGCTGCGACTTCTCTTAATGCAAAACAAGGTCTCTCTTTTCTCTTTTTTTTTTTTTTTTTTTTTCAAAATATGAGAATTAGCACTTAATCTGGAAGGTTCTCACCGTTTCAGTGTAGCCACAGGTTTTTTTTAAATCCTGGCGTTTTGAACTCCGTAGATTCAGCATTTGACTCTTCTGTAGATCTGTCCGTTTGTTGAAATCAGTCAGTTTTGATCTTCCGGAGTTTTAGACGACAACAGGATCCCACTTCTGACACCAAACTGATATGGCAGGAAATCTGACACTAAACGCGTGAGACCAAGTTCCCTTTGTAGACCTTTATTTAACGTGCACTCAGTATACACGGATGCCACTGGCTCGCAGGCCGGTCCTCCCAAGAAGCATAAACAATTCAATCACAGAGCTATACTTTATATACAGTCTTAGCCCCACCCACAAGGTGGATCTACAGAATGAGAGCAGACAGGATGGGGAGGTGAATAAGCAAAAGGACCATTTGTTTACACACAAAGGAAGAGGAAGAGGGGGGGGGGGGGGGGGTTGGGACGGAACAGGTGAGACGGGAAGGGGGGGGGACTTGCTCTCCCAACATGGACAGGAAGAGACGGGGGTTGTGAGGTGGAGGTGTGGAGAGGGTCTAAGTGACAACCGCCAAATGTTGCCCACAGATCACAGCATGGTTACAGTGTTCCAAGGCCCGTCTAGACTAATTTAGTGTATTCAATTACCATGGTACTATAGGCTCATTTAAATGTATTCCAATGAGCTTTTGGTGATGGTAAATTCCTCGTCAGTAGCCTATTTAAATACCGTACGCGCCCGCAAGATTGAACTTTAATTGTTTGCAGGGGCAACGGGACCGAACCTCTGAGATGACGGGACTGAACCTCTCTGCCCTATAGCGACCGTTTGGGCAGGCTTTCCGAACTTTCTTTTGAGGCTATCGTACCTGTTACCGTACAGAGTGCAGCTACTCTACAGGCCATAATACTCTGTAGATTATTCACATTCTCTTTCAGTTGAGTGACTATTCATTTAGCTATCTCCATCTGCTCAAAGGGAGGTACTGCTCTCCTGTCGAGGGCTATTGTGAGTTTCAATCATTGCTATTATAATCACACATGTGAGTTATGGCTGTGATTTGATGCCACTCTATTCCCACTTTTTCCTTTGCTCATCAAGGCCAAAAGCCAAATATTATTAATTCACGGTTAATGGTAAAGAAAAAAAAGAAAAGATCTGCTGGGTGATCTTTTATTTATGCAGCTGAAAGTCAGCGTTCTGACCATGAATAATTCATTTTGGGTACAATTAGTGTGTGTGTGTGTGTGTGTGTGTGTGTGTGTGTGTGTGTGTGTGTGTGTGTGTGTGTGTGTGTGTGTGTGTGCGCGTGTGTGTGAGAGAGAGAGGTGGGGGGTGGGGGGGTCTCTGCTTTGCATGTGTATGTATGTATGTATGTACAGTACATTTTATTTTATTACAAAATATACATTTGAAAATAGCAGATCTGCTTACGTGTTCCATTGACACATCTTTTAAACGTAACAAAAAAACTATAATAATTCTGCACAATGATTACTTTTACTTTTGATACTTTAATTACCAAAAGTACTTTTGCCCTTTTATATTTGAGTAGTAAAATGTTGAATATAGGACAGTTACTGACATTGGTTGGGTTTCCCAAACGCATATGGTGTAAGACTTGTAGTGCTGCACATGCTCAGATGCCCTCTAGGCCGCACACAGAAGCCTGTGAACATAGACATTTCGTGCATAGATGTGCCACGCAATGGGGGCCTAAAATAATTATATATATATACACGTGTGTGTGTGTGTGTGTGTGTGTATATATATATATATATATATATATATATATATATATATATATATATATATATATATATTCTTATATATATTCTTTTTTTAAGAGTAAAGAGAGCCTACCTTCAGCTGTCCAGCAGTCCAAATATTATTAAATTAAATTTCAGAATGGTAGGCCTGAGGCCTACCATTGCGTGGCACATCTATGCACGAAATGTCTATGTTCACAGGCTTCTGTGGTCCTACCCCCCCCATGAGACTTACAAATCCCAAATGTTTATAAACAAATCCCAAATGTTTGTAAACAAATCCCAAATGTTTATAAACAAATCCCAAAATATTTATAAACAAATCACAAATGTTTATAAACAAATCACAAATGTTTATAAACAAATCACAAATGTTTATAAACAAATACCAAAATGTTTATAAACAAATCCCAAATCCCATGAGACTTGGTCCTACCCCCCCGACCATGAGACTTACTACAGGTCAACTGGAAGTGGTCCTACCCCCCCCATGAGACTTACAAATCCCAAATGTTTATAAACAAATCCCAAATGTTTGTAAACAAATCCCAAATGTTTATAAACAAATCCCAAAATGTTTATAAACAAATCACAAATGTTTATAAACAAATCACAAATGTTTATAGACAAATCACAAATGTTTATAAACAAATACCAAAATGTTTATAAACAAATCCCAAATCCCATGAGACTTGGTCCTACCCCCCCGACCATGAGACTTACTACAGGTCAACTGGAAGTGGTCCTACCCCCCCCATGAGACTTACAAATCCCAAATGTTTATAAACAAATCCCAAAATGTTTATAAACAAATCACAAATGTTTATAAACAAATCACAAATGTTTATAAACAAATACCAAAATGTTTATAAACAAATCCCAAATCCCATGAGACTTGGTCCTACCCCCCCGACCATGAGACTTACTACAGGTCAACTGGTAGTGGTCCTACCCGTTCTGTGTGCGGCCTAGAGCATGTGCAGCACTACAAGTCTTACACCATATGCGTTTGGGAAACCCAGCCATTATGTGTAACATTGTATTTCTACCTTGTGGTATTGCTACTATTACTTAACCACAATACTGTGCAGTACTTCACCTTATCCAGAGTTGTGGCCACATGAATTAACTCGGTTTAATTGGAATCAATAACCGGCTTACCCATCACCAGTGCAATACAGAGAGGTGTGGGAGGAAGACGATACCAGTTGTGGTTATTGACTTCTGTTAATCAAATCTTTGAAACTATTCTGAATGGAGAGTGAAGTTGATTAAAAACATCAAATTTAATGCATGCTATGCAGGGGTGGAACGTACAGTAACTAATTACGGGTATTCTTGGTGCTGTAATTGGGCAGCTTTCTTAATGTACATTCTAAAATCAGTACTGTAATTTCACTTGATTTGTTTTGTACTGTATGTACTCAACTACAGTACTTTTGAAAAGGCAAGAATTACAGTAGCCTACAGTGTTCCATTATAATCAGGAGGATATTACATTTAAGTATATTATTGAAGTTTGTATTTTCCCTTGTAGGGCAATCTTTGAGAAAGCTTTCTAATGAAGAAATGCTCAGCACTTTGGAAAGCGTCAACGTAATACTATTGGTTATCATTGGTTTGTTGGAGAATGGCAATTTTTTTTTCTAAATAATAATATAAATCAGGCATAACACAGCTCTCTCCTCATGTGTGCATCTCTCCTCCCCCCCCCCCCCTCTCTCTCTCTCTCTCTCTCTCTCTCTCCCACCTGATCTAGTTTGGGAGAACAGAGGTGATAGACAACACACTAAACCCGGACTTTGTCAGGAAGTACATCCTGGACTACTTCTTTGAGGAGAAGCAGAACCTGCGTTTTGACGTGTGAGTTATTCCGTTTGATCTGGTCCCTCTGAGGATAAATATGTGTGAGCTTCAGATGCGCCCCCTGCTACAGATTCAGCAAAAAATACTCTCTCTCTCTCTCTCCCCCCCCCCCCTTCCCTCTCTCTCTCTCTCCCATTCTCTTTCCCCCACTCGTCCCCTGATTCACTCCTCTGCCATCTTCCGACCGACTCAGCTTATCTCTCCTGAAGAATTATTCATTGGCACCGTGATCTCGATTGTCATGTGTTGGGACTCAGGAGGGGAGAGTCGTATAAGGATGATAAATATTTCATATAAAGTTTTATACTCAATCTCCCTGCCGCTAAGCAAAGCAAATTATCTCAAACCAAAGTCCCATGAGAGTTGCGCAAGCACTCGTCCTGCCCCAACTGTACATGCACAAAGCTGCCTATCTTCATTTTAAAAGGTCAAATCAGCAAGAAGAGGTGGCATGAAGGGTGTGTCTGAGATTGGAGACAGACTTTAACTCTCCACTCAACAAGAAGTGTAGACTGATGCTAGATATTCGTGTCAGATTCTGTCCACCCATTACTGATGTTTTGACCAATATTTTGGTCTTTTATCAAAATAAGAGCTCCGGGGTGCCAGAGTAGTCGCCAGAGTAGTGATCGCTTTTACTCTGAAAGCCATGAACCGGAAACACTTTCTTAAAAAAGTTGACTTGACAAAGTGACCTCACAATCCCCGATCATCTTAATATATTTATATACGCTCCAAAAAGCGTTCATATTTTGCGGGAGAGACGGATGAGGAGCAGAAATGAAGCGCCAGCATATCGATCCTTTCAACACCACGGAGAGCGCCCTGGATGAGGAGATACGAGTCATTCTTTCCGCCGCGCTAACATGGGAGTCAATGACAAGCTAATAGTTGCACAGAGCGTTAGCATACGGCAAGCGAAAAGCGAAATGCCAAAAAAAATAATAGGAATAATTCTGAATATTCTTATCTCGTCTTAAATGTGATGACATGCCAAAACAGGGACACCAGGTTGAAAGTAGTTAAAATGGGGACACATCGGTTAAATAATTACAGATACAATTTACAATTTAGGCATTTAGCAGACGTTCTTAATCCAGAGCGATTTAAAGTAAGAACAATGGTAATACATCAAATACATAAATAGTCATCAAGGATCATAAGTAAGCTACTGTATAAGAAAGAACCTAACATCCGTCTAACAATAGAATATCTGTAGGCCTACAATGAAAACTACAAGTATACACTATAGAATGCTACTGTATGTCTACATAATATGCTATCTAAATTACATAATTAAGCCTTTGTACTGTATATGGCTGCAAGGTCGTCGAGGCTAAGGCAAGTAGGGATGCACCGAAAGGGAAATTCTTGGCAGAAACATATAGGAAACAGTTGGCCGAAAACCAAATACCGAATATCCGAATATGATTAATATTATATATATTTTTTCCTACCATTGCTGTCATGGCCGTACCTTAAAGCTTCCTGATTTATCACAAAATAAATAATAATCACTATTATGGTTCCATAAAACATTTATTGCGCTCTTTTGAATGCATTAATTGCATACACTATTCGGTGATATACTTTCTGCCTATTCGGGCCGAAAACGAATAGGCCGAAAATGCATTTTTAGCCATTTTCTGCGGCTGAATATTCGGTGCATCACTAAAGGCAAGTGCTACAGCAAGTTTCAAGACCGAATATACAGTAGATAGAGTCCACTGTTGTTGTGCAAGGGCTGAGAGGATCTTAATGATGACGATAATTCCTTTGATACCCTATCATGATATAAGTGTGAGTCAGTGGGAGACTATCCCCTAAACAATTAGTGTTACTCATTTAATCATCTCCCTTTTATTATTGGGGAATAAGGATGCACTGAGATTTAATTACGGTACTTTTACAATAACTTTCAATGGCAGATGCTCTCATCTCTTTACTTCATGACACTGTGATGGAATGATATTATTAATAGAATCCTTCCCTTAATTAACTGTCACCTTATAGATTTAGCAGACATCCATTTGTCTCCTGGCTGAAACAATGCCTGCATGTGACTGACAGGGACAAAATGTTTGCACCACAGGGTCCTGTGTCAGCGACAGTTCGTCTTCTATCACAGTTAGTAATTAGTGTTGGAGTGACATCCTGACTCTTGCTGGGCCTTAAAATGTTTGCTTTGGCTTGCTTCTGTGATTTATGCCATCTTGTGATTTCAGGTATGATATTGACTCTAAAAGTCCAGATCTGGCAAAGCATGTAAGTGATAAACATTATCTTGTGGTCAGGTGTTGAGACTGACATTGTATTCTGCCCTTGAAGTCATGTCACTTGATCCCTTGTCGTCTATATGCATGGCATCCATTTTTTGGTCTTATGCAATTCAAACGTTTGTGGCATCAAAATGCTGAAGTATATTTGGAAATAAAGAGTGAATTGTGCCGTACCTTCCAAAATGTCATTCGCATCTCTCCATCTTCCACCTGTTTGTACAGTATTTGCTATCTTTTCCAATACAAAAAGAAGCTTTGCCTTCAATCAATATTATATTTGGAAATTAATAGTGAATGCCCTATCTCCTAAAATGTCCTTTCCTTTTCTCCACTTGTATTTGTATGATGAAGTACTGCATTCCTGTAGGCCTAGGATTTGTGTCTTCAAGGCCTTCCATGTTATTATCAAAGCTTTTCAGGAAGAGTTAAGTATTCTTCAGTTTAGTATTTCAGCGTGCACTGCATAACTAATCGTCAAGGCAGTGAGTAATCAATCAAGAAGATGTGTATTTGTGTCAACGTTCTGACATGAAGGGACAATACATTCTATTACAATGTAGACAAATGTATCCTTAGCAAAGCAACGGAAAAGAAAAATGTATGTTAGCATCATCTCTCACAGTAAAAAGCTTTGATAAACAAGCCATTACTCATTACACAACACACACACACACACACACACACGGCAAGAATATATTTGCAGCCTTTGGTTTGCATACTGCCAGAGTATTCGTCATCGTGCCCATTTATCACTGATGCATTTATCGTTGCATATTAGAGCCCGACCTACAGTATGCTGGATTTGTGGGTCTGATAGGGAGTAAAAAATAAATAAAATAAAAGTATAATAATAATAATATAACTTTATTGTCAAATGCAAGTCAAGTGCAATGTACTATACTTGATTGGGAATTTAATGTAAATTAAAAATAAAACATAATAGAACAATCTTTTCCTGTAAAGTTTTCATATCGGTGCATATTGAATTACATACAGTGTTAGAGAGATACTTTACTCGTATACAGTACACAGTATCTGTGATAAGCCTTTCATATGCCTTTCTACTGTAAGCCGACCGAGCTCTACTGCATATTCTCATTGGCATTTCAATCAAACTTTCCTCATGCTGAAAACTAACTGATGCCTATATGTACAGTATGTCTTTCTCTCTACACTTCTATGCTATTCTCTTGTTGTCTTTACTTCTCTCTTCTCTTCGTCGTGTCTATCTCCAATGTCCTCCGCGTTCCCTACATTGTTTTTGCATTTTGCATTTCTGCTCTTCCACACTATCGCTTCTTTGCTGTTTTCCCTTGCACTTGTTTGATGACAGTCTGGTATTGTGTACTTGTGCCTTATGTTCCATGATATGCTCTGTTGTGTCAATGCTGCTGCCTGGTCTCTCTCTTCCTCCTTCTCCTCCACCCTGGAAGCCACCCGACTTCAACGTACGTGTCTGCTTTAGGACTCCTAATTTATCAATCTACAATGCTTATAAAGCCTGATCTATGCTTTGGCGGAAAATGACATGTAGGCTAGCTCAACAAAAAAAGTGTCGACGTGTGTATGTCATGTCATGTTTTGTCGAGTGACTATTCTTTTTCACCAAAGCGTAAATTAGGCTTTAGGCCGGTGCTTTGATACTCACCGCCTATCCTTCCTTGTTACTCTGCCCTATGACCCCCGCCCAATCCCATCCTTCTTTTCCTCTCTTCACATTTCTCCCCTCCATGGCAGGACTTCCTGGGACAGGTGTTTTGTACATTGGGAGAAATTGTGGGCTCACCTGCCAGCCGTCTGGAAAAGCCCTTGGGGTGAGTTTGTCTTCTTTTGTCTAATACAGTGATTTTCAAATCCAATGGACAAGTCAAAATCTCAAGGCACACCTGTAATCATAGCAAAAATAGCCTTTCTACACTACAGGCTCACAACATGTTGCAGATGCATTCAATCTAAGAAGTTTTCTTTTGGCGGGCTGAATTGAACTCTTATCAAGCAGACAAGTAATTGTACTTTGACTTGTCAAATGCTTGAGTTCCTCCAATGCACTCTGCAGATAATGATAACTTTGACAACTCTCCCACAGCATTTAAATTGTGGTTTAATCAAACGTTACAGTCCCCCTCCCATTCTGCTTGTTCCAATGCTGAGATGATGATATATGTCTGCCATCTATAGCCATCTGTAGAGTGCATTACTTTGTTATATTAGGCTGGCATGCTCAGATGGGAATGGGTAATTGAACACGACCAGGGGCTTCCTCGATGCAATTACTGTCATTAAGGAAGCAATCTGCCATGGTGCATGGATGGAAGGCAGCAAGAGCACACAGCAGTAACATACAACTTCAACATGAAACTATGTGACGTGTGTGTGTGTGTGTGTGTGTGTGTGTGTGTGTGTGTGTGTGTGTGTGTGTGTGTGTGTGTGTGTTTCTAGGCACTATTCCACAGTATGGGTGTGCATACTGTACAGTAGGTGTGTAGTAGTGTAGTGTCTGACTCTGTGTATTTAATTATTTTATGTTATATAATGTAATGCCAGTTTATAATAAGAGAGACGGAAGAGTGTCTCTTGTGTCACTTCTGTAGCAAGCAGCACATGTTGTGTGAGTCGTTCGACAAAAACAATTTATTTTCAACTGTGAGTGCTATTGTGTGGGGGTCATTGTGGAACTGAAAAAAGTTTCAGTTGAAAATACATGACTTTTGTTGAGCAACATATCACACAACTTTGTTGCTGAATAATGCTGTAACGGAGGCTTAGCTTAAGTGGAAAGAGCTAACACAAGTGGTCAACCACAGATCACAGCCATTGCCGATTCTGAATTATGTAATGCTTTCTATCAACACGAGTAAGCAGCAGAGAGAGCATTTTCAACAGAGTTGTCTCAAATGTTCAATCAATCCTTTTGTGAGATGTTTTAATTGGCTACAATAATTCCAGTGCCAAAGATAATAATTAAATAACTGGTTTATAAATGACTGGCTGCCTGTAGCACATTGTGAGCAAATACAGTATGTCGAAGGGCTGATCAAGAGCATGTTGCCAGTCACACTTGAGTAACTATACCAATTCACCTATACCATTTAAACAGATCAATGCCATAGCAACAACACTACACACCGGCCTCTCCCACCTGGAGAAAATCAATCTTCTTTGAGAATGCTGTTCATGTCCAACACTATAATTTCACTTAGACTTGACACCAAGCTCAGGAACCTAGCACTCAAACTCAACCTGTGCTGTTTGATCCTGGGCTTTCTCTCAGAACGACAAAACGTGGATCTAAAACCCCTGAGCCGAGAGAAGAAAAGAGGTTGAGAGGGTAAGGGTATAGGAGGAAAGGGACGGTGGAGAGTGGGAGGGGGAGGAGAGGGAAAGGGAGAGAGTGGGGGAGAAAAGAGGGAGGTGATGGAGAGAAGTGCCCTAGGCAGTCCAAGAGAACACCTGGCTCTCAACGTCAACACACCTGAAAATAGTTTGAATATGTACCTGAGGGTGCTTTAGAATAGCGGCACTGGCATTACATAATAGACAATTAAATGCACTTGGAATTGGAAATAGAGGGGGATAAATGGAATAGGTAGGGTTTTTTTGTATTTAATTTATAATGCTACCGATGTTTGTGCACAGCAACACTGAAAACAAAATGTTGCATTATGGATTTGAGCTGACAGGCACTTTTTTATGTCAATTCACCTTTAATTCAAGTGGCAGATGCCAAGAATTGTCTATTATATATTTAATTTAAATATTCTTTAGGGGCATGTCATGTGATCTACCTGCACAGCCTTTGTGATCTACTGGTAGATCGCGATCTACCTTTTGGGCACCCCTGCTGAGTACAGTATGTGACTCCCGTTGGAGACCCTCTAAAAGTATCTTCTTGAAATTGTTTTCATGCGACGTGTCGCAGATACTTTGTCGCCAAATTATAGATCAGACCTAGCCTGGAAGGCATACCATTTTGGCTTTGTGAGCCGGTCGGGACTCGGGAGCGGATGATAATTTACATCATGTTATAGTCTTGTTTGTAGTCATCAGGCCGGAACCCCCAAACCGGAATCAGAATTACCCAAAATAATTTCCCTACATCAACATTTTAGGGCCTACCCAATAAAAGCCTTGATGTGGTGTATGAATCCGACTGTGTCTTCAAGTACTTCTTGGAATAGTTTGTTTGGTATATCCATATTTTATTACAACTCGTAGCGACTGGCAAGACTAAAAACAAACAGGGGCCCATAACTCTATGTGGGGGACCAAAACAAAGCGACGTACGGAGGATTTTAAATCTTTATCAGCTTGTAGAGCAGAATACTTCAACACTTCTCATTCAACTTCACTTTTTGCCCATTGGCTATTTGGCAAGCCAATGGGGAGGCAATGGGGGGAAGGCTGTGTCCGTAAGGTAAAGTAATTTCTTGTTTTTAAAGTTTTAGTTTTTATCATGTCGCCTAGACCGGATCACATGGGCAAGGTGGAAAGTGATGCAAGGTTAGATCAGACCTAAACATGTGCTGGTCCTTGTGGTAGAGGGTTCATACTGTAGGCCTAATACTGCCCAACATAGCTAGAGTGTAGTAATACTCTCCAAGGTGAAATCGAAATGACTTACTTGACTTAATCCTCTTTACCCCGTCGAGGGGCATAGGGCGTCCACCAGAGCTCTCCATCTCACTCTCTTCTGGGCCTGCGCTTTTGCTTCCTGCCAGCTCATTCCGATGTCCTTTAGGTCCTGGAGAGTGGAACGTCTCCAGGTGTTTCTTGGCCTACCCTGTTTCCTCTTCCCCTGTGGAAATCGAAATAATTGATGTTAAAGTTTTTCAACTGGCCAAATGGGTTATAGTTATACAGTATACAAGTGATATTACTTTAATTGTGCATGTATTTATGATGTAATTCTCATGCCCATCCCCCTGAATGGCTGATTTGACCCATGACCCCCCACATGTAGTTACTCTGCCTTGGTTTTGAGTTAGGTTTTGTAGTTAACTCTTTTCCTCAGACACCAAGGAGTTCCTTTTTAGTTATAACTCAATTTCGACCAAAAATGTATAGTTACTTCACTCTGGCTTTGTAGTAGCCTGGCTCCAGCCCTGAATGGCTAGCGACGCCCATTAAGAAAATATATATGTTCTGGCGATTCAGGTCGAGAATCCGATCACAGCAGCTGATTGGCCATCAGCCCCGTCACTCGACAGCGTCAGACAACAAACATGGCTGTCCCCACTGCAGTGACTCACGACTGTATCAATCTGGCTATTAACCCATTCTGACCGGGCACCCATTTTGGTGTTGGCATCATGTTATGCTTTAGCTATTGAAAAATAGCAGATCTACAAGCTCATATCGCGCCACCGAGTGGCGCGATACGAGCTTGTAGGTCTGCTATTTTTGAAAAATTCGAAGAACGACTGACATTTTTAGAATCTGATCTCAGGTCAGAATGGGTTCATCAGACCAGTGTGTGTCCAGTGGAAACCTCGTATGAATCTGATCTCAGGTCAGAATGGGTTAAATCGGCGTATGATAAATAGTTTCTTTACAGAAACGACAGGATTTATAAACATCATCATCTGACATATTTTACCGCTTTTGTTCACATGCTAGTAGTGCTCGTTGGCTGTGGTTTGTTTGGTTAGCAAACGGGTCAGCCATAGCCTCATCTGCTTTCCTACTATTATGATTGGTTGGCATCACCGAAGACTGCCGCTTTGACAACGCCCATCCCATAAACTGCTGCCGTGGGGAGGGTTTTCAGTCTGAATAATGAAGTGAAACGAAATGAAAATTCAGACTGAGTGTCATTTCTATCCACCCTGGCAGGAATAGTGTCAGTGGATTATAGTCTGCCCTACAGTGCTGAAAAAGAGGATGAAGAGAGCATTATGGACCCTTTTCCACAAAAATAACTTGGGTTCTAGAACTGCCGTTCTAGATTCTTGGAACCTTGGTGCTTTCACGTAACCAGCGGTCATTATATGGTTCCAGTTCCAAACCAACTGTCAGTTCATTTTAAGTGGAAACACCCTGAACTGGTTCAATATTAGGCAGGGGGAAAAAATAACTTAACCGGTTCAACCCTGGTGGAAAAGGGACCTATGAGACAATGTTCACAATGATCATATCATGCACCAAAATTAGCTGATCTACAAGCTCACAACACATGGCAGTGCAATATGTTGTAGCTGCTATTTAAAAAAAATAAACTGAGCAAGTCCTTTTGCTTTCAAATAATTATTTGTAATCTTCCGTTTCTCTTAAAATGGTGGTCAATCCTGTGATATAGGATTCTTCAGTGGTTGTTTAATGGCTACATGCTTCATGGAATTTGACATTAGAGTGGCTTTCGGCAGTGGTGGGGCTATGAGGAATGGCCACTCCAGGGACCGAGGAAATCTGTTAACCATGCTTAAATGAACCCTCCGAAGGCACACTTGCATCCAATGACCTGCTTAGGAAACGCATCAGTACCCACTTACTGCACTCCACCTCTTGTGTATTCCCTCTCTTTTCCTTCTTTTCCTTCCTTCCTTCCTTCCTTCCTTCCTTCAACTCCCTCTCCCTTGGGTCTCTTTTTCCCTTCATTCTTTCTCTCCCTGCCCCCCATGTTCTTCCTCTTATTTCCACTGTCTCCACTGTCTTGCAGTCTCCTATTATTTTTACTGCATGTAAGCAGAAACAAGCTAAATGAGCTGGGTTAAATACTTTCCCCAATTACTCTGAAAGTGGGTTCCATACTCATGGGGCAGAATCAGTAAAATGCCTGCTTCACATTGTTCCGCTTACAATCCAAATATGTCAAAGTTACTGGTAACTGCTTGAAGGCTGATTTGAATTACCCTTTCCACTCCTGAGACTATTTTGCCATTTTTTAAATGTGTAACAAATCACGCAACAGAGCTGAATGTCATCTTTTATTGAAAAGATGCTAATTGTTACCCATGAGTATTGCATGTGGGAGAGAAGCATAATATGATGATAGGTAACATGAGTTAATTACAGTGAGAGTAGTAACCTTTTATGTTGGTATGGGAAATTCTACAAGTCACAGGAGCATATGCATGCAATATTATATATGTCAAACTAATTATTGTGGGCTGGGGCTCAAGTAGCGAGTCCACTATTGTTATTGCGACTGCAGGTCGCAGTTAATTATGAAATTGTTAGTATCGTTGGTTACACCCCATATATGGTCATGCCTCATGACATCACGTGATGTCATCAATATTAAGCCCATATGGAGATCCCTGATGTCATCAATATTGGCCATGGGGAAGGATCAACATTATCGACAGAAAAGGTCAGATCTAAGGGTTTGAGGTCAGATGTGTTGCTGGCCATCCTTCCTCTTCGATGTCTCTCTTTTGACTGACACCTGTCCATTTAAACTCTAGACGGGCCTGCCCCAAAGTTATTAGTGCAGCCGCGCCCGGCAGCCGGCAAAAACTAGAGTTCTCAACAGGCCCCAAAATTAAGGCCCGGCCCTACCTGGGCCCTCATCAAACCCTGTACACTCAAGACACTGCCCCTGCTGCCACCCTTAGATCTCCATATATGGAGCTGACCTGTTCTGACATTCCATATGTTGATCTGACCTCATCAAACCCTGTACACTCCAGACACGCTCCATGTGGCCTGGGAGAAAGATCTTGTTATAACAATTGAGGATGATAGCTGGGAATCTTAGCTCCATAAACCCCAGACATCAATTGATCCAATGTAAGGTAATCCACAGGCTGAATTATGCCTGCACTAAACTACACTCATTTTATCCCTCGGTTTCTCATATGCTCAAAATGTAACTCGACAGAGGGCTCATTAGGACATCTTTTTTGGTCCTGCCCCAAACTAACAAAATGTTGGAGTGACACAAGTCTTTCTCAGACGTATATGACCATGTTATCACCCCAGACCCCAGATTATGCTATTCTGGGTGGATTTCAAGACCTGCCATTTCTATCTCATTACCAACATAAAGCTACATATACAGTATGGCATGGTTATCATAAAAAGGAATATTCTGAGTTGACCCATTGGAAAGGAGTGGAAGTACCCTCTTTTAATGCATGGCTAGCAGAATTGACCAACCTCTCTCTCTCTTTCGTGTATCGTCATATGTCCAGCGTTGTGTCGTGTAGCCATGCCCTCGTCTCGACCAACCTGTTGCAAATGGAAAAGATAAGATATGACGTTTCTCTTAAAATGACAGTATTTGACAGAATGTGGCAACCGTTTTTTTCCTCACCTATCATTAACAGGCTGAAGTATGTATGTACATGAGTATTCTATTTTATATTATTTTATTACTGTGATCTATTGTATTATTATTTTTATTTGTGTACAGTGTATTATTATTTTTCCTTTCCTTTGAATGAGGGGGGGGGGGGTGGGTGGGGAGGGTTTGTGTGTATATGTGTATGTGAAGTGAATGTTTGTACAGTATGTCTTGTCTTTAAACCTGAAAATGTATAAATTAAATTGTAAATGTTTTAGTTTAAAAGACACGCTCCATATAGGGCCAGTACAGAATGCGTGCGTGCGTGCGTGCAGGTGTAGGTGTGTGTGTGGTATGTGGTGCGAGCGTGCGTGCGTGAATTGATTGATCAGAATATATAATTTCTTGGGTTTTTTGGTATGACGATTTGAATTTAATGCATGCATATCACTTTGATGAGCATTAATTCATTATTAGTATATGAGTAACGGCAAAATCAGCCAATAATAAAACTTCTTTAAATTGCATTGATTACTGTATTATATTAACAGTATACTACACACTACATAGTATTACATCAGTTTATAATATTGTACATATTTCCACAGTAACAGATGGCTAACTAACTTGTCACTGCAATTAGCAGAGCTAGGATGGAAGTGTTCTTAGAGAAAACTGGAGCAGCATGCAGGGTTCGTTTGTCTCATCTTGACTTCAGAGACTCACAGCTCTTTTTAAGTTGTTGGTTAATGAACTTGGCTGCCTGACTTGAGGCTACACAGCGGATGTTCTTTGAGATGGGGAAAAAAAGAAGCCCTCTACAGATTCGAATAATGACTGGTGCAGAATGCATTTCCTTTCTTTCCCAAAAAAACTGAAATCCTTTAGGTACAGTATTCTAAAATCAAAAGACAGCAGTGGATTTGTTTCATTTAAAGTGTGTGTGTGTGTGTGTGTGTGTGTGTGTGTGTGTGTGTGCGTGCGTGCGTGCGTGCGTGCGTGCGTGCGTGCGTGCGTGCGTGCGTGCGTGCGTGCGTGCCATGTTTATTGCAGTTTTTGGAGATAGAGTGTTTGGGGCAGCTAACAGAATCTATTATTACAATTGTGAAGTTGGGAACCAATCAAAAGCGTCAAAACGAGTGAACATAACTGGTGGACATATGCTGTTGACCCAACAGGGCCAGAAACAAGGCCAACAGGGCCAGAAACAAGGCCTTTTAACCACGCTACTTACACACACTACAACTCGCTTACAATTCGCAAACCTGGCAACACTGCTCTGTGTTCTCATAGGCCCACCAGGCCCGCCCCCACACTACTTTTCACAGTCTCACAATCGGCCATCTTGCTTTTTATTTAGATGGGCGATTGGAAATTGAATGGAAATAAATTAATTATAGGTCCAGCAAGCAAATCATGATGGTCTGTTTGTGCTCAATAGGTCACAATAACATTCCGATTTTAGGTGTTGTGTTTTGTATGACATTTTGGCCAGTAGTTTTATATCTATCTCAGCTTGCCCGTTTTTTATTTGACCAAGACAGACCATGCTAACGGTGTTAGCGCGTTAGCATCACACAGCTTACAGGCTCAGTGTTGCATGTAGAATACTTTCAAACATGACAATCCAAACGTTTCAGACCATGCTAACGGTGTTAGCGCGTTAGCATCACACAGCTTACAGGCTCAGTGTTGCATGTAGAATACTTTCAAACATGACAATCCAAACGTTTTTAATGAGAGATGTTCTGGTGAGTTGGTGATCACAGAGGATTGTGTATTATATCAACCTGGGATTTTATAATAGGCTATACATTGCATTTTAGATTTATTTTTGTCTCATGAAAAGCGTTAATGACCTGAAAATGAAAAACCATTTATTTTATTTCAATTGAAGTTTGCTTTGGACCAATGCAACTACACACACTACAACTCGCTTTTCCAATAACCCATCCGTTACTACATGTGGAGTCAACTCCCGCAATTTATTTCTTCCCATAGTGCGTGGCGAAGTAGCTCTGGGATGAGTGCGCGCGAAGCGCGCTCGAAATTCTAGTTATATACAGTAGATATTTTGCCTCAAGACATCAAACCCTATTTGAGCATTCTGTTGCCTTGCTTAATGCCGATTTTAGCTCCAAGGCTGGTCATTAACGAAGGAACACACAGTATGTCTTCCAAAGTTTGGATGGAAAACATCCCAACC
Source organism: Protomyctophum bolini (assembly GCF_963924005.1). Taxonomy (NCBI): domain Eukaryota; kingdom Metazoa; phylum Chordata; class Actinopteri; order Myctophiformes; family Myctophidae; genus Protomyctophum; species Protomyctophum bolini. Next base: position 10,928,926 of record NC_137866.1, read on the forward strand.
TTGCTGATACACTGCTGCACTGTAGTATAGAAAACGATCAGCGTTTTCTGGCCCTCAGAAGTTTATATTCCTAATTGCACTTTCTTTCTCTGACTCCGTTATGACTTGAAGGTTTCACATGCTAGATCAATAAATCACCCAGGGCATGACAGTATATAAAAATAAGTGTTTTATTGTAATATATACAGTCATTTTCGGGCCTAGGTAAACACTGTGGAGAGTTAACGTAAAGCTGGGTTGGTATTCTACCCAATTATAAAGGAGGTCGTGGGTAAATCACCAAGCAAGGGCAACCGATGTCTGCTATCTGTAGTTGAGCCATGCTGATTGTTTTGAACTTTGAGCAGACAGTATTCTTTCCTGTCAAAGCCACAGGGGATCATGTCTTGGAAAGGTGTGAAAGCACCTTTGCTCCTGCATCTGCCTGCAACTTTACTGTGCTGTCTCTGCTCAACACCTATATTATTAATCTTCTCAGCAGTCACAGCAGCTCCGTCTGCACACAGACTGTGATCTAATAGTCAGTCTGGGCTCCCACAGAGAGAGGTCAAGGCGTCCCTGTGTAACATGATTACAGATATGAATGCCATCGCTCACTATCCAGGTGCAGCGTAAGGGGCTAAAGGTATAGCCTCTGGCCTGCTGACACTGAGGAGATATGAGAGAGGAGTCTGTGATGTTATGTTATGTGTCCACTGTGGCAAAGTGGTATAAAATGCCTTCGACCACCTCACAGACTTAATATCTGCAGCTGCCCGTCAATGGGGTGGGCATATGCCTCGACCTCTAATAGAGTGGGATGTTCTGTTTTTACCAGGAGGAGATTGAAAAGGATGTAGGATAGCTTGCTGTGTCCCCTGCATGGAATTGGATTGGAATTCAAGAAAGAAAGCAAAGAGGGCAGCAGGGAATTAATTTTGCCAGTGACTTAGAATTGTCTTGGTGTGGGATTGAAAGGGAAAGTATCTTTCTGACTGACAGGCAGCTCCACTTAATCTGCTCCTTCACAGTCAGAACAAGAGCCTGCACAGTCATATACTGTAGTCATTAAAGCTCTGTACGGTACCATCGTTAAAAACTCCCAAAACAATCATATTAGGTTACTGAAACACTATATGGAATATTGTCAAAATGTCATTGCACTGTATAGGATTGTGAGCAATTAGTTTGTGAGGAGGCTCTGGATTTCAATGCAAGGTCAGTGTTGATGTCTGCTGTGCATCACATGCCGGTAGATTAGAATGGTTATAACCGCCAGCGATAATATAATAAGAAGAATATATAGGGATAAGAAAACCTGAAACTAAGGAAAAATACCAAGGCACTCTTCCTGCGAAAAAAAAGTTAAGGGTTTGTGAAGTTGCCCAAAAGGCCAAGGCTCCAAGAACAGTCAAAAAAAGGCAAGGCAAGGCAAAAAAGGCAAAAGCATGCTCTGTTGCACTGGCCTAAAAGTGGGTCCTTAAAAACTGCTTCAACTTCTGAGATTTTGTTTGGTTATGTATGTAGGTATGTATGTATGTATGTATGTATGTATGCGTACGTACGTGCTCCAGCTCTTAATGCATCTGTCAAGGGTTTGTCGTTGCACTGACTCCCGCTTATTGTGATAAATGCCTTGAAATACAAAGGTATAGAGGACTAGCTATAGTATAGTAGCTATAATTTCTCTACTTTTGTTTTCATTGTTTGGTGTTTACAGTCCGTCTCTTTTATCTGTAGAAAAAGCTATTCTTTATTGTCTGTTGTGTTGTATACTGTACATGGAGGGTGAAGACACCAACTGTCATTTTCTGTGCCATATGGTGTGCCTTATTTATTCTCTTTGTCCACAATCTTGTATTATTCCTATCGTCAACATAGCTTACGAAAAGTCACCTACTGTATATTCAAGGTTTTTCTGGTTTTGGTCTCGGCAGGCTAAAATAAGAAAAAAAGTGAAATGACACCAGCCTTATCCTTTAATCCCATATAGAACCATCGTCCTCCAGTAAAGGCTTCCTCTTCCTCGTTGTGAAACAGGTGTTCTGAATTATTTTTTAATCCTGGGGAGATGAAGGATTATGGTTGCTTATCAGTGTTGTATGAAGATCAAGGGGATTAGAGGTATAATCCCATTTGAACCCTCATGGAGTTTTGGTACTCCAAACTTTTACTATGGCACAGTGCCGCATCATCATCAACATAGCATCTACATTGATTACTTAAATTGAACTCAGATCAGTGAGACATTCTTATTTAGAATGATTTCTTGTTCATTAAAAGAAGCCCAGCATCCATATCGTGGGTGGAACATTAGTCAAAAATAGAAAGGTTAATTTGTACACTCTCAGAGTTAAATTAACACTGAGGATTTTATAGTGCACTCATAATATTGAGCAGACGCCCCTTAACCTATTCTTACATGCATGACACGTTGTGGCATGGTTAAATGTCACAATCATTCCTCATCCTAATGACCTATGGTGGACAGTTCCAACAATTGCCTGATTCTCCTCCTCCTTCTGATGACGTTGATCTCACCATAAAGAGTACAAGGATTCTGAATCACTATTTCACTATGTCAAACCTCCTCCATAGAAGAAATAATACAAGCCATAGATTTAGGCAGAATGTCTGTAATAGGATGTGCCATGCATGACGATACTCTGTGCTTGATTTCTCTCTCTCTCTATCTCTCTCTATCTCTCTCTCCTTTTCTTTTTTTACACAATTATGTGAAACTACGGTAGTCCGTACCCGTTTATGGGTTAAGTCGGTTAATAGATACATTAATCTACTTACACATTTTGACACCAACTCCGTCCTCAAATTTTGAGCACGGAATATCTGCCACTTATATATAACGATTGTCCCCTGTGGCACATCCCGATGCTCAGCCAATCACCGTGCAGAATGGCACACCTTCCAGCCAAAGGCAATCACAATGGCCATTCACAGCACCAATTTCCGTCCACTGAGTAGAAGGGGGAAATCTCATTATGTCTATCTGCCAGACTGCTACCGTATTTATCTGCCAGACTGCTACTTATGTATAACGGGCGTACCCTGTGGCTCACTCATTATGAGATAGTCAGCTAATGACACACCTTATAGCCAATCACAGCACCAATTTTGGCTCCATACAAGAGCATTTTTCGGCGCCTCAAACTTAAGGCTCACTTTTTTGACCTCATATGATTTGACAATATGCAGTGAAATCACAATATGTATTATATTGCCTATAGGAAACCACACTCCCCAGGATTGCATTGTCGATGCCTCTGTTCAAATTCAGATCGATTGTTCGATTGCTCCCACCACTGGGGATTTGGCCTCAAATTCCCGCCAATGAGGAGTTGTTCTGCCACAAATTCAGTGCCAATTCTGTCCTCAAATTTTGAGGACAAATATTTTGCGGCGTAGACCTCCCATTCACTTACAACTTCACACTGGACTGTGTTCAATTGGAAATAACTAAAGTGTATCTGTGTAACTAGAGTGCATAATATGGTACTAATTTGATAAGAGAAAAACAATCCTATCTTATATTATAATTGGCGTAAGGGCTGGCGGGCGGGCTTGTGTTTGTGCTATCAGTTGATTATATTATATAGTTTATGTTATAGGGTTATAATGAAGATTTGGCATTGCATCTTCTCACTCCTCCTTCGCTATACAAACTTTGATTGCAATTGATAAACTTGATTTGAATTTGTTCTGTTGCTTGCTGGACATGAAGACTCATAATTTTGGGGCATTCTATCATGTTTTTAAATGTGTATTCTGGTGTTATTCTAACTTTGGCTTGGCAATTTAGGCATTTAGCAGACGCTCTTAATCCAGAGCGATTTACAGTAAACAAGAACAGAAAACATGGTAATGCATCAAATACATAAAAAATAGTCATCAGGAATCATACGTAAGCGTAAGAACAGTGAAATATCTAAATGAAACTATAAGTGTACAGTACACTATAGAGTGTTATGTCTACATAAAGTGCTATTTAAGTTACATAAGTTGAGCCTATTTATACGCCTGTAGGATGTCGAGGCTAGGGCAAGTACTATGAGTTTGAAGAGGTGGGTTTTCAGACTGCGGCAGTTTATGTGTAGATTAAACATCCATCGACACATTAATTGATTGTCGCGTCCATGTCAACTGTCATGCAAGAATATTGTATGCTTATACAAATGTGCCCCTCCCCTATACTTTTGAATGTACCCAGATCTCATACATGGCCTCTCTGAAAACCAATTGAAAGAGAAAGAGAACTTTAAGGCTTTACTTCAAATTGTAGCAATTCTACACGATTCTGCAGTTTATGTACTATTCTGCAGCTTGCCTACTATTCCGCTGACAGCCCAGTGGATTATGAAACCCATCTGAGGTGTTCTGTGAAATATCAATATGTATGTAGCTAGCATTAGTGTGATTATGACCATAAGGTTGTTTGCTGAGTGCCAAAGGATGCCCCAGTGTCTGTATGAGTTATGACCCACTTTAGGACAGCATCATTACATGTCATACTTAGCTGGTTGGTTCTCTTATTGTACACCTGCCTGGTTGAAATCATGGAAACCCTAGTGTCATCATTACATCATATTAGCTATTCACTGGAGAACTGAAAGCTAACGGTAATAATAGGCAGTCATCAATCTTCCCCGAACAAGAGGGACCTCATCAGAATGGTATTCAATTGCCTGCGCTTAACTCACTGAATTGAGGCACCATTACAGCTACAGGCTAATGGTGTTCTTCCTGCCTTTGTTCCTGTCAAATGTACAGTGTAAGATGTCAATATCACCTAATGGGATTTGCATGATTGTTTAAAGGTTATTTTCTTGAAATATAGATGCTTTCCCGGTAGCCAGTTGACTGTTTCTGTCAATTACTGCACCATAGTCGACATCAATCAAGCCCCCTGTTTGTTTACAAACGGTTTGTTAAATATTTAAAAGATGAATCAGTTATTATTATGGGGGTATTATAATTACACATGACTGAAACCACTGTAACCTTGGAGCATTGCTATACACACACACACACACACACACACACACACACATCAGCGTGTATCAGAGTTGAGGCCTCATTAATAATAGATAGTGTAGAAAATAGGACAGTGGCAGCACGTTTCACTTGGTTTCATCATCAAAGCATCTCCCATCGAGGGCCAGTCTCTGAATGAGTGCCGAATCAGGGCACACCACGCACCAAGAGCTCACACCTCAGAAGCTGTTAGATACGCCACAGGGTTGAGATGAAATATTATTTGTGATTCAGTCCATTGAAGATTAACTGATGTTTAAACATCACGAGTTTGCCTACTCAGCATGTTCCTGCATTATACTTAGCTTGTATATCTGCTATGTTTGTAGAATGCTCACATACTGTACATGCTCAGAATAGCGATGCTAGGGTTAATGTGGTTAAACTTTGACTTTCGTTTAGTGATTCATGCTTAATTTCAAATGTGACGGCTGGTGGTATTTTCCCTTTACTGGGAACGGTTTGTGTCAATGTCACTTCTCAACCTTTGCGCAACTTAAATCAAGCCTCTCATTTAATTCTATTTCCCAGATTGGTATTCGCATTAGCCCTTGTGTTGTGAACCAAGAGAAATGACTTGACCTGTGGTGTGGGGGAAAGGTGCTGTCCTCCCCATAGGTGGGCTTTATTGCCCATTCAAGGCACCATCAAGCTGCACGGTGGAAACTCGGAGTGAAACATCAATAATTCAAGGACATTTAATTCACCTTGAGATTGGTCCCTGAGGACGATGGTATGAGAGCCACAGAGAGTGGAATGAGTCTGCCCTATATTAGGACACAACGGCTTCATTTCACGTTGTGCTTTGTTGGAGGCAAGGGGTCTTCCAATTCTCTGTCAAGCACTGATATATGTAAATGTACTGTAGTTCAAACAAGAACAGTGTTTGTTTTAAGGAATCCATCATGCTTGATATATTAGGAGCCACGGTTGCTTGCTGGGTAATCTATATGGGATAAGGGTCCAGGTATACTCTCAAGAGACCACTCAAGGTTAATGGAAAGGCCTGTAATCATGCCTATAAAGTCCATCTATTGTGATAAGGGGAAGGCAAACCATGTCCTGACGTGAACCAAAAAGTATTATGTTAGTGTTTGCTTTTCAACCAATAATGGATCACGGCATGCAGAGATATGAAATCAATAATGAATACAATAATGCAATTTACTAATGAAATAATGGTTATAGGTCCAGTTGCTACTCAGCTTTTAATGGAGAAATTAGCAATTGAACCTATCGAGTAGTGCCTTGCAGGTAACCCACTTCTGGCAAATAAAAATACAAATTAATGTCTATATTATGTTATTTAATATACATATGGTCCTAATTTCAGTTTCATGCCAGCGTGTATTAAACCTGGCATCTGGTATACAATGGTCACATACCGGTATACAGTGTACATTTCTGCAGCATGAAATGCCACCTCTCCACTGTGGTAGGCAGAATCCTTGGAGGGATCTAAGACGCCAGTTGTCACAGCTGGAGGAAAATCTGGCATTCAAGACTGAACTTCTGTGGATAGGTCTCCTGCTAGGTCCACATCAGAGCCCATTGTCATTACCCCTTGTCTGGAAGTATGGCAGGGCTGTCAGCAGCGAGAGCGTCGCTGTATGATTGAACGCGTTGGTGGATATCCCGACCCATTCTATGTGAGATAAAGGTCCGTCTTACTTTAGTCTGTCAGGGAGGCTTGGGGGTTAGAATAGGCTCGTGAGCCAGCCTCTGTTCATTGTGGGGTCAGGTTGACCCGACCATAATGGAAAGGTTTAATGCCTGCCCGACACATGGCCAAAGCAGGCATTAAACTTGGGACTTTTCCATTATGGTATAGGTACTTGTGAGTTTCTACCCGGTCGATTTTTGAAGATTGCTTTTGATGGCTCTCCACTAAATGCTTAAAATTTTAACTCTAAAATGCAAGTGGGACCACCATGTAATGTAAAATGTATTTATAAATACGGTAGCCAATCTCAAGCTCACAACTCGTTGTGTGTACGTGTGACACATTGTGAGCTATGTAATGTAGGTGCAGGGGTCTATAGTCTATACTAGGCCAGCTCCTATTTTCTGCCTATACTAAATATCTTTGCTGAAAGTATCTGATCGATAAGCTCGCAACACGCCACAACGCAGAAGGCTATGGTTCAAGTGGTTAAAGCATCTGGCAGAAGCCAGCTGCAGAGCAAACATTATGATTGGATGCTAGAAATCTGCTGCTAGCCTACTAGAGCTGCAGGTTCTGTGTAAAAATGTGGGATGGTGTTCCCATCTTTTCACAGGCATGAAGCGGAACTGAAAAATGGGCAGATTGGATAGAAGAAGAAAATCAATTTTGTCCCTCTTCAAAATATCCAGCAAAATAACATTTAGGATAGGCTGTGAAGAAATGCCTGTGCGTGCAACCTTGTGTGTGTGTGTGTGTGTGTGTGTGTGTGTGTGTGTGTGTGTGTGTGTGTGTGAGTGTGCGTGTGCATGCGTGTGTGTGACATTCTGTACATACAGTACATTCGTGTGCACATGGATACTATACACGCTATGGATCATGTACCTAGCTAGTCTAGACAGGCATGATACTGGATATACATTATAGCACTCCTGTCTCAGTTTGCACAGATGTTCATATACAGTACGAGAGTATTTGATGTATATTTATTATTATCTTGACTCACTCACTCATTTAATTTGACATCCTGTGTACTCTTGTTGTCTCATAATGACAGTGTTAGAGTGTCTAAACCTGAGGCTAAAGTGTTCCTATTATTTATATTTCTCATTAGAGTCCTACTATTCTTATTGTTATTATACTGTTATACATAGTTTTGCTGCTGGTTTTTTTTGTGTGAATAGTTGTGTAATAACATAGTGTCATGGAGTTTAACTGTAGACCGTGCAAGTGCATTCACAGTGAGGAAAGCAGCTAGCATCTTTCGCATAATACTTAGCGTGAGACATGAGAACAAAGCTGTCGAACTCCTTGGCCATTGATTAGTGTGATTAATTTCAACTATGATCTACACTACAGTATATAAAATAATGCTTGTGAGAAAGGGTGCGGTATTGCTGTAATGTGACACTTGGCATTTGTGGTACAATAAATAACAATGTCTCCTGTTTATTGTTCTTTCAGTGGTATACCTGGGAAGAAATGTGGGACCGTTATCTTGTCTGCTGAGGAGCTAGGAAACTGCAGAGTAAGTCCTAAATATAAACATCTTCTGGAAATGTTCTGCCTTGCTTGTCAATACTTAATTCAAAGTTGCATAATGAATCTTGAACAGCATTTTTAAACTGGCATACCAACAGGCGATTACATCGGACATGGGGAGATTGTGTATAGTAAACGGTGGTCATACTATGAGCTTCAATGGATTTGTAATGAGCTAATGTTCCTTCCAATCACTGAATCGGGCATTTACTACAGCATGTGGCGTGTTAATCCATGAATCAGATTTAATAGTCTGTGTCCGCTAAAGCCCATTGGCTTTCTTTCTGTACTGGTAAATGAAGATAGTAAATAATCACATTATAGTGATGCCATTGGAGCAGGAGAAAGTAGCAGACTTATTGTCCAGAACAACTGCAGCCCTCACAGAGGCTGTAAAGCAATCCAGTGAGCTGGAGAAACCGTATAAATGTTATATGACAGCCTCAAGCACCCTTAATCTATCTAGGTTTTTATAACATGAATGCCTTTATATTAGTCAACATCGGTCATGAACACCAAGTGAGATATCCTTCATTCAGCTGGTGGCACTATGCTCTGCCTCTATGCATGCTTCCATATGATACACCACACTGAAGCTTTGATGTGAAATGGCTTTTTGACGTGTAACTTCCATAAATGTGTAGCTTGTGAGCTAGTTCAGGCGGAATACACTCGAGAACTTTCACACGTGTTTAACCATGCGGGTGTATGTGGCAATCAGCTTACCAATTGGGCGGGTAATTTAAGATCACCTAAGTCTGTGTTCGTTCTGCATCCCTTCTGCGTATGACCCTGGTTTGTTGTTATGTGCAGTTTGTTTCCACCGCCACCCCAGCACCACCAGTAGGCAGTGCTATTAGTTCTGTTCCCCAAGGGGGGCTGTTATTGTATATAAAAACATTGCAGAGCCTGGCCTGGCGGTCCAGGCACCTAGGCTGACCAGCCTAACAGCGTGTCGTGGGTTCGAGTCCCGATCCCGACGACCTTTGCTGCGTGTCTTCCCACCCATCTCTCTCCCCCTTTCCTGTCAAACTACTGTGGTCTATCAATAAAGGCAAAAAGCCTTATCAAAATATCAAAAATAAATAAATAAAATTGCAGAGCCTAAAAACCAAGATGAAATATTATATCTACACTTTTATTCACATTCTATAATTGGTTCATTCTATTCGTGAGTTATCGGACTGAACTATAGCAGAGGTGCAACACTGCTCATAAAACTACAGTAAAATGGTTCCTATTTGTCCTTCTATTTAACCGTTTTTGAGGGGCGCTAGCCCCTCCAATGCATGGCAATTGTTCTTATGACATTACCAGCCAAGTCTATGGACTTTAATATTTGTTTAGGGCACGTAAGACGCCATGTGGCCAATATAAATACAGTGGGTGCCCCTCACTTCACACAAGTGTGATTTTTATTCTTATTGTTGTATAGTGTACTTATTATAGTCTGTCTGTCTGTCTGTCTGTCTGCCTACCCGCCCGCCCGCCTGCCTGTCTGTCTGCCGTCTATCAGCAGGTTTGTATGGCTTGTTTGTATGCCAATGCTTCTGGGCAGTGAGTGCAATGAAGGGCGCCTGTGAGTCATCGGGAGCAGGATATGATTTAGCCACATGAGCGTCATTGAGGCAAAGTAAAGTACCTCTCCAAGCGACGAGTTGTAATATAAATGCAAATTGTCATTATTATCACGAGTGACCATTTCCTCTTTCCCGGTCTTGTCGATTAGCGAGACGGGCCAAAAAATTTCAATCCAATCTCCCTCTGTACTGTAGGCTATACACACATGTGCCAACAAATACCCGGAACTACAAGAAAGAAAGCAAAGATTGTGTTCAAATGCAGGAAGGTGTCAATGATCTTGTTAGAAGAGCCCCAGTTCAGTCAGACAACTCTTGGATTGAATGAATACTGTATATGTATTACGCATAAATGTATAGACTATAGAGCATAAATATTTAAGCATACTGTATTTGGTGTCACGTCTATATATAGCACTCATTCTTGAGATGAGGGACAAAAGTGGAAAAAACATGTCCCACACAAGAGCCTTATTTATGTTAAAAAATAAATTAATTCATAAAAATAAAAGCACGTAAAGTTAAATGTACAGTTGTGTATTCTTATGACATTAATTTCATTATATATTTTTTCATATTCCATCTGAATTAGTTAAAAGCAGGCTCTGTACCCAACAACAACTCCGTCAGGTTTTGTGTCTGACGGAGTTGACATGTATCTGACGGAGTTGACGAAATGGTATTTGTTTTCATCTTAACCCTCTGTAGTACAATGTAGCCATTAGTTTTTTCTTCAGTTGTTAGACCCTCTGTAGTACAATGTAGCCATTTAGTTTTTTCTTCAGTTGTTAGCTAAACCTAACCCTAAACTAAAATACTAAACATTATTTTGGAATTCTTAACAAATATCATAATAATGTCCTGACGGAGTTGACATGTAAAAGCTGTGACCACATTGATATCAACATTGTTTGCTTAAAATATCAAACAATTGAATGCTTGTCAAACCAGGTGCTCCACTGTTGCAACAAATATAAACAGGACTTGGAAAAGGAGTCTTCAGGCTAAATCTGTCGACAATATTTTCGGATTAATTTAAGACCTGACGGAGTAATTTCCTAGTTTCATTTTTTTAGCTCCAGCCTTGTGATGTGAATGCAGGCCGCAGGTGAGAGAACTTTGTTGATAAGGGAGAGCCAATTATTGGTTTTACACAGTGAATTATGTAACCTAAATGACAAAAGGTATGTTATCATACTACACACAGGTAAACTGAAGTGCACTACAGAAGTACAGTAAATATTACCAGTGAGTGTACTGCTAATGGTATAGAATACTAATTTAGTATGTACTATAACAGCACTGTTCAATGGCAGTGGATGAAAACAAGATAATATAATTTTACTGGACATGGTCCATCTCCTTTACAGAATGGTATACAGCAAAATGTACATATAATCAATTTTAATGTAACTGAAAGTATAAAAATGTAGATGGTTGACACGCCTTTCAGTACCTTCATACATCCTCCATTTTAAACTGCTAAAAATGACCCATTTCAATATAGTTTCACCAATGACTATGCTGAAGGTATAACTTGGTGGGAGGAAATCCCCACAGGTTTTAAGGGTGTTGTGTGAAAAGGCTAGTGGTTGGCTAGATTGATGACTACACAGCAAAGATAGGGGAGGGAGAGAGAGAGAGAGAGAATGAGAGAGAGAACAGCTTCTGATGCCAAGCTATTCTACACATCATTATGTGCCAGAGATAACGGCAGCCAAGAGAGAGAACCTTTGATCAGTAGCTGGAGCTGCTTCTCCTGTCTAGCTATAGCTGACGCATCCAACACCCAGCTGAGAGAGCACCCACCCAGCCCCCACGACCTTTAGAGTAGTTTAACTTAGAGTGACCATATTTTCAAACACCAGGGACCAATTATTTAAAAAAATAGCCAAAATAGCCAACCTACAAGCTCACAACACATCACATTGGGACCTGTTGTGAGCTTGTAGATAAGCTATTTTCCTTGAATATAATTTTTTGAGGGGCGATAGCCCCTCTTATGTCCAGCTTTTGGTGTATGTAATCCAATTTTTTTAATTGTGATTGGCCGGAATGAGATGATGTATAAAGATGTATGATGATAAGAGCGCCCCTCACTGCACACGGGTGTGATTTTAAATAAATAAATACAGTATGAAGGCTCTGTACCCAAAAATGCCTGTATTTAGCCTGTCCCCAGCAAGTGGTCACAATTCCAAACAGCCAAAAAAGTGTCTAATACTGTCCCAATCACATAAATATACATACTAAATGAAAGTAGATTGTCAACAACATAGCAAACAATATACACAGTTAATTCTCCGTTTTGTTCATTTCAGACCCATACAAATAATTTCCCCTGTTATTTGTAGTTGCACTTATAAAGTAATGGCATAAACGAGGTAAACTAATGTCACATGAATATTATTATTTGACTGCATTGTTCAGCATGCCCTTTGATAGACTTTCCATATCCTCTGTGTTAATCTTTCCAATTGTAACTCTGAGTGAGTACAAATGTAACCAAATGGACCCGTAAAATTAAGCCTCACTGTGCATCACCACAGTGATATCCTGCTAGACAGCAGGAGCTGAAAAGGGGACCTAGCTGTGCTGCATCACATACATTCCCCGTGGTGCTCATAAACCCCACAATGGCGGCTGGATTGAATGTTCTGCCTTCTTTCCTGCCTAAAGTGAGAACGCTGCTGGGCGCTGAAGTGAACATGTGTTATCCGTTCATAGTGGGGGGGGGGGGGGTTATAGAACCCTGTCTTCATCACAGCGTAATGGTGGAGGCATCAGGATAAAGTCAATGAGGCCCACTACTGGGCTGGTGTTTTTATTTTATTTTCGCTGCATGTTTGGATTCAGTGCTCTCCTCTGCATTACATAATGTGTTTTTACAAGAGCATTAAGAGAGTGCATTGCCCCCCCCCCCCCCCCACTAAAATTGCCTTGAAGCGTATCACATATGTACTTCAATCCATTGATTATACATTTAAAGTTAAATATTTAAAAGATTATAAAACAAATGTGGAAAAAAGTAAGAGGTACTTCTGTGGCCTACTGGCAGTTTGCACATGCATGGCTCTCTGACATTTGCCGCTGATCGGCGCTAGGACACAGAGACAATCCTCCTATAAATACAGCTAGCTAGACTCCTGCAGTAGTAAGTGGTTGGTGAATTTTGGAGAATCCATTATATTATGCATTGTTATCAGATCACACCACATGGTGGTTGGTCCACTCCTGTAGTGTACACTTCACATGGGTGACTTCCCACAAATTGGAAAGCTCAGACTATTATACCCTCGCTACTATTATATCAGTAGGGGAATTGAAAAACTCTGTTAGTTTATGCACAAAGCACCAGATTAAGTTATTCGAGGCCAAATTAAAATTGATCTACTGCAGCACTGGTGCATGTAGTCCCCCCTGGTTGGTTTAATTAGCACTTTACTTGCAATTTTCCCCATGGCATTGATTGAAAACAACAGTGTTTTGATAAAAACAGCTCAATTTGCAAAAAGATAATTTGAGATCCATCTTCCTATGCTTGGAGTCTGACCCCCCCAGTAGATCTAAGCTGTGAGTGAATGGTTGGCATGTTTGTAATTGACAGTTATTGAGTATATCTGGCTTATTGTCGCGAATGGCTGAGCAATGTTTGACCCCACAAACTTCCAATCCTCTTGTTATTCCAACATTAGCCTTCGAGCAGTCACATTTAATAAATAACTCCTGTTGTTGAGCTTGTAATGACACCATTTGTGTTTCTTTATTAGTCAGAAAATGTCACCTCTGGTGATTCAATTGCACTGTGCACATTTGTAATTACCTTGAGGTTGATGTGGGTCACAGCCTAGGGATCGATGTGGGGCCCTGTGTTTAGGTCCGACAAGGGCGGTCCCGCCCATTACTACCCTGTCTCCCATTTAATTTCTGCACTTCTCGATATGAAACGCCCTAAAGACCACCTGGGGGAAATTGCACTTTCATCCATTCCATATATGTTAGTTGAATGGCTCAACCTCTAAAATGTTGCCAAGCCACCCAAGCTGAACCCAGGATTAGATCTTATACTTGCATATTGTATGGCAAGTTTCCAAGCAGAAATGCAGATCATTGTGGCTCGCAGATTTTGTAACTTTGTTTGGAAAAGCACTTCCTATGGTTATCATTGTAATAAGCTGTGGCATTGCTTTATGTGTTTCCTCTGTGTGTAGTACAGTATATCATTACTGTTCAGTATGTAAGGAACTAATGGAAGAATAATGACAATGCTGCTTTCTGCTGTGTAGTGCTTTCTATCTATTGTACAGCCTCCTTAAGTTATTACAGAACACCTTGACCACACAGGGATTATTTGGCTATAAAAACTTGGTGCTACGGGTTGCATTGTCCATGTAATGATACTGAGCAGTGAAATGCTGCCTAAATTAGTATAATTATGGTAATATCAGTCCTTCTAATGGGCTGTATCATTAGCTGCACTCACACCCTCTATATCATTTTTTGTTTGCACACTATCCCTTTATCCTTATATGTGTTATGTGTTTTCAGAAACCATTTCTGTGCATTTTGAATTTGATGCCATCTGCACTTGTGATGTACACTACTTGCATAATAAAAAAATGATTATGAATGCTCTTGTTATGCTGGTTATGGAAAATCGGGGCACACTGGCTGGCTTTATTTCTAGACTTATTAGGATTCAGTCTGAGCTTTGCTTTTATTTGGTGCTTCAGAGCTTTTATGACTTGGCGCACAGCGTGTTTGAAACCTGCAATAGGGAACGGTAGGGAAGCAGGGATTTGATATGTTCATTCTTAGTTTGTGTCATATTTCTACATATCTGTATAGCTACTGTACATCTCTGTTTCTAACTCTCGATCCGTCCTACTATCTTTCTCAATCTAGGATTGTGCCACTATGCAATTCTGTGCCAACAAATTGGACAAGAAGGACTTCTTTGGCAAGTCAGACCCCTTCATGGTCTTCTATAGGAGCAACGAGGACGGGACGTGAGTTTGATATTTTCTCCGGGCTCTGAATTGTTTGCTTTTGATTTGGGTCTGTTAAAACAGAAGCAGGGCGGCTTCTCTAGCTCAATTTCATATTAAAAGGTCCATTGATGTGGCCCACATTCACACACAGACGCACATTCCCAAAACAAACTTACTGTAGCAGAGAAGAATTGTTATTGGGTTTGGTTTTGGGCTGTTGGTTTCAGGAATGTGCGCTTTGTGGTTGTGCACCTCTAGGTTTACCATCTGTCACAAGACTGAGGTTATGAAGAACACACTGAACCCTGTATGGCAGCCCATCTCCATCCCTGTTAGAGCTCTCTGCAATGGAGACTATGACAGGTAAGACTCCTTCTTTGTTGTGATATGTTTTGTTTTCCATTATTACATGATCACCTATGCTATACTGCAGTGGTTCTTTACAATTTACAATTTAGGCATTTAGCAGACGCTCTTAATCCAGAGCGATTTACATTAAGCAAGCACTTAACCTGTGGGTTGGTGATTATCTGTGGAACCGAATCAATCTAAATGTAACACCCTACAATTCCAAGTGCTTGTCAGGGTGGTGGGTCCCCAGTTCAAATCAGATTATTTTGGGGGATCACGTCCTTGGGTCGGTGCCCACTGATGGGCTGTAAGGATATTGCAAGTGGGCCCCCAAATAATTGATAACATTCTTATAAAAAAATAATTGTATTTTTCCTTTAAAACACAATCGATTAAATGATCATTAAAATAAACAACGCATGCGTGCGCGCACACACACACACACGCACACACACACACACACACTTTCTTCTTTAGCGAATAGCCCATGAAAGGCAGTAGCAAGGATCTGTGTGATTTTTCTGTGGAAATCAAAGGAGCACACGATTTTGACACCATTGATTTCCTGCCGTTTTTTATCTTCAGCTCGAATGGAGAGTTATTGTGGGCCTGTAGCGCTGACTAACTGCTAGTCACACAATTGGCAATAGCGTTCCAGATCCGTCTCCTATTGGCTTCTACATAGGCGTCCCCTAGCACTGGGCTGGGAGGAGTGCTGACAAGCAGGAAGCCACTTGACAGGAGCATAAAAAACAGTGTGAAGTAGGAAGAGATAGAACAGAGCGATGGAGACAGGAGGAAGGGAGTGAGAGAGAGCGAGGAAGAGGAAGGGCGGTTGTATTTGAGACACACTGTTCTGTGAGGCTGGCAGGTGGTGGGAACATCTGAGCCCCCCTGCTGTGCACATGTGCGTGTGTCTGTGTGTGTTCGTGTGGACATGAGAGCGAGGGGAGTCGTGCAGCTATATGAGAATGGAAGTAGTCACGCGGTGTGTCAGAGCTATAGCCACCTCCACCATGAGCACGGCACGGCCCCTCGGAGCGCCACGTTCCTTTCACCGCTGCCATGCTGCTCATCTGTGCAGTGAAGATAATTGGCATAGAAAAAGGTGCAGAGCAGTGGTGGAAAGTACCTTTACTCAAGTGATGTACTTTTGATGTACAATTTTGAGGCGTTTATTTTTTACTTTGCTTGAGTATTTCCATTTTTTCAGTGCTACATCTCAGAGGCAAATACTTTTTACTCCACTCTATACAGTAGTTACAGGTACCTATCCCTAACACTATAAAATTATATAATTATTACAAAACATTAACCAAGTAAGCCCAATTTATACTATTTCTATTAAAAAAAATGCCAAGCGAGTTGCAATGCGACAATTTCAGAAACATTAGAAAATAAATGAGACATTCTGCATAATGAGCACTTTGATACTTTAAGTATACAGTATTTTGATGCCAGTACTCTATTAGCTCATGTAGTTTTTAGGCGTGTCTGGGCGGTGCAAAATAAAAGTTTGATTCCTCGGGATTGGCTGGGCTCTCCAACAAACATAATGGCTGTGTTCACGCATGGGAAGCCTGCATGGGAGGGCGATCTCTGTTGCTGCACCTATACAACACCTATACAAGTTGTTTGGGGTGCCTATATTCACCAGGGAGGGATAGTGTATTCCTGATTTCCTGTGCATTATGTGTTATGTGTGTGTTATGCCCTCTCAGTGAAACCCCTCACTGTCAGGCTGGCTACTCCATGTGTGTCAGAAGAGACATGATAGTTATGATTAATGGTTGTCTACACCCTCCCCTCCCCTAGTAGGGGTTGGCAGTGACGAGGATTATGCAAACAGGATAATTAGGGGCATTTACAGTTACAATGTTGTTATCATGACAGGCAAAAGGTATTTTTAACATAATGGCCCTCGAGAGACCCGGAAAAGAAATCGCCGTTCATTTTCCTCATAGACTTTTCAGAAAGTATTTATTTAAAGACGTTTACACTGCGGACAAAGCCAACTCTTGTCGTGACAAATCATGACAATAAACACAATGTTTTGGGCCAAACAAATAATTAGAAAGTAGAAAAAACGGCAGGTTACAACACTTTTTTTGTTGTTTTTCTTCTTATAAATTATTTGATCGGCCCAAAACATTGTGTTCAGTGTCATGATTTGTCACGATCCGAGTTGGCTTTGTTCCTGCGGCGTAACTGTCTTTAAATAAATACTTAAGGAAAAGCCTATGGAGAAAATGAATGGAGAAACATTTCCTGGGCCACTCGTTGTTCTGAAAGGGGGAGGGACTGCGACGCTCTATAAGCAAGGAATATTGGTGTTGTTTACCAACCCTGGCTGACAAACCCGGGGAGTGTGGGAGAAGGTAATGCATGAAATCTTTGCAGACGCTAGGCGATCCTTTCCCCCTTCCCACAAGCGTTTGGAACAATAAGGCACTGGAATCATGTTGACAAAGTTGTACCCACACATGTCACAGTTCTTGTCATGCTTGGAATATTAAAATTGGTATTTGCATATTTTTGTTGTTACAGCAATACAGCTATAATATACAGTAGGCCTACATGGGTGTCTTGTGGGTCTCTTTTGGGGGGAAATAATTGGTACAAAACGGTAGTTATTATAATTTTTTTATAGTTTTTCCCTCTCATAATAGCACCTCCAGCATGTGCCAGCATTGATAATGTGTGTATGCGCAAGCTGCATGCAGTACCTGCCACCACACATGCATGCCAGTCATGCATCTTCTACAGAGAACCAGTCAGTGCACTTGCTAATGTTATCTTATTTAGTTAGTACGATAGGCTATAGTCCAAACATTGCCCACATTTCAGTCATGCCAATAGATTGCACGGCTTAGAAACGTTACAGCAAATGTTAAGATGGTCCATTTAAATGTTGAATAAAAAGGAATACGAAAACGCTCACCCCTGGCGCAAACCTGGCGACCTCAGCACGGTCTGTAACTGGTATTCCTAAACCTAACCTCAGTAACCTTAATTTTAACCTTAACCTCTGTAAACCGAACCCTAATCCTAAACTTAACCGCAGTAAAACTATGCCTAACCCTAAACTTATTTCTAATCTTACTCTTACACCCCAGCATGCGGTCGTCGAAAAGAAATATGAGGGCGAGCATGTTTTGGGGTAAGTCTTCCGGGTACCATAAAAAGTAATAAAGTAAGGTCATATGGCTTTGCTTCTTTGATACCACTGGCATTAAAAAAATATATATATGTCTTTGTCTTGGATTGCAACGGACAGTTAACTTATGAGCAAGATTGTTGTCACGGTGACACCTTATCTCCCTCCCCCGTCGTTACCAAATTTATTTAGCCTATTTTCAAAAACAAAAAACTGTGTATGCGTGTTTCTATTTATATTTTGAATCAAGAATCAAGGTTTATAAGTAAACTCTCATATTGTCTGTGCTGTGGAATGGAGCTGGTCTCCATTGTGACATAATGGGAGGTATTTACAACATCACTCTCATTGAGAGTATGGTTTAAATGCAGTGTTCAGTGTTGACTCAAGGCCTGTGGCCAAACAGTCGTCAAATGGCACAGTTTGGGATAAAGCTCATTTTCTCAACTTCTGATATCACGCAGGTGTGTGTGCCATAGGTTATCTCAGCTGGCATTCATTTACTTGTCTGTGTACTCTCCATTCTGCGCTTCAGATGCTCTCTATGGGGCCATGGGGCTGTGAAATGGCATGAAATGGTTCTGGGGATTCTTTTGCACAGTTTTGTCTCACATGTAGCTGTCGACGGTTTGGCTTAAATATTTATCATAAAAATGAAATGCTTCCCATTTCCACTAAAATAAATTGTACCGCATGTACAAATTGATTGAGTGTTGCTCTGCTATGACCTGGGCAACAAGAAACTAATATGCCTACTGATACTGAGAAGTATTGTCTATATTGATATATTAAGGCTCAAAACTAGGGTTTGTCAAAAGCATGGAGTATGGACCATTTTGTTTCATGTAAGTGTATAAGACCTGCACATGTTTGTTCGAACGTATACACTGGAGACAGAATGGGTTCAGGTGTAGTTATCATGGCACACCACTTTCTCTACTTTCAACAATCCACTGGACGCATGATTGACAGAAGCTGCATCGTGGCCTAAGTCAGCTCTCTATCACTGTTAGTTGAGTAGGAACTGTATAAACTGTTCTTAGTGAATGGGTTCCATCTCAGGCATACTGTACTTATTTTGGCTTCTCACCTTCTCACTTATTTTAGGAGCTTGTAAAGAAATATGCTGCCTCCCTCCCATGTGGTTAGTTGTCTATAGCCTATTTGGCAGACGTAGGACACTTTTTCCAAATGTTCAGCTCAGCTCTCTCTTCCCTGTTGAAACAGGATCTTTGCATGTGAAGTACATTTTCTCAATGAATAATTCAATAATATCCTTGCATTAACCACGCCAACCCTAGCATATCCCTATTGGGCATGTCATAGTGGGAGCCGGGACAACGCTCCACACGTCCCAAACTCTTCTCCCTTCTGGCTCCAAAACTGTGGAATGCACTTCCCATTGCAGTCAGAACTGCAGCATCACTCCCAATCTTCCGCAGTAGTCTGAAAACCCACCTTTTCAGACTCCATCATGGCCCATAGCACTTACCCTACCCTCTTAGATAGCATTTCTGTAGACTTAGATAGCATCTGATACAGACTTATAGCATGTTATGTAGACAACACTATAATTGCATTGTATGTAGTCATAGCTGCACGTCATAGTACATAATTATGTATAGCATAGAAGTATATATGTATAGTTTATATGTATAGTTTCATTATATAGATATTCCACTGTTACTTTCTTAGCTTACGCATGTTTCATGATAAATGTTTTTTATGTGATGTATTCCCATGCTTTTTTTGTTCTTGCTTAATGTCGCTCTGGATTAAGAGCGTCTGCTAAATGCCTAAATTGTAAATTGTGGGTGAACACTGAAAATTGGCGAACATTTGGCGATAATAGCAGATCTACAAGCTCACAATGCAATGCAACATAACATGTTTGACCTGGCTGTTTCCGCTATTTAATGTATATCAAAGTATACTGTGTGTGTATACAGTAGGATTTAAGTAGTTAACTCTGATAAGTATATTGACTGTTTTGCGCTACGAGACAAGCTAAAGATAACCTGTTAACCTTGTGAAAGCCAGTTATCAGCTAATGTGTATTCCACGCTGCCCGGTAACTTTGTACAGCATATTTCAGTTTTTAGGAAGTAATCGCTGCACCATTGGAAAAGAGGGTCTCAGCCCTCAGTGTGTTTTCAGAGAATTACAAAATAAAGGTTGAAATTAAATGAAATTGATTTGTGTTTCACTCCCCCGCTGATTGCATCCACAAAGATTCTCATCTGTGTGGATGCAATAGCCTATGTGTTCTCAAAGAGCAGGCTAACTAAAGATTTAATTCAGCTTCTACTTAACGGTTAATAAGCGGTAATTGCTTGTTTTCACTGCTTAACCAAACGCACACAGTGAGGAGTCCGGTAGCTTATCTGCATCTCCTAATTAGTCCGGAGACATTCTTGGAAGGTTCTGAGATTTGCCTTGAAGGACGTTGATGTAGCGATGTTAGATCAATGTGCTCACTAACATTAATCCTCTTCTCCTTGCCTTTGATTTTGCGTGCAGGACGATCAAGGTGGAAGTGTATGATTGGGACAGAGATGGAAGGTATGAACGCACGCACACACACGCACACACACACACGCACGCACACACACGCACACGCACACCTACAGTACACACACAAGATAAAGTCTTGATTACTGCTTGAGTTGCAAACATGGTGTTATGAAAGAAACGCCCAGCATGGAAGCACCTCATTTGGCGGAATGACAGCGTGATTGCCTCACAGCATGACGTCACATGGCCTTATAGAAACCGGCACACCATGAAGTGCAAAAACAGTAGAAGTGCAGAGAACTCATCAGTGCAATCAGATAACCAGAGACAATAATATAACAATAACTAGAACTACACTCTGTCGAGTGCCTACTTGCTTGTTGCACACAAGTAGGCCATAAATGGCCTACTAGTGCACAAGCGGAGCGCGCAAGTACTGTCGACCGCTACAAACTGTCAAATCTCAACTTCTCTGTGAAAGAACGTTTTAAATATTGAATTATTAGCTTTAGCTATTTGCTACGTACCTAGTTTTTGGAGGTAAAAAAGTAGGATTGTGAAGTTTCTATCTATAAAAGAAATACAGTTCTATCGATTTAGAAGTGTCCTGGATCCCTTTTTAGTTTATCTCTCTATAACCTCTCTGAGATCTTCTAGAAGTTTCCCGTGAACACATGTTTGGGAATAATAAGATCTGCAATCTTCCTCTTCTTTCTGTCTCTTTCAACAACAATACCTTGCTCTTGTTCTGGGGTTTACCTTCGGTTTGGTGGAACACTAGCTCTCAGCAATCCCTTTAGTCTCTCCTGGCTAAGGATTTATTTTGTCCTGGAATATTAGTTAGTCTGCACAGGAATATGCTGATGATTTGTCCTGGCTATCTATAATACAGCTCTATGACTTACTTGAAAAGTATTTACCTGTCTGACACTATTTTGAGATCTGTTGAAGAACATGAAGGTAATTCTATTTATTTTTTCAAATGCATTATTTCGTTACGTAATTAACAACAATCAATTATGTAATGTTGTAATTAATACGAATGAATGACGGCTTTCGATGGTGACGTATATGTCGATCAGTGTCGGGTGGATTAAAGGACCTCTATGTAATTTGTAAGTTGATTAGCGGTATACTGTGGTTACTTAGCGTATGCCCCGTTTGATGCGTACGTATCGTAACAGCATATGACGTCAGGGTATAACTGGTACAAATAGCTCTCAATGATGATATAATAAAGATGTGGATTAAAGGACCCAATGCCAGTGTGTAATTGGTTTTCGATGGTGACGTAATGACGATATGTTTTAGTGTAGGGAGGATTAAAGGTAATGCCCCTATATATACATGTAATCTGACACCACTGCCATATCAAGCACAAGTAGTGATTACGTCATACTTTTTCTGTTTTCTATGTGTCTATGGAGTTAACATTACGAGTCTATTAGACCCCCAGGCGTAGTTATAATATGCAAATGTGTCTACCCTGTGTATCTTTGGTTTCTTCCTGAAAGCTGAAAGCCTTACACAGCTTTAGTGACTAAAATCAGCCCCTCCCCTTATTATCATACTACAACAGCTGTGGTTGTGTCTTAAGTTCAGGTGGGTGGCGCTACGGTGAAAACCAGGTATACGTAAAGGCAAATACCACTCATGTGATCAGTGACATCACGCCAGTGTTGGCCTGCAGAGTACACCGGCGTGATGTCCCTGATCACATGATCCCAAGTTCTAGACCTCCAGTTCTAGGCTAAACAGAAGCAGGGGACTTTTTTTCCAAACCATCCTCTCACCTATAAATTGATGTATGTAACTTATGCAAATTATTATGACATCTTGGCATTTGAACCTCATTCACTTTCCCTGGGGTTAGGGAAAGTGACCTAACCCATCAGATCAGACTGCACAAAATATTTGACCTAGTGTTTTTTATATATCTTCTAGCCACGATTTCATTGGTGAATTCATCACCAGCTACAAAGAGCTGTGTCGGGGTCACAGCCAGTTCAACAGCTATGAGGTGAGTTCAAGTTTAAGTTCAAGATTTGTTTTTCCCACAAGGGGACATTTTGCTTCCTTCAAGGAACAAATGCAATACGTGCTTGCCACAAAAAGAAGGACATATCTCTGCCCGTCCATGTGTCTGCAGTTCTCGTATCTATTATTATACTATTTTTGCTATTTTTTTAAATGATCCACTTATAATGATATTCCCAAAAATATAGGGATGCCAGGTTGACAACAAAACAATAAACAGCGTCATGATTGTTTATAAGGTTTGAGAATGACTATCTAACACCCATGGGATAGTGGAAGCATAAGAGAAAGAGACTAGCCTGGGCACCATTTCATTTAGGGTATATGATCTTGAGCTATGAGCTTTTATTGTTATTCTTCCAGTTTGAGGGAAAGGGAAGTTCCGTTTGATTGTTCCTGACTTTACATGACATAATGATATCATCCACTCCCAACCGGATCATACAGACTTTTGAAACAGAGACCAAGCTTTCCTCCGAGGTGGTGGAAAGCCTGGTGAGGCGAGGTTAGAAAGAGACTACATTATCTCATAGGCCAGTACAATAAAGTATTTGGTCTAGTATTAGTAAACCTATATGGCCAGTTGGCCACTATATGGCCTCTCCTTTATTGGACTTCACTAGCCCATCAGTCTCACATGTTGCAATGTAAGCTGGACGAGGTTGGACAAGATGAGAGTCCAGAAAGCAGAATGCAACAGAACAGAATTTGTGATTGGAGTCCCCTTACACAACCCTTTGTGGGACTGATTGGGTGTTACGCCTAGGCCCCGGGAGGACCATGCCGGGCCCTGCTCATTAAAACACTTGCCACGTTATATTAGCTAGTGGATTAGTCACGGAGGCGGCTTGAGGAAAGAGGGAGGGTTCCTGGAGGAAGTGAGAAGGAGAGAGCAGGGCGTATGGAGTGCTGGGCCAGGCAGATCAAGAGTGAGAGAGAGACAAAGAGAGACAGAGATGGAGTAAGTGAGCAAATGGTGGCATGCAGACTTGCCCTTTTCCACTGCTGACATGGCAGAAGCAGGTGCATGAATTAACCTTCAGGAGCCCTTGTTGGAGAATGGATTCCAATCAGGAAGCTGGAATAGGACAGCTTCTTCACTTTTGGCCTCTCAGTCCCCCAGAAATGGCTGAATTTGAAAACATGGCTGTACAAACTTAACAACCCTGCCTCTTCCACTGACGATGAACTGGATTTTGAAAGACCACTTAGTTCTACCCCTTTGTAGCTCCCAGTGCGCTCAATCCAACATGCATACGTAAGACCTGAGAGCTTTAAGTCCCTAAGGTGTGCTGGAGTTGACCGTAGCCTAATCCTACAGGGGAGCGGTAATGGAGAGTGATGGCTTTGCGATTTAATGTGACCCTGGCAGTGAATGATGGCTGTGGTTCTACAGAGCATGATCTCAAAGGAGTAGCATCAGGATCACAGAGGCGGAGCAGAGGGTGGGTGTGCAATATGGGAAGGAGCAGGCTAGAAGGAACAGTCCTACCTTTGACTTATTATTCAGTACAGTTCACCCTAGGCAGGTCCTTTATGTTATGTGTACTGTATACACACTGTAGAATGAGCAGGAGAGATGTTTTGGCACTAATGGCTTGGATATAGCCCATGACCCCTTATCTCAAGCCTAGAATGTTACAGTAAATACAGTGACGTTTTATTTTATAGTGATTTAATAGGAACACTGTTCCTATCAAAATGTTCCGCCCATAACCTTGCTTACTGTGTGTGTGTGTGTGTGTGTGTGTGTGTGTGTGTGTGTGTGTGTGTGTGTGTGTGTGTGTGTGTGTGTATGTGTATGTGTGTGTGTGCGGCTGTGAGCGTGCGTGCATCTCTAATAAAAACTTCTGCTGAATTAATGTATTTTTTTTTATAAGTGTGGCTGCAACTACAGCATTTACAGTGTGTGGGTGTGGGCGTATGGGTGTCTTATCTTCCCTGTGTGTACATAACACATTCTTGTATACCAGGGAGTTAATGCACTATATACTGCACTGTAACTGTGTGTATCACTTGCCCGTTTGCTGTTTATTTGGGATTATATCTTTCCAGCAGCAATATACAAGTTATGGGACAATATTCTTGTTGTCCCCGGGTTCTGTTGCACATTCATGCGAAATGTACAGTACAGTGCTCTGCTTCTCATGAAGCCTCCCTGAATAATCGGCGTTCGCCCTACAGGCGCGATCAATGCTATCTCTCTCTCGCCTACTGCAGTTATTGGACTCGCTCCCTATGCGCCATTACCCTCCCAGAAATGCAGGAGGAGCACAATTTTTTTTAATAACTTGCCCACGGCTGAATAAAAAGGATTGTTGTGCTGGAAGTTTACATTCTGATTCTTTACATTCTCTCTCTCACTGATATTAGGTGGTGAATGCCAAGAAGAAGTTGAAGAAAAAGAGATACATCAACTCAGGGACGGTAAGTGTGAGATGATCGAGATCAGCGCCACCCTGCCCCTATAAATGCATGCGTGTGAGAGTGACTAAATATCTTTCATTTCACCTGGTATTTAAGTTTATTGTGCTCATGTATACTATCTTCCTTTTGCATGTGTATTTTTTGTGTGTACCAATGTGACACATTTTCTGCAGCTCTCAGTGTGCCTGCGCACAGACCTTGTGAGAGAAGTTCCTTGTATATACCCACCTAACGTTAGTTATTAATTAAAGTCACATGTGGGTGCTTGTTGGTGCATATTGGCCTTATTGCTGCTGCCGTTGTTGACAGCAATTACACATTTCTGTATGCCATTGCTAACTGTTTCTGAAGGTTCCAACTAAGTAGTCTACTTAGTTGGAACCTTCAGAAACATTTAGCACTTTACTTGTTGCCTGCAAACGTCATTGGTTTTCTGGCGATATAGGTTTTGGTCTGGTTTGTTTGTTTTTGTGGATGAGCTGAGAATCGACTAATCTAATCTGACAAGTACTAAGAATACCAAAATGTTCTTGTAATTTTCCCCCACTGTGGGGTGATAACTTGAATATCCCGTTTTTATAGGATTATGGAAAAAAGAACCTGTGTTGGATCCATCCAATATATTGAACTTTTCATTGGTTCAGTATTTATAAAACCCAATGACAATGACAAACGTAACCACTTTGGAAATAATGGCAATAGCCGATGCGGCGCAAATTGTTGTGAACATGTAGATCGGCTATTTTCACTACTTTTGTGCGACACTCTTGTAGTAGTAGAGCAGAAATAAAAAAATAAAAAACATAAAAAGCTGAATTATGAAGATATGTTTTCTTTCCTCTGCCCGACAGCAAAAATACTGTATGTCTTCTACACCAGGTTTTTGGTGGTCGTTTTTAGACTGTGGATAGGATGGGAATTGACTTGTCCAGGCCATGGTTTCATACACAGTACAAGGTTTTGACCTAGTCTTGTTTACCTTCATCCCTAAGGAAGTGGTTCAGCTTTCTTAATACTTCTATCTCCATTTTCAGCGCTTTTCATGCAGATTGGTGAAGATGTAGTAGATGAGGAAAACATTCTAATGGCCCCAAATCAAGGCTGAATATAGAAACGAGTCCATAATAAGAGTATACATCCTATTAGTGAGTGCCAGTGAAAGATGTTTATGGGAGAGAGAGAGAGAGACGGCATTGTTATTGCCCAAGCACTGTGCTATCTGATTGCATAATTGAAATCAGAGACAATTCATCCATCACACTGGCCCATCAACTCACAATCAGATGAATGTTGGATGGTGGCTTGGCTAATATGTCACCCGATGCCTGGGTAAATCACGTTATGGGTGGTTAGCCCCAGGGCCAGCCGCTAATGTGTAGATTGGTAAATTGTGTTTTCCTTAATCGCCCAAGATTCAGCGCAACTGCTAGATAATCAGTTTGGTCTCCATTTCCCAGGTGTCAGTGCTGTCGTTCAGCGTGGAGTCAGAGCACACGTTCCTTGACTACATCAAAGGAGGGTGAGTTTTGTATGCTTAGGTTTGTGTATCAGCCATACTTCCGCAGTGACATGCACCCATTGGTTTTATTTAGGCGAGACACTACAGGTGAAATCATGATTTTTCTTCTTCTTTTTTTTCTTTTGCTATTTTGCTTCCTAAACATGTTTTCTTTCAAACTAAAGCAAAATACACATTCAAAATACAGATTTAGATGTTTATTTTGATAAATATTTTAGCCAATGACAGCTCGTTTTTCTGGGTGAAAATCCACCATCTCTATTTTCATGATTGGTTGTTGGTACAAAGTAAGTGACCATATTTGGATCAGACCACAGTCAGCTCGAGGTCCAGACCTTTCCAATGATATATGCCATTATATGTTGTTGCCAAGGTTTGGATGAGATATTTTGTCTCAAAATAGTGGCTTCAAATAAAACGTTTTGGAATTTTACAATACAAATCTTTAAAGGCCGTTTTCTCAAAATGAGTTTTCCTCATACCTGGGACAAAGAATCTCCACTTCAGTTGAACTCACATACACCAAACGTTCCAGTCTTATTCATAACTATATTCCGCAGACATTTACAGATGGATTTGTTGATATATCATTCACAGCCTGATTTACATCACATTTTATACCTAAAAACATGCCGAAAATTGGGTTTTTTATGCCTGTTGACACTCATTTCTGATTTGTGGAGTGATAATTAGAGATATCAAAAATCCCATCTGTAATTTTCTTTGTCTCTAATGTGTCAACAAAAGGAAATGATCATTTTGAACCTGGCTTTATCCGATCTTCAGATTTATTGTCCCGAAATGTATGCAAATTAGCGCATATAATGCATAATTTGCATATTTAAATTTCAGAAAACTTGTAATACAAAAAATCTTAGTTTTAATATAAGTAATCAACTGGAGAAGTTTCATTGTGATAGATATTATTTAAAAATGTTTCCCTATTCACCTCGCCTTATGACTTCGCTGTTGTAGTTTTACTGCATGCTTGAGTGGCTGAATACAGAAGCACTGAGGTATTTACATCAGAGAGCCAACAACACTACTGCTCAACTTCAATACAAGACGCAGATTACTGTGCATTTAGATTAGGACTCAATTAAAACAAATAATCCAATTAATTAGAGGCTTTGTATGGATCGAAATTAATCACATTTTTAATCGCATATCAATGTTTGACCTCAGAAGTTTTTTAGCGTGCACTGGGGTTTGTCTGTTGGTTGGGTCAGTGCACCGGGGTATGATCTGTATTCCTGATGCCTTCCAGTGAAAACATTTTTGTGTTACTTATAATTAAAATGCGTAATATGCGTATATTAAAATTAAATAAAGTAAGTAAGTAAATTATTTTCATCACGTTATTTTTTCCATAAGTATTTAATCAAAATGAATCAGTTAGTCTCAGCCCTAATTTAGATGCATCACTGTAGCTCCTTCTGTCATTCTCTCTTGTTCTGTGTCTCTGTCTGTCTGTCCGTCCGAATTGCATTTACTTTTAAGTGGCCTGGAATTTTCCATATGTGCCTACAGCCTGTCCCCAAAGGAGACAGCCCACTCTGTGGCTCCAGCCACACTGTCATGATGAATATGAATGACGGTGATAAAATATGAAGGGGATCGCTGTGCTTAATTAAAGGCGGCCAACCAGTCTCTGTGGATCGGTAGCTGCCCAGAATTTAAGCTTTTACTCTGTGTCCCAGATCTCTTCTGTTGGTCCCTCCCTGGCCTTCATGAATGTACACACACGCGCGCACGCACGCAGATTTAATCAGAATGTCTTCTTGGAACAACATGCACTAACACCAAAAGCTGTAATATCGTCACTGTGGGTGGAAATCCTGAATAGCCCGTTACTTTAAAGGATTATTGAAAAAAAACCTGTTTCAGTAGTCTCTCGCGACAGACTGTTGGCTCACACAATTTCCAAATGGGCAGTTTTTCCTTTTTTTGGCCGATGGGTTCCCAGATTGGTGTTTCAGTGGATCCATCCAATATATTGAACTTTCCATTGGTTCATCCATCCATCCACCCATCTTCAACCGCTTATCCGTAGTCGGGTCGCGGGGGCAACAGCTCCACCAGAGTGTTCCAGACATCCCTCACCAGAGCAACATTAGTGACTTCCTCCTGGGGGATCCCGAGACGTTCCAAGGCCAGTGAGTATTTCTTCCAACTGCGCCTTGGTCTGCCCCGGGGTCTTCTCCCAGTGGGACGTGCATCGAGGACCTCCCTAGGGAGACGCCCGAGAGGCATCCTAACCAGATGCCCGAACCACGTACAGTAAGCTGGCTCCTTTCCAGGCAAAGAAGCAGCGACTCTACTCCAAGTCTCTCTCGTGTGACTGAACTTCTCACCCTATCTCTAAGGGAGCCACCCGTCGAAGAAAACTCATTTCGGCCGCTTGTATTCGCGACCTTATTCTTTCGGTCATGACCCACACTTCATGACCATAGGTGAGAGTAGGAACGAAGATTGCTCAGTAGACAGAGAACTTTGCCTTCTGGCTCAACTCTCTGAGCACGGAAATTGCATTTGGTTGGTGTCACAGTTGTGCCAGTGCGTTGCGTTTCAAATGAAATGCGAATCAAAAGACAGGGGCGGGTTCCACATGGAGTGGGCGCTACATCTAAATAAGACGGAAGGGAAACAATTGCTCCTTGAGCGGTGGTGGCCTACTACAATTCAATTTGGAATTGGATTCCCTTCGGACTATTTTCATGGTATGCACAGTGCTTCAGACCGGAAAGGGGAGTGTCCGCTCAGATTCTGAGCGCAACGTACTTCCCTCACAGGGATACGTTCCTTTTTTCCCCAGAAGTTCATTTTTTCTCGCCCGCCTAGTGGCGAAAAATAAAACTTCTGGGAACTCAGATTACTGGGGATCTGGATGTTCCGGGTACCCCCACACGGAGTTGCACCCCTTACTTCACACGGGTGGGATTTGTTTTTGTCTTCTACACACAGTGGAAAATTATAGGAAAGGAGAAAGTGATGGGTGGATAGATGGTGAAGAAAGATCATAAAAGTATTGATTGCTTGCAGCTTAGTGCGTGAGCAATGGTTATGTTTCTTCGCATCCCTGATTCCTGAGGATACCTGCCTACAATACCAGGTCTGTTCTGTAAACTAGTGTTTCTCAAACATTTTCAAGTGAAGGACGCCCAAATTGGTATTTGTTTGCGGACCATACACCATTTGAAAAGGGTTTTGTGCAACGAAGTCTCATAAGAGAAGAGTTGAAGTGGTTAAATTGTTCCTCATTCTACTGGGGACTTCTGGGGGGGTCCTTCAAGGACCCCTGGGGGGCCCTTCAAGGACCCATGGGGTCCCCAGACCCCGGCTTGAGAGCCACTGCTCTATACTCACAAATCCTATATTTAGAAAGAGGGTGAGGCAGATGAGAAGGATTTTTTTCTTCTTTGTAAGTGACAGTGAGAGTAGTTGGTCCCAGACACCAGCCGGGATGAAAACCAACAGTTAAATATTGATGCTATATTGATTTCTTCCAATTGCAAGTGTTTGCCCTACCACCATTCATTTTGTAACAAATGATCACTGTGTTGAATTTTAGATGGCTTTTTTTCTCACTGGAGGGGAAAGAGTGATTTATTTTATCCCCCTCTTCAAAAAGATACGACCTAAAGGTTCTCAGAGTGAAAGTTATTTTTTGTTAATGTTCAACTGGGAGGGGGAATTTATAATAGAGGTTACTAAAGGTCTCAAAGCTGCACATGCCATTCCATTCTGAGAGCTTAATGCAAGATTTATATTCTTTTTCATCAAAGGACCATATTAAAATGTTTCTTTTGAAATTAAATCTTCAATGAGATCACCCAGGGTAATGATTAAGGTTTAATAGTTTCATAATACACCAGTGATATTGGTGCGGTATTATCCCATCACCACCAGACTGCAGTCTGCTGGTTTTACAGGATAGAGATGTAACTGAAGCTGTAGCTACTATGTAACTTTCTACCCCGGATTTGAACCCCGGTCCCCTTGCGCCATTGCTGAAATGTTTACCACTGAGCTAATAGAGCCGGGATGCATACGTTCACGTTGGTGAGACATACCAACAGTCCTACAGTCATTAGTCAGACAAACCCGTGCTTGTTAAAAATCACCTGTGCTGCAGGTTTAAAATCACCCACGCTGCGGGTTAAAAACCACCTGTGACTGAGGCGGGTTAAAACTAAACCATGCTGCGGGTTAAAATTCTGAAATGTTGGCTGAATGTGTGGCTGAAATGTTTATCACTGAGCAAATACAGCCTTTAAAGAAAAGGTCTACCTTGACCTCAAGGTCAACATTTGTGTAAAAATAGAGACAGATTCGTGTCATATAGAAGATCTGGGACGACAGATTTTGTGTGTGATTTTATTCACACACAAAATTACTAGAGCTGTAAATGAATGGGTTGGAGATGCAATTTAATTGATCCTGTACGTAATCATGGCAGAGAACATTGAGATGTTTCTCTAGCTCAGATTTGACAGTGTCCGATTTTATAGTCTGCTCTTGCTGGCTCAATCAAGAAATTGTCATAGAAATATTATTCCCAGCCTTGCCTCCCTAGACATCAGAATTTTGTTTCAATTCACTTTAGTGTAACACTAAATATTTTTTTGCATAGGGCAACATCTGGGCAACATCTGGAATTTTGTGGTCTGCCTGCTGTGTGAAGATGCAGTAGAACCCAGATACAGTATACAGTACATAGTAGAAACCATTTGATGCTGTCAGACTATTCCAGTAACTCAACAACAAAAAGCTTTCAGTTGTAGATGGAACACAAAATCACTCAGGGAAGGTGTAAACTACAGTGGGTGAAATTAGTTTTTGTGCAAGCTCCATAATTTTTGTTATTTTCAGAAATTAAAAGAAGGGGGGCACAGGGAAAGAAATTAGAAGAAAATCATGTTGAGAAGAGGCACAAATCGAATTCAACCACATTATATACACATCCAGCTGGTACGTTATGCACACTAGCCCTTACCCGTTGTGAGATATTTGCCCCCCTCTTGTGGCCGTGGGGGGGTACTGTGCCCGGTGTGTTTTTAATTCACGGATAAATGTTGCATCCTTTGGTATTCTTCTCCTGATAAACTACACGGTTTGCACACATCTCACCATGCACAACGGCGACAGGTAGCCTGTCCACACATGGACCGCTACTTTGCATTCATATTCATGTCATATTGACAGTACAATACCCATTTTTGCATTTTTTTATCCACTAATAAATTCATTATAAATCATTAATGTGTCAAATGGGAAAAAGGGCTCCGTTACGCCCTCCATATAATTATGGTCCATGCCTGTGTGAAAAGTGGGAGTGATTGGGCCAGCCAATGTTGAGATAGTTGAGATAAAGCGCTGTCAGGGACATTCAGACAGACAGACATTCAGACATTCGCTGAATTTTAGTATGATGATGATGATGATGATGATGATGATGATGATAGTATGATGATGATGAGGTTAGACATAAGTGCAAAAGAGTATCAGTGCATGTACGTGAGATTAAGGTGCAAAGAGAGTATCAGCTCATTTTGTCTTGTCAGGTTCAAACACATAGTCCTCAAAGAGCAGTAACTTTCACAGGTTCATTCCATGTGGAAGATACACTGGGAAAAGTAAAGTAGTAGAAGTACAGTAATTATTCCTACAGGTTAGGCTACCTGTATGTTTCGCTGGACTTTGCTCTAATAGAACTGTTTGTTCACCATGGGAATGCTCTACAAAACTCTACAATAAAATTAAAGAGATAGAAGCAATGAGATAATAGAGGAGATTAGTGGTCCAGTAACCATGCTTGATTCAAAGAGGTTAGATTACTGGATGGCATCACACATCAACACAGATGAAAATTACGTTTACACACTGCCATTCCGACGCACTCATAACCTAACTTAAAAACAGAAACCTAACCGCACACGGAAGCCATGTAGTTGGACTAGTGGCGGTGTGTTGGAATTAGCATTGCATAATCGCGGCATTAAACAAACTGCCCCGCCGATAGGATGGTTCTGTACACAGCTTGTGGGGACCTCATGTTTTGTTTTTTTTGTACTGTCTTGGTGTTATGTGCTCTGTGTTGTTTTGATGTGGGTGTTGAACTGTTGAACAGATTGTGAAGACAAATATCCTTCGGGACAATAAAGATTATTATTATTATTGCATAGCGATACTAATATCACTGCATGAACAGTGGCGTGCACAGATAGACATTAGAAGGGGCTAGAGCACCACCTGCCCTTGCCCTCTGGACAGCAATGTGCCCTTTTTTGTACAGTGTACAGTCTGTGGACCATGGTGACCTTGATCAATTATTGATTTAAAAAAAAGCTTCTAATATATTATTTATGCCCCAAAATGTATAAATCTCACACTATTAAGGCAAACGGACGGTTCCACGCGCTGCACAAGGTGCCCTTTTTCACTTGAGCACCTGACCCTCTAAATGTCTGTGCACGCCACTGTGCATGGATATTTGTCTGGTCCCTCTCAGTATTAGATTTTTTCCCGCAATGTCCGGTTGGCTCGTCACCACTTTGGCCGTGAAGTCCTCCCACAATTGAGAGGAGCCAGACTTAATCTGCCTGGGTCATAGCAAAGGCAGATGAAGGCTGGCTATACGAGGCTACAGTACGTTGGAATGCCACTCTGTTCCCGAAAAGGACAGGTTTTGTGGTGGGGCTTCACCTGCCTAGCTGAATAAGGGCTGAATTGCTTTGAAGAGCTACTATGTTTATGACTGCCAGTTTCCATACCTTCATTCTTCTTTCAATAATCAACCGAGACATTCAAATAAAGGCAGCGTGCCATCTAAAATATTCCCCATTGTCAGCCAAGCAGTTCAACTCAATGCTGATTAATGAGGCATGGTCAGAGTCTCCCCAGGAGAAATGCACTATTATCTGTGATACAATGCTGGGTGGCATTTCTGAATGGACCTGGAGTCAGGAGAGGCAATCAGTGGTAATCACAACGAACGAGTACACACTTTGATCTCGGCCTTGCATCCCTCTGCCTCCTCTGTTGGTCTGTCTATCTTGGGGAGCAGGCGATGAAATCCTAGCGCAATGTACTCCTGTTGTTAGATTGTGTTTAGTTTCTCTCCAAGGTCTTGACTCTCACAATCACTGTACTCATGAATAAAATATGTCTGAAGGTGTTAGGTCAGCCCTTTGTGATGCTGCTTGCAGATTGTTGAACAGTGGAGATCCCTGAAGTCTCCTTTGATTGACATCATCGGCTATAGCCTAATAATGTATTGACTGAATCAGAGTGAGATGAGGATGACGAGGATGATTGTTGTAATGGTGGCAATTACAACAGTGA
The DNA here is from genome assembly GCF_963924005.1 of Protomyctophum bolini. Taxonomy (NCBI): domain Eukaryota; kingdom Metazoa; phylum Chordata; class Actinopteri; order Myctophiformes; family Myctophidae; genus Protomyctophum; species Protomyctophum bolini. Next base: position 10,963,079 of record NC_137866.1, read on the forward strand.
TGAAGATGTTGCTCTATGCTCAGTGTTCATTATTATGTGTTAAACAGAAAGACAATAATGTGTTGGTTACACAACTGCTCCTTTATCTCCCTTATGTATCGATTTTGCTGAACCCAAATCCCTGAAGTGTGTTTAGTGAAGTCATTTTGTAAACAACTGCATCGGTTTGCCCTGTGTGCAAAGTACAAAGCACTTGGTAAAATAAGTTACTATTGGTCAAATCTTTTAAAATACCTAAATTTTGTTTCTGTGATCAGGTACTTTTATCAGGAACTCTCTTAATCACTTTACTTGTATAGACTATATGCTATATATGGCTATACAGTATATGTTATGTACATATTTTGTATGTCCTACATACACAATAACACACAGTACAGGATGAGTGTTAGTGTATCTCAGCCTTAACCAGTAAAGGTGACTACATTTAATGTATTGTACATTATTTTCAATATTATAGTAAGAGCATATTTGACAATTGGCATCCATCACTTAAAGATTCAGGATGGGTTTTCGAGCATGTCTAGGCAGACACCGTATCGCTGGCTATTCCTACAAGCGGAGATGAGTTGGCTAGCTTGAGTTGTTCTTGAACCCATTTCCATTGCATCGGTGGAAGCGGATAAAAAAGAAAAAATTAAGAAAAGGGGAAACTATTTTTTGAGACGCGACGGTTGACTGAGCCATGTTACTTCCCAGGTGAGAGCTCAGGGAGAAAGCAGAATGAAACCTGGGTAATTGCGGCACTCCTCTGGACCGATGGACAGGATTAGGCCTCTAAGCCAAAGTACTTAAATGTTACGGAAACTCTATGGGAGTCCTTGAGAGATGGAGAAAATGTGGGAGTTAGTGTGGTAGGACTCGGAGACAGCAAACATTCATTAAGCTGCAGTGCTGGGGCCAGCAGTTCACTGTGAAGGTATTGTGAGTTTTGAATTCCTGCTAACCAGCATCCTTTTCCATATCTGTCTGTTTCAGCACCCAGATTCACTTTACAGTGGCCATTGATTTCACTGCATCGAATGGTGAGTTCTCGAAATAACATAATTTGTAGGCTGATGTACTGTATGACTATGCCATTTTCCGTGAACCGAAGTCAGGATTTATGGGTCTTTCTCGCAGAATATAATTTTTACAGTCCGAGTTATGGATTTGTGTTGTACTTTTGCACACTGGGAATGAATACTTAAACCGTTGTACTTTGTACGACATAGTGTTTTAGGATTGACTTATACTAGACCCTAATTACACCTTTGAGTTATTAACCCCTTACAGCTGGTTGTCAGTAAAAGTACTTTACTGACTGACTGTTCCTGTCTTGAAAGGCAATCCATCCCAATCCACTTCACTCCACTACATGAACCCCTACCAGATGAATGCCTACGCTATGGCCCTGAAGGCCGTGGGAGAGATCATCCAAGACTATGACAGTGATAAGATGTTTCCCGCCCTGGGCTTCGGAGCTAAGCTTCCTCCTGATGGGAGGGTCTCCCATGAATTCCCTCTGGTAACTATCACTGCTGGGGCTGCTTGATCGGCTGTTACAATCCCCCATCAAACAGCCAGTCAAGGCCTGACTACGCAGCTTAGACTTTTCAGTGAAGTGAGGCTGAATTTGCATGAATATTTTATGCATTCCCAGTGGAGTTTGCCTTTTGCATGTGCCTTGTTTTATGTTTTTAATGTTTATTCCAATGTGCGTGTAAAGACGGTGGTTAGTACCGTATGTGCATTGATGTCATGGATGCATCTGTTCTGTATATTTTTGGGTGAATGATGGTGCACCTTAGATAATGCATTATTTAGAAGGAATTAAATTTGCTTTTTTATAGTGCAAATTAATGTCTGTACTGTAAGCCTGACGGATTCTTAATTTGGCTTCTCGCAGCTAGCTAATGTCCTCTGGCTGCTGTACAGTACACTTAATGAGGGGCATATCTACAGGGTATTGCCTCTAACACTCCATGTTTCCATGAAAATGTACATTAAGATGTGTATGTGCATCAAGACTAATATTGTAGAATCATTTCTACCCCCATCCTGTATTCCCTATAACTTGTAAATATCATCATAAAATATCATCATTTCATTGGTTTTCACGTCTTGATTTAAAACTTTTCATAGAACGGCAACATTGAGAACCCATACTGCAATGGAATGGAGGGTATTCTGGAAGCTTACCACCAAAGCCTTAAGACAGTTCAGCTGTACGGACCGACCAACTTCGCCCCAGTTGTTAACCACGTAGCAAGGTATACTTATCTGGCTATCACACCACATCCTAGCCTTTTGCTCCATGTTCACTCTCTCTATTCCTGGCTGAAAGTAAATTCTAAGGACAACCTTGTCAAGCTATTAACGGCATTACAACAGAGAGTGATGGTTGCTCTGTCAATTTAGCAGAGCTAATGAAGGGAAAGTAAACAATCAGCTGAGATGAATCTAACTGTGGTCAGACCGACCAGACATTCATGGCACCAGACATGTCCTAATCTAGGTGTTACAATACTGTGGCGTTTTGACATCGAGTGGCATAAAAAATCTCCATGTCTGGTTTGGAATAGAAGAAGGCTGATGGGGTGATTAAAAATCGGACACCATTCAACCGATGAGTCACTTATTACTATACTGTGGTAAAGTGGTTCTTGCCATGCTTTTCACTGCATGCTTGCTGTCACAAAAGAAAAAAATTGCTCAGGGTAAATAGGCAGTGTCAATGCAGCATAAAAAATGGAAACCTGAAGAAACTTTGCTTTAGCTTAACACGTTCACCAAGCATACTTTCACTAGATGAAGACAGTTGCACAAGGATGTGTAGTCTACCACAATCGTCTCGTAACTGCAGATTGTGACTACAGTGCATAACTGTAGTCCCAAGTTTCCAAACGGTGGGATGTAATGTCCTGTTCAGTGTCCCTTAGCTTTGTTTGATTGGCTCTGAAGCAGAACTGAACTGTAAACACTGTATACGTTTACTGTGTGCGTGTTTCCCGTTCAAATCTGCTGCCAATAAAATGACGCTATGGGAAAATGAACTGAGAACGGCTACTGTGTGCCACATTCTAGAAACCTGGGACTAGTTATGCTATTGTCTTCCAGACAAGATGAGAATATCACTACTTAGTAGATACTGTATTAACCTACATAAACTCATCCTAAATATTGGGAGCAATATTTTATATCAAGGTGTGTCAAGTAGTCGGAGAGACCCCAGTGGAATTCAAACTTCTTATTAGCTCATATAAACCTACATGTATTTCAATGTGATCTTCCTTGCAAGATAAAAATACTGATTAGTGAGGCCACAGTTATTCATAATTTATTTTAATGAATAGACAGATCCCCAGTATGTAAGTCAGATGTATTGACCACCAGGGTTAGGGTTAGGTGACCTGTTAAGGTATGGTTAAGAGCTTCTGCTAAATTGCCTACTCCTACATTGTTGTGTCGGCTGAAAGCCATATTTATATTACTGAAAATAAATAATTTTCATGGAAATCTGTTAATTTCTGATGGAGTCGTACGATGAAGTCTGAATTAGGTTTAATGTTTGTTTATGCAGACCTGCCCTACATTCCTTTATCAATGACACACTGTGCTGTTTGATTAAAATGTCAAACACAATCATGCAGTCAAACATTCAGGAGTCTGACCTTGGCTTGATAATTTCCGTTCTTTCTCCCTTACCAAGTCTGGACAATAAGCACTGGGCAATCATTAATGTCGTGAAAGAATATGACTATACAGTGCCACTTGCATAAACACATTAGTAAATTATTCATAGTGCGGCCAGCAATGAGCAATTGAATCTAGGCCGCCCGGTCTCTGATGGGTTATTATTATTGTGTCTAGATGAGCCAGTGAGACTTGAATACACAACACACAACATTTGGGAAACACTGCTCCACAGTATATGAATACATTGCCTTTTCCTTCAATTTGGACTGCTTGGTGCCGTCTTAACTCCATACTGTACTCAATGTCCTTTTCGTAGCTATGCAGCGGCTGTACAAGACGGCTCTCAGTACTTTGTTCTGCTGATCATCACTGATGGCGTCATATCAGACATGGCACAGACCAAGGAAGCCATTGTAAATGTGAGTTCCATCTAAACATAACTGAAGGGGGTTCAATGTCCCCCACCTCCTGGTTAAACTCTGCCTGTCTCTCTTTGTCTGTCTGTCTGTCTGTTTCTCTCTGACATTTTCTCTGCAAGGCATCTTAATTGCTTTTAACTTACTATTGCACAGTTCTTGCCAGCCTCCCCCGCAGGAAAAAAATCAATCTTTGTTACGTTTACGATTCTGGAAGTCAGTAGCACTAGATTAGAGGAGGATTTATGTGATGTTTTCTGCTCTGCCTGAACTGTTTTGTTTTCCCCCCTGAACTCCGTTTGGCCATTCTTTTAGCTGTCAGCACTACAAACACAAATTTCCTTTGACTTACCAATTGCAGACCAATCGTCCCTCCTGGATATGGGATGTTCAGTAGTGGGATCGATCTGTCCTGATAACAGAGAGAGGAGGGGGGGCTGTTATGATTATAAGTAGAATTGTAAATGGATGTCCTTGTCACACAGTACTGTGAGAGGGGCCTAATGTGATAAGGCTGTGACATGGCCTGACATCCTGTTTAATGGTCGGCAGTGGCTCAGGGGTAGAGTAGCCGGTAAAGCAGCTTGATAGGAACCGCAGGGTTCCCGGTTTGATCCCGAGTCGAGAGTTGAAGTGTCCTTGAGCAAGACTCCGAAACCCTAATTGCTCCAGAGTCCCGATGTGCAGGTTGGTGTGTGAATGTGTGTGTGAATGGGTGAATGTAATGCACAATCCATGCACCGTTTACCATTATGTCATATCAGCATCATGGACAGTATCATGACCATGATACTGACCACGACACCATCCATTTCTATCCATCGGTAGGACAATGAAAAGTCATTTTTCAAGGTTTCGAAGAAACATGACATTTCTTACATTATTTATTTATAATAATGTTACATTATCATTAAACTATGAGTGTTTTGCCAATTATTGGGGGGCCCACTTGTGATATCCTCATGAACCAGCAGTGGTGGGCCCTGGCCCACGGGTTGAGAGTCACTGATGATATAAGCCATCAAACAGCCCAGGAGTTCTACTGGGCTTCTTCTCATTGGAAGAACCCACAGCAGACTGGGTTTAAAGGGAATAATCACTGGATGAACCCACAGCAGACTGGGTTTAAAGGGAATTTGCGACTGTTAGTCAAACCATTAGAACAGCCACACCTTCCTTTTAAGATCTTGTCTGCTGCTCTACGCTGCCTGGGCCAAACCTGCTGCTGTGTCTAACCGCTGACCTGGACCCTGCTACTCTCTCCTGTCGGCACCGTAGAGCCAAGGACTGAATGACCCGTTTCAGTTGGCATGCAGCCATTTGCTTATGCTGATAAAAACAAAGATATGGAGTTATGTTCTGTGCTTGAGCTTTCTTGCTTGTTTTCTTGTTTTTGTTGCCATGTTAAATGTGTGTAGATACAGTGACATCAAAGCAAACCTCTGTTGGGAGTACTGCTGTTAGCCAAAACTGTTATTTCCTGTTTCCCTTAGTTCTGCACACCTTAGCCTTCACTGCCAAAAATATCTAGTTATTTAACATGACAGCCTTTGGGGTAAATAATGGCTCAAACCATTTGCTTTGATGTTATTCTACCGTTCTTTCCCACAGTCTCCAGACAGGATTGTAAATCATAAAGTAGGAGTTCTGTCTCCCTGGCTCAATAGTCCAAAACAGAGGTATTGCTGCCACATCATTCATTTGGCTCTGCTCTTAAACCGTCTCTGGGGCGATACATTCTCGCACTTGCCTATAGTGGACAGTGAGACTGACTTTTTATGGAAATTTAAGGGACTCTGATGAACAAAGGTCATTATGAAAGGAATTTATGCCAGAGGATTCTTGACCTGTGAAGTGGGAGGAATGAGAGAGTTGAGTCGTGAGAATCCCAGGCAATGTAACAAATAGTGCAAACTAAATAATGTAGGCCTGCATACTTTATATGAATGTGATGTGGCGTTTAATAGGCAAGGATGTAGTAGAACCATGTATGTTCCAGAGAGATATAACGCATTGTGTATTAGTAGTACATGCTATTGTAGGCTATGTGTCAAACTGATAGCATGTATGAGCCTCCAGCAGTAATGGAGAGATAAATATGTTGATAGATAGGTAGATATAAGAGCAGAACGCAGGAAAGAGAAACAGAAAAAGGGTAGAGAAAGAAATAATGTGTGGCGAGTCTGGCGACTGCCGCGACTCGCGAGAGAGGCAAAGAGAAAGCAGATAAAGATATGGAGAATGTGGTCCTCCTACAGTAAGTGTTTACTCTTATCTGTGACAGTCTTATTCCCATGGGAGGGATTCCAGGAAGGCTGGCCTACTTTGGCCCCTTCCGCATGTTTTTCTACAACAATACTGATTATTCATTCATGCACTTTTGCATCCTCACTATGAGACACGCACACGCAGCCTATACAGTATTATTGATCCAATCAATACACAATGAACCGTAGTGGAGATCTAATCAGACAGTACACAATGAACCATAGAGTGAGTCACAATGTGTATATTTATATCATTTATTTTCACAGGTATTGTGTATCGTTTTTTATCTGTTAATGCACATTACAGCAGTGGTTGCCATGATGTACTATTGATAAATATGTGAAACCCCTTGCGTTTTTTGCCATGAGCAAACAAAATGAACAAGTAATACAGGAGCGTGTGTGTGACCGATGCATGTGGAAGTAGCCATGTTTTATGCATATTTGACACACCACTCATGTTGGGACATTTTGTCTTTTGCTCTTTTACTTGAATTGGTTTGTACAGATGAAGCAGACGAACCACATGTAACATTATAGAATTTAACATTCTGTATTGTGCCACTGCCATCCAATATCATTGTAATGTTCCACAATTCGTTGGCATTAACTGTGGAGCCACAATGCTCCTCTGAGTTGAATAATGCAGTTTGTCCATTCTCAAGGGAACCCTGCTGTATATTGGCAGATGTCACTGCTGTACTGCAATGACCTGTTTATGCTAGCTGTCAAATTGGAACTGGACCATTCGTATTATTTTTTCTTTCTTTTTAATGGTGTGAAATGCAAACACAAGATGATGTTACTGTATGCTATTGTTGTTCTTTGTACTGTTGCTTTGGGAAAACACTAAACAGACATACTGTACTGACCACTATTATGTTCATAAACCTCCAGCTATTCAATGACTGCTTGTTGCTTTCCTTCGTGACAGGCAGCTAGGCTCCCCATGTCTATCATCATTGTTGGAGTTGGCCAAGCTGAGTTTGATGGTGAGATGGCTTCTCTTCACTCACACTAAAGACCCTTTTGCACACAGTCAGAAGATTTGGCATGAAAGAAATGCACGACAAAAATGCAAAATGTGCCTTTTGGAGACTTTTTTCTTTAGTACCTAGGCCAACAGTATCATGATGTCAGGCTCAGTGTGTGGCCTAATGTCAAAGGTTTTCAAAGTGGGCACCACAGGGGAGTGCCAATGGGGATAATTGGAAAGGAGATGAAAAATATATAATTTAGAATAATATATGTGTGTATTTGTAATTTGAATTCCAATTCAGTTCATATGATAATTGTACTAGTTTAACTACTTTCAACCTGACGGCCTTATTTTGGGCATATTATTGTCAACATCTTTTATTAATGTTCAAACCTTGTCAAACATTTACAGAAATAGTGAAAATAAGTAAATTAATTTACAGAAAGTGAAAATAAGTAAATTCTACAAGCAAATGGGGGGTGGGGTCCTTGGCTGAAATAAGTCATATTTAATGATTATATATGAACGATTCTCTGCTTGTGAGATAGTTTGGACTTGTGAATAGTTTACATTAATTATTATGACCTTTGTAGCTATGGTGGAGTTGGACGGCGATGACATCAGAATCTCCTCACGAGGAAAGCTGGCAGAGAGAGACATTGTACAGGTGAAAAACCTCTGCCGTTTTCTCTCCTTTTTTTCAAATGTTTACTGTAGTGACTCTAGTGAGAGAGAATGCCATGGGGAAACTTTGCTGCATCTTGGGATGCTGATACTACATTTTGTTTGTGCATTCGCACGTGTTCTCCTGTGTGATTGGGTAGAAGCCCTCCATGCACTAATTATAGCAGAGGCAGTATCATGTTTATGCAAAAGGAATGCGGCCATGCAACAAATTTATGTCAAGTCTGTACCAAATTTGTACCATGTTCACACAGATGTACAGTAATGGTGACCTGCAGTCCATTTCCACTCAATAAAATTATTGACATTGAAAACAAGGCATGCACCACACCGGTCCGCACGCCTTGAGCCCCGTGAGGCATCAGCCAGGCAATATATACGACATATATTATGGCAGGTCCATGTACAGTATGAGACACTGGAGGGATTTGTATTTAAAATGATGGATACAGGTAGGGACAACACTCGGCCGTGTATAAGTAAATGTATTTTACTTTGGATTGAAAACGGTATGCTTTTTCTTTATTTTTTTCCCCACCCCAAGATACTTTTGGGGCTTTTTTCTGCTTTTATTGATACGTAGATACAGTAGTCAGACTAATGGGGAGAGAGATGGGGAACGACACGCAGCAACGGTAATTGAGATCGTGAGTAGAACCTCCGACGTGCTGTCAGGCGGCATTAGCACCCTTGTGTCCAGACGGCTCCCCTGGCCGTCCGGGCCAGTACTTGGTAATCTTTACTCGCACACTGCCATAAATTATCTTTCCCGAATGCTCATAGCTATTTTCAGGGGCAAATATGAGTGAAAAGGCTAGCTGTGTGGTCAATTCAGCACTGTCCAAGTAACAATAGGATTGGAATCAGTTAGAATCTACAATATTTCGAAATTGCACATTAGTTTTCATATGGAGTCAACGTCAGCATTGACCATCACTGTCAACATGGTACGCAAAAGCGGTAGCATTCCTTCCCAAATTATGAAATGGTGTCTACAACATTGGTGGCTCAAGTGGCACCGACATATCCAGCATCCACTCTTTTCTATTCAAAGAGGCACACGTGGTGCCCTTGACAAGATAACCAATTTGTTCATTCATTTCATACAGTAGCATCACAATTAGTGAGCATAGCACTGCAATGAAATATATGTAGCCTAAATCATGTCCTCATCAATTTCACCCATGTCGTCCCATGCAGTTTGTACCATTCAGAGACTACATGGACCGCACGGGTAACCACGTGCTAAGCATGGCCAGGCTGGCGAAGGACGTACTGGCTGAAATCCCGGACCAGCTCATCTCTTACATGAAAGGCAGAGCCATTAAGCCCTGCCCCATCCCACCAGCCTGCTCACCTGATGACCACACCCAGACCACGCCCATCTAAGCACCACAGAACACAGGGAAGCGAGGAGAGGGAAGAATGGGAACCTGGTGGATTCTGTTTGCCTTTGCTCGCCTGCCCACCCTCTCTCCTCTCAGAGGACATGGAGATGCTTCAAAGCCTTTTCGTAAATATTCATCCAGTCACACTGAACCAATGACACTCCATTTATGTTTGGAGTGAGTGTGTGGAAAGATAGGAGCCTAATGTGAAAGGAGGTCTTAATTGTTTGCTGTCCAACCTGTCAAAGTGGCGATTCAATGGATAGAAAGCGTACTGTTTGAAGGCGTAAGTATAGTAGAATGTGCCAGTGTGTGTTTGTGGATATGATGACAATTATGGAGTCGGTGAGTGTTGAACTATAGTATGCCAATTGTATTTATTTATTTATTTATAGAGGAAATAATTTATTTATTAGTCCGGGGAGTCAAGTAATATTTCCCCCTGTAGTTTTTCATCCTATTTTTTGTGATAAGTGAAAAAAGAAAAAAAGAAAAGACAAACATTTCTACTTTGATAACTGTATTATAAAAGCATGCGATGAAACCTATCCAGGGGTTTATGAATCGTTGTCACTGTACAGCAATTTATCACTGTATCTGTTGTGTATAGGGCCAGCTATGAGCTATTGCTGTGTTACAGATTACATAGTTGTAATATTTATATAGACAGAACAATGCACTAATTCCTTTCCAAACTAACAAGCACAAAGGTCATAATGTTGTCAAACTGACAAACAACTAGTACAATTAAAAAACAATGTAAAGGAGGACATAGTTATGCTGAACTTGTGTGATGCCCATCGGAACGCATGCTCATTCAATTACGCAATATCCGTTGGACTCGGTTTTCTTGGTGCGTGGTGGAGTTACACATTATCATAGTACACAACTTGGATGGCAGATACAGCTGTAAAAGAAGCTGACTAAACAGATTGTGTTGTTGTAGATCCCCTTTTTACATATATTATATAATATATGTATAATATATTATATAATATATAATATATTAGTCTTGATACATATATTATATAATATATGTATAATATATAATATAATATGTAATATATTAGTCTTGATTCCAAGTAATAAGTAATATATTACTTTTTAAGGAGTAATATGTAATAAGTAACATATTACTCTCTTGAGTAATATTGCCCAACACTGGAGATAACAGTGTCTTCCCCTCCACCACTAAGGACGTACAAAGTAAATGAATGTTGAATAGAAAAATATTTTTGGGCCTACATTTAGTATATTCATATATTATAATTATATTTAACATAAAAAGCAGCATACAAATATTTACACTATAGTTGAAAATACAATATACCAAATTAAATAATATACAAAGCATATTATGGAGGTAAATCATACTGCCAAAGCCATGTTTTCACCTCACTCATTATGCTGTTTTTGTCCCATCATGTTTGATGTGGTTAGCGTTAAACAATTTGATTGGTTTTTCTGGGGTTCTTCTTTGGTGTTCGCAATACCTACAGATGGTAATATCTTTTTGCAAACCTTGATGTCAGCTAATTGTTTCACATTGATTTATTTTCCCAGATTGAAAAGTTTACAATCAAATACCTTACAACAGTGCAAAGTTACTGCAAACTATTTTAATCCTTTTTGAAGCTGCGTGGTCATTTTAATGATGACTAATTGCACAAAAGCAGTATTCTAGTTTGTTTTTTCATTCAATTTTATTTTCAGTTTCTGGTAGGCTTACTTAGTTATTTAAAATGTTGACACTTTGTATGTGATTGAACATTTATATCCCCTGATTTATTCTGTACCCTTGCTATACCAATGGACAATATCAACTATACATTTTGGATACCCAATGCACAATTTCAAAAATGGTGTCAGTTGTATTTTCATAGAGGCAGTGACAATTTGACGACATTGATTCATGGCCACTATTAAGTTATTTTGTAATGTCTGTAGTTAGCAGTTAAGTGGCTGACTGATAGTGGCTGCATACATCCCAGATGAGCCATTCATAAAGTGAACATGTTATATTCAGTGGAATCTTTCAATATACTGATCCAATTGTGCCTATGACATGGAAACATATCTAAATTCAAATACCCAGGTTGAATTCTGCTCAGCAGATCTCATTGTTATGACTGACACATACATAATGATGCTAAAATGTTTCAAGATTATTGGTTACTAAGAGCTACAACAGCTGTTACTCCCTTAACTAGGATTGTTTTTATACTTATAATTCCACAATGATCTTTAATGAAAGTATACAGCATAGCCAAACCTTGTATTTCAAAGTCAAGACTTGTTTACAATATTGACTATTTACATTGGCTTTGTTTGATGAAATGTCCGTAATTTATTTTGTAACTGATGTGATTGAGCATATGTCTTGTTCTAATATGGTTTATATTTGTCCTGGCTTTGTGGTTAAGGAGTTCAATTATGAATGCAACGATCCAGCATTAATGAAGAAGAGCAGTTCTGTTGTAGCCAGAGAACATTCTGTTGGTCCTTACTCCTTTCTCACTAGGTGAGAAAACACAAGGTGAATAATGGTGAGGCATTCATTTATACGATCTGTAAGTAAACCTCAACCATAAATATTGGTCATTGACTTGTATTGCTGTATACGGGTTGAGCTTAATTATACTAGCCTGGCATGGCCTGACTAATATCACTGCATACAGTAGATATTACTCTGGAACTAAGGTGTGGAAGATATATTTCCAGTGTGGTTACAAACAGATTCTAACGTCAAAGCTAAAAAGTCTCACTTTGAAAAGGGGTCTCTGATTGGTCACCCACAACTTTGGAGTGAGCGAAATGTAATTCAAACTGAGGAGTGCCAGACCCAATCTGCCAAGGGCATTTTTCCCCCTGTGGCTAGCCTGAAAGTGCCATGCTTTTCTGGGCATAGAGGGGCGGAACAAACTAGCATTGGAAACTGACACCGACTTCTATTGTTTTACTAACGGTACCTATGAGCCCCCCCTCCCTCCTCCCCTCCCTAGTAGAACGTAGCGGAGAACACGCCACTCTGCACTGTTAATGGTTAGCGAAAAACAAGGTTCACTCCTACTCATTTTCCTGCTGGGCTTGCCCAGGCTTTTTGTTTCACCTTTGAAAACGAAACACCCCGACGCTATCCTGTGGCAGATTTGTCTGGTTTCCAGGCTATAATTATACTATATTTACAGCGAGTATTTAACTCCATATAATTTCAATGTAACTCAAAATGATTGTTGGATCTGCAGCAACAGCAACGGTTCCACCACAGATCGGAAAAACTGTTACTGTGCCATGCTATTTATGCCATTCCTGCCAAAAGGATATGAATACATACTGTATATAATTAAATTAGCAGAATGCCACTGCCTGGGGAATCTGCTTGTAGAATAATGTAGGCTCGCTCCTGGACCCAAATGGTAACGGTCTCCAGGTATACCCTCTCTTGTGACCAGAGAAACACTTGGTAGTTTTTATGAAATGAGCATAGAAAAAGATTAATACAAAATATTATATATTGATTTTCTTCTTGGTGGAAATGGCTATAAAAATGGCTTATAATATTAATTAACCCTTTTCAGAGTGAATTCCAATTGTGTACATAAGCCTCATGTGAAGAATATCCAGTGCCAAAATATTTTCAGTGGTACTTAGCATTTTTAGACAAATTGCATGAACTTGCCAAAATGGCAGAAGGTCTGACTGGTCTACCTTTCATTTAACTTGTTAAGTGCATCTGCTAAAGTATGTGCTTAAATTGTTGCTTAGGGATGCTATTTAGAGGCAGCAGACTCCTAGCATGTTGGATCTCAATCGTCTTTCCATTCTGTTACTACTAAAACATTGTTTTTCCTGGCCACTATCCTTCTTTTATCCCAGGTTGTTTACATACCTCTTTTGGTCTCTGACTTGCATGCTGAAAATTTCCAAACCAGATGTTGGACATAATATTGTCGTCATACTGTGGTTTGTGAAATGCTTTGTAATGGATTGCCTTAAATGAAGATTAATAAAACAATGACTTTTGCAGAATGTTGGAATAGATTGTGTGTCTGTTAATTATGTTGGCAGACATGACATCATGTACACAGGAGATCGAAAATGACTATCAATGCTTAAATGGTTTTCACTTGGGAGAATCAGTGCAGAAACAGTACCGGTACTTGTTTTTACTAACCACTAACGATTACATTGTCATTAGATATTTCTCTGCAGACTTCTGCTTGTTTTGATTTGTAGTAATGGGAGAGATATAACGAGGAGCTTTTGTCCAGTCAACAAAAAGCATTGTGTCCCCGCTCAGCACGTGTTTCCCCTATATATTATTTCTCCACACTAATGAGATGCACTGCTGATGAATCAAGCTGTCCAGCTGGGGAGAGGGTGACAGCAGCTGGAGCTGTAAATTACCAAGCTGAGACAGAGCCAACACCTCCCTATTCCCACCCACTAACTGGCAGAACAATAACCACAGACTGGCAGCTAGGAAGATAATCAACACCTAATAACATGGAATTATTTGCTACTTATACAATGTAACGTTTCATATGCATAAAAGGTCCACAGTCAGACTTTGTTGAAAGAAACTGCCTTAACATTTATTTTGCCGGGCAGCCGGGGACATTTTCATGATAAAGGCACTAGAGTGTGACGCAGATGAGGCAGATTTTACTCTGAAAAGCCCTGCCATCCATTACACCCCAAAACCGGGAGGCATAATTTTCCCTTAGTACAGTACCTCACGCTACCTCGTCTTATGTCTCTCTAGAAGCGTTAATATTCCAAACAAGGTGCTTGCTGAAGTCAGAAATGACCATACACTCACACTCACACACACTCTAACTGTATATGTAATGATTTGGGGTGTTACAGTACAGTACAGTACAGTACAGGGACCTCCACACGGTAACTATGTCATTTCTCAACCATTTCGGACATGGGGCGGCTCGCCGGAACCGGGCCGGCCCCCTGGGTGCATACTTGGGGGTCTGGATGTTCCGGGGACCCCCACACAGTAACTCTGTCATTTCTAGACCATTTCGGACACAGGGCGGCTCACCCGAACCGGGCCGGCACCCTGATATCAATAAAAAGGACTTAAAGACGTGTATACAGTACACGTCCAAGCACACCATGGTATTGATTTTAAAGACGTGTATACATGTCATTAGCATAATTAGTGGTTGTCAGTCATGTATAATCGATCATATCTGATACTGTACAATACACAATGAACTTCCGGCATGTCATGAAATGTACTCGGCACCTCCAAACAAATTGTGGATTGTTGGACATGTAGTGATTTTGTTGACATGTAGTGATGTATGCAAATAAGTAAATGTGAATATATTTTATGCTTATCTCAGCACCTTAATGATTTACACAGGTCAAATTAATGATACAAAATAGAAGAGCACGCACCTCCAAATATTTTTTAAAACCAGATGCAGGGCAGAAGAGAACATTACAATAGTGGAAAAGGGTAAAGTGGTGAAAAAATATCCCACCCTTGTGAAGTGAAGGGTGTTCTTATCATCATACATCATCTTATTCCGGCCAATTAGAATTTGCATCCCCACCTTTGTGTTTACACAAATACTAAAAACTGGCCATTCATTATCAATGAATGGCATGAATGTTTGTGTTAGGACAAAGTTTGTGTTTACAGTTATGCGCACACTCACATTTTAACATAGCCCGTCAAAATATGTTCCTTTGGAGCATATTCCACTGTGTGGACTCTTTTTTCTACAGGTCAAATTAAATCACATTAAACCATACCACCCACACAGTGGTGAGAACATTGTTTTTCCGATGCAGAAGACTCAAGTCTTCATTAGTGAACTAACGAGGTCAGCAGCATATGTGGGCTGCTGCTAATGAGTGCCTGTTTCTAATCTCTCTACTGGGAGAGTTAAGGTGTGAGAATTTTTCAGTGAGCTTCTAGAATCAATGAGATTATTCTGCTGCCACTGTAGTCTGACTCTGGACTACAGTCTCAGCCCCATTATTGTCTCTGCCAAAAGCTGAGACAATGTTTTGTCCATGATCCATCCGCCAGTGTCTGTGAACAGCTATTTTGCACCTACTGCCATTACATTTTGCATGCACACTCCCAGTAGGCTAGATAGATAGATAGATAGATAGATAGATAGATAGATAGATAGATAGATAGATAGATAGATAGTTTGTTTGTCATTTTTACAACTGTGAAAAGCAGAAAAACGAAATTTCGATGTGCTGAGTGCACGAGCCGCAGGAACATGAGTCGCGCCGCCACAAACTTCTCTTTACATCATAGGTTTGTTTATGTTTGCGTTTCCTGGGCTCCTCTCTCGTATCTGGGCCCCAGGGTCGCGTTGTCTCAAAGTCCAGATAGTGAAAGGAATAACAGCATGCTATGCAGACGTTGGGGACTTGGTTCCCACGCGAAGGCTCAGTTGATTGTGAGAGGGGGGTGGAGGGGGGGGCACGTGCTTTCTTTCCGCTGTCCTTCCATCTTTAAGCCGAGTTTCCAGATTATGGCGAAAGAAAAAGTTTTATTTCCCCCCCCTCTTCAGTGTCGAATTTTTCCCGCAATAAAGTCCCTTGCATCGCAGCCTGTCGTTCCAAGCTGATTTCCAACCTCTGCTCCAAGGCAGTCTTTCTGAAAGTCTCTGCACGTTGTTATCTATGAAAGAAGCTCTGGCCTCACCGTGGCGTTATAACAGAGTCCTTCACATTTTGGACCCTACACTACAGTAGAGAAAACCTCCCTCCCCATATAGCCCTGGCCCGATTTGTGCCAGACTACATTTTTGCCATTTTGTGATTCCTTCAAAACACATTGTTAGCTACTACTCACACAAAATTGGTATGGCTTATTTGGAGAGTTCCATAATAATCCAAGCAATACAAGAGAAAAATAAGTTTGTATGTCTTTTATAGCGTAACCGTGAGGCTGATTTGAAAAAAATGTATGCTTGTATTTCTTCCTTGGCCTGGTGGGAATGTGTGCAACGTTTCCCGGCAATCAGATGCTGTGTTCATGATTTGAGGCATTTTGTTCAAAACTGACCATTCCTTTCTGCAAACTTTGGAAGCCGATCTTGAGAAATCAAACGGATCGATTTTGATTACTGAGAAGTCTCTTGGTCAAAAGGTATGTCGATTGAAGCTACAAGTTTGTCACTTACACATTACACATTTTTGCCTACATTCCTCCAAATATTCCATCAATAAAATTCAATATTTAATAAAACCGGTCCTCAACATGTCTTTTAAAAAATGTGTCAATTTTTAATTTATGGACAAAAGAGGAAAATTGCATCACGTCTTTGACCAACCAATTAAAGCGTCTGCACTGGGCTGTTAATTTTCATTCAGCACAACTCCTTGACAGGTTTCATTCAAGAGCACAACATTTACTCACTCACTCCCTCGCAAAACCCACCTCTGAATGGCTATAAATCATCATTAGGCTACCAATAAAAAGTGAAATAAGAACGGTGAGTGAATTTTCAATCCATTAAAGACACTATGATGGGATCAGTGCTCTGGGTGGCTTCCCACTCCCACAGATGAGATGAGATATTTATTCTCATTTATATTAAAACTGTTGACAAATGAGTTTCAATGAAATAAAAAAGTACATAACCATATCTTTATCTGTATTCAAATGCGGAATACAGTAAAAATATATATTTTAAATTATATCTATAATATCTATTTTGCAACCATCTCGCCATGAAAATAAAAAGTACCCGTTTTATTAATGTTCTGCTTTGATTGTTTCAAATTTACATACAGTACATCAACTACTGTACATCTATCTATGAATGCGGAAAGTCTCTGTGTGTACGTACGGACGTGTGTACGTCCGTAATCCATGTAACTCGAAACCCTTCGTACGTGTGTAGGACACGTACGTCTGTAATCCACATACCGGTAACTCGAGAACCGTTCACGGCACAGACTTCAAATTCGACACGCGTTCCACACCACCACAGGGAGTGCAATATCCAGTGTCGAGCCCATTGCATAGTCGATTGTCCAGAACCAGCACAAAAGCTTTTATCGACTTTTATCGCTGTATAACTGAAAGCGTCTTAACTGGCTGTATCACAGTGTGGTACGGTAACACGACTGCTCAGGCTGCAGAGGACCGTTAGAACAGCAGCTAAAACCATCGGCACAGCATTACCTAGTCTCCATAACATCTACACCACTCGCTGTACGAGAAAAGCCCACATCATCATTAAAGATACCAGCCATCCCGCAAATACCCTGTTCCAACTACTCCCTTCCAAAAAAACCCTACCAGAGCATCAAATCTCGTACCACCCGTTTTTCCCCCCAGGCAGTCAGGCTGCTGAACAGCTTGAACTGTATTGCACTTGTCACTTTACTCTGCACGATTTTGTTTTTGTGTTCTTTCTTTTGCACTATATAGCCGTTTGTTTTTGTCCTGTTTACACTGGTGTATATAAGACTGAGAGTGCTCGAAGCAAAATAATTTAATTGTATTTATACTCTGCATTTATACATTTAAACCTGAACATCACAGTGATGTTCTGACATCTGCATAGACTCCATATTTGGGCATGCCTGACAAAGAACTCCATATATGCGCATAAAAGGGACTCAGCATAATAACTCATTTCCAACTTGCATCGTTCCAAGTAGGCCAGTGCCCGTCTTCTTACAATAAATGCACCACGTCTCTGTAAGTCTGTACGTACTGTCTGTAATCCACACAACTCGGGAACCGTTTGCCCCACCTACTTCAAATCTGACACACATGTTTCACACCACCACAAGGGAGCCTTGAGTCGGTGGGATACACCTTTGTCCAGAAACACTAATGCTCTGGTCAGGCTCTGCCTTACTTACGCTAAAAGTGTGTTCAGACTTGGATGGTTAGAGTGGCACGATTACATATAAGTCAATGCAAAGACGAGAAGTTGAGCGAGCGCCGCGACCTGGCGCAGCACAAACAGGACGAACCGAGGCGAATATTTAAATTCAAGTCTTAAATTCAAGGCCTAGGGGGGCGTAGAGGTGTCATGATGGATGCTTGGGCAGTCAGGGATCTCCAGCGCTCTTAGTCTTCAGCTGTGCGTAGCAGGGTCTGGAAGCTGCAGGCCTGCAGCCAATCCATTCCTTGATGTTGTCCATCCAGGACTTTCTCTGCCTGCCCTGTAGAATGGTCTTTGACAGAGAGGTATGCCTTGTAACATGACTATACCAGGCCAGTTTGTGGCGCTCTACTGTTGACAGTAGAGGCTCCTGTTCTTCAGCGTAATAATTTGTCCCGTGTGCTTTATATGGTATATGTAGCATCCTTCTGTAGCACTTGTTTTCGAAGGACTGTATCCTACGCTCAGTGTCTGCTCTGAGTGTCCAGCTCTCACAACCATAGAGTAGGGTGGTCAGCACAAGTGACTTGTCTTGTACAGTCTGACCTTCACCGTTGCTTTTCCATATTCTGGCAAGTCCTGTCATGGCTGATTCTTGTTCTTAATTCCTTTGTGGAGCTGCCATCCTCACTCACTATAAGACCTGAGGTATTTGAAGTCTTTTACTTCTTCCAGTGTTTGCCCATTCATTGTGATGTTGGTTGGTGCTCTGCCAGTGGACAAAATGAGCCCAATTCCATCACCTGTACAATTCCCCGCCTCTGCCTAAGCCAACCCCACACCTGCCATTTGATTACTAAACCAGTCCACTTTTCACAGTCAGTTTGCACTCTTCAGGGGTGCTATGACAACGGGTATTTCATACTAGGTTCCCAACTTGCATCGTTCCCAAGTAGGCCCGTGGCCGACGGGCACAGGTCTAGTCAATAAACAAGAATGACTCAGTCATAACTGCCAGGTGCAGCAAGATGCCATAATTATTTTATCGCCGTGCCTGTCATTAATAATTACGTGGCATAGTAGAGTTTTCAGCCTCTGCCCCTCCATGTATGTAAACAACAATGGCTGCTGTTGAGAATATGCAGATTCCGTTCAGACGATGGGTTTTATGGGTAAGTCTCTGATTGGCTTAGGCCTTAGAGGTAGCCTAGAGACAAGGCTGCCAATCATGAAAAAGTGTCTACTAGGTCCCTACTAGCCCCAAGCTCCCAGTAAGGGATCAAACGTTGAAGCTGCCACTACCTACAGGCAAAAAGTGGAACTGCAGCACTTTCATGGAGGTGGACGAACGTTCATAACCTCAAATTTGAGGTCCGGGCTGCTCTTTCCGCTCGCTCATGCCATTGAGTTATAATGGATGTGCTGAATGTCTTTATAAACTGCCACAATGAATCTTACTTGCTGCATGCTATACAGAACAGCCTTCTCCCCATAAAAAATGCATTCCCATTATGGGAAAAAGCAGCACTGAAATTGAAAGTGCAATGAATATTGTAGTTGTTTCATTGCATGATTTTTGGTTCTCATGCAACCGTGTAACAAGGGAACATGGAGGAATAAAAATAACTACATTGATTTGAAGTACTGAATACCAATGAGTTTTTGAGAATACAATTTTTGTAAACGATTTTGTAAACGTACTCATATGAAATAAATAACGAGGAAAATGGGGAAGAAAAGAAAGTGAGAGGACTTGACAGAAATGCTGTGTTTGTGCTTTTACTGTGAATTTGTGTGTGCATGTACAAGAGTTTGTGTGTGGCGGTGAATGTGTGTGTGTGTGTGTGTGTGTGTGTGTGTGTGTGTGTGTGTGTGTGTGTGTGTGTGTGTGTGTGTGTGTGTGTGTAAGCATGCATTTGGGTACTTCTCTACGATCATCTGTTGTTCTTTCATTTCTGTCACATATCTACGCTGTTCTGACCTCGTTCAAAATCAGGGGTTGAACCCTTGAATCCAGGGTGGTCTGGAGGCAGTTACCTACGATGCTGCCTGGCTCTTCTTTCATTTCTGTCACATATCTACGCTGTTCTGACCTCGTTCAAAATCAGGGGTTGAACCCTTGAATCCAGGGTGGTCTGGAGGCAGTTACCTACGATGCTGCCTGGCTCTTCTTTCATTTCTGTCACATATCTACGCTGTTCTGACCTCGTTCAAAATCAGGGGTTGAACCCTTGAATCCAGGGTGGTCTGGAGGCAGTTACCTACGATGCTGCCTGGCTCTTCCATAGCCCTCAGATTGCTTGTGCACTCTGATGTCTGTTTATGAACAGAAAGACAAACATGGACTGTCTGGGACAGATGAGAGGAGAGTGGTAGAGTAACATGATACGTGTGATGGGAAAACAACAAGGAGATATGAGGGCACAAAGAAAGGAGAGGATACTGTCTTGATGACAGTTGTTCAGTCCGTCCATCCGTCTGTTCCCTACTTTGGTCCCAAGCAAACATCATTATGTAAAAAATACAAATTAACTAGCACCACCATTAAGCCCAAATTCCACATTTTGTGTCCGCTCTGGGGAGCGCTGTGGCTGGCCACTATGGTAGCACACTAGCATTGCATCACTTGCTAACATCTACATGCTAAAGCTGTATAGGGCATGGCAGTGGCGGCCATTTTGGACAAGTGACTCTTGGTTTCACTTCTTCTGTTTCACTTTTTCCTAGCAGCCAACAATATTGTCTGACATTATTGTCTGGCTTTCCTAATAAATCACCTTTACAATATTGTTCAGCATTCCATTTCAGGAAAACCGATCCTGGTGTTATTCTGTGGCTTGTTTCTTTACTTTCAATGGGAAAAACTACCATAGACCAGGAAAAATCTTGTCTATGAGGATTTCTCTTGGGAATATCGGTAAAGGGCGCAGTGGAGTATAAGTACGTAAGTATTTTTCTTCTGATGAAAAAATAATCCCTTTCAGAATGCATCCACCGCAGAAAGTAGGCTTTCTAATGACACAAGCTGCCTTTGTATTGGTGAGTAGCGAAAACGTTCTTTTTATTTTCGCTACAGTCGAGAGGCTGGTCTGCATTTCATGTCGTCTACTCATGGTGAGTCTGACAGCTTTCCACTCTGTCCTCCACTGGATTTCAAAACTGAACTTGCCCTGAAGTGAAGGTTGAACAAATAACCTGTTGTTCTCTTATTCAATTGAGCAATTTCATGTTTAAACTATAATATCTGTGTACTCTTAAGAGCTTTTCCTCTGGACTTTGGCTCCCAAAACCTACCATTAAATTAATGATAATGGCTGGGACTTGATCACACATCCCATTACTACTTCATTAGCTAAGCCTGCCTTAATTCTTTATTGTCTCTCTCAAGTCATAACCAACTTGCTCCTAGCTTGCGTGTTTATATTTGCTGGCAGACTCGAGCTAGAAGTAACAGACATTATAAACAGCAGAGGAAGAGTGGGAAAGAGCGGGCAGGGGCCGTTGGACCCCCATGGAGAACTACTGTGCTACCGTACCGCAAGAGTCATCCTCAGGCAGCTGGATTAGGGACTCCCTTTCTTGGAATAGTGTGATCTTACTATACAGAGAACAATGGATGGATGCCTCCTCTATGGATGAAAAGCTAGAAAATCTCTCTAATGATGCATTTGAAGCTGCCTCATTAATGCTCTTTTGATGTGAAAGCCTGTTTGAACAAGGTAGTTGAATGGCACATACTAACTACACAGTGCATTCGTTTCTGCTCTTCAAAAACTCAAAACATAGTGAAAGCTAGACACATAATGATACTCGCCTACTGTACAAAAACAACATATGATGTTCTTGGGCAATCTGCCATGATTGTGAGCCCAAAACACAGTCAAAAGCTTGATTTTATAACAAGGTATATTGGGGTGAAAAGGGAATAGCTGGGCATTATGCGAGTTCTGTCACAGCCACACTAGCCTCGGAAACCCAGATGTTTTTATTTCCAGGGAGAACAGCCACATTTCTGGAAATAAATAATGTTTCTTTCTCCCAGTTCCCCAAGCCTGTCTTTTTTGCAATTAATTTATACAGTCTCATCACTCATACATGTGCACATCCTTCCATCTATTGTACCTCCGCCGCAAATACAAATAATATGCACACTCGTAACCACTCTCATAATCACACATATGCATGCAAACAAATTGGTGCATGCATGCACGCGCACACACACACACACACACACACACACACACACACACACACACACACACACACACACACACACACACACACACACACACACACACACACACACACACACACACACACACACACACACACACACACACACACACACACACACACACACACACTTATTCACGTTAACAAATTCACGCACACCAACACATTCACAAGCACAAACCAGCACAGCTGAAATAAACTGGGGGCCATGTTCTCTGACAAAGATAACAATGCATACTATTGCTGCTGCTGCTAGTGTGACAAAGCTCAACTTAATTCCGGCGGTTTTCTGTAGCAGTCTGGCAGATAACAGAGGCTGTTTCTTTCTTCTTTCTCTTCTGAATATAAATAATATATATAATAAATAAGTTGAGCTCTGAGGTGACGCTTCATCACAGAGCTCATTGAGAGTAATGCAGTGCTCTGCATTGTGGTTGAAGAACAGAGAGCACAGAGAACAGACATTTTCAGAGACCAATAGATACAGTGAAAAAGGGTCCCTCTTCTCAAATAATCAATTTATTCTGGTTCTTAGAACTTCCTTCCTTGTTGCAACTGGGTCAACTCAAGTAATCGGCCAACCTACCATAGCTGCTTAGACTCCAAGAATATATAAACTTTTTAAGCATCAAACAGATACATATTTTGCCTTCATCTAAACCTTGTTTTTTTTAAGGAAGTTATGTAGATGTTCTGTTTAGAATTATTAAATGGTACTATCCATGGTGCTGAAACAGCCTTTCACATGCAGTGAGCCCCAGAAGATTGGAGCCGCAATCATGTTTATTCATGATCCCCATTGTTACATAATCATTGTGCCTCCTTACTGCAATGCAAGTAGACCTGGATCTTGCTGTAAGATTCAATTAATAAATATAGATGATTAATTGTATAGTCCAAATGTCCAAATATATCAATGTATTTGGACACATCATATGATGAAACCATGAACAAAAAAGGTACGACTGTTTGACCCTTTGTCAAGTCCCGGCCGTGGTTGTGCCCCTCTTCGCACCCATTGGTTGCAGTTTCTTGGTTGGACAAAAATCCTCTCTCTCCATCCACTACTATTGAAATAACGTGTTTTTCAGTTGCTTCATATTGATATTCAGTGTATTCAATTCTTATTTTAAACTTGGACGCAGTAAAAAAAGAACATCTCAGATGCAGTATGTGACTGGGCATACATTATGTTTTTAAATTCAATATAAACAACCATACCAAACCAACCAGGGCGGAATAAGGCAGAAAGAGCCTGCTGGTGCCTGGTTAGTCATTCAGGGAGCTATCAGAAGGCTGACAATGGGTTACTGACATTCTGCACCTTAGTCTCACAATCCTTGTATTGTATTGTCTCATATCCCCAGTAATCTGAGTATGGAGCAAAAGCATTGGTGTGGAATGGTGTGATGCTGTCTCAATACTCAGGAAGCAGCGAAGCTTTGCTTTGAGCATTAAGTCTTACATCCCTGTGAGTTAGTGTTGTAATAGTAGGCACAATAACAGACGTTTGGTGTGCCAGAAAGTAATTTCATCCAAGTTTCTTATAAATGCAATTTTGCTACAGAAGGAGAACGGGCCAAATGCTGTAGGAGGCTGAATACAGCTATTGAAGTACACAGCTGAATGATTTGCTTCCTCACAGTGCAAACTCTCAGACAGAATCATGCACAGCTCTGCGTGAATGTCGATTGAATTATGACCATACTAGCATAAGGACATGTGATTGGGGATTTCCATAATCATCTTGGGAGGAAACATGACAGCCATTGCGTGCTCAGTGCATTTTTAATATTCCTGCTGCTGAAGGGAAGTCCAAAGAATTCTAATACCCGTCTTATAGACCTTATAGTCTTATAGTTTTGCCATAAGATCTGCAGGTTGTTTCCACATGATTTCCTCTGTGAAAAGTAATGGTGCGTGTGAGGAATCCATTACTTTAGCTCTAATACCCTGCTGTGATATTGTTGGGGGTTTTGCCCCTCCACTTCCTTTCATTTTTTCAGATTCTCCCACTACTCTGACTATAGCAATATACTTCACCACAAATATTGTTATAGTAATTTGACAGCAGGGTATTAACAAAGTAATTTTGTTTTGAACTTGCAATTGGGACTACAATAACATCTAGGTCTGTGTGAAATAGAAATGTGAGCACAAACGCATTCTTGGCTATACTGTCACATTATGATTAGAAACCCACCCATCTCATCTCATTGCCGAACCACTATGTCAAGAATGACTAAATATCACCACCATACTGTAAGCAAGCAATCAGATACACCACAGAACAATCAGTTGGATCAGAGTTCTTTTTAGCCCGTAATCTATCTCCTGGTACAACAGATTGTAATCATTGACGGGATTGTAATCAAATTCATGGGATGAATTTGTTACAGTGTGATAACAAAAGGGGCCTTACCATTACAAAATGCATAGTAGACTACATGCAGTAGTGTTTTTAAATCAATGGCCCTTACAGACCATGTTCTCAATATTTCAGAGATAGTGAGAAGTGATATTCAAGTAATTTCGATTCAGAAAAAGGCCATATAGCATTTTGTGATAGAAGTCTTTACAGATATAGCGATAGGAGCAGCATGTGGCATTCCACCACAGCTGTTCAGAGAGTAGTAGAGACGCCATCAGCATTCAACTGCACACTGTGTACCCTAAAGACCTCAGTCGATTGTTAATCCCATCTCTGCCTGGTCCCATATGCAGAGAATCACCATGCAGGAGCCATGCATTCATTCTTTATGAGCACAAAAAGAGATTCCTCATGGTGGCATCACATTTCAATCTGACAGCCCATTGACAATGAAAGCTTGATTATGCTTTATCGTACGACAGTACCGCTTACCAAAAATAGCCTATCTACAAGCTCACAAGGTGCATGGAGGATAAATTAAGCATGAATCTGTCTATCTGTATGCTGTCTCAGCATGATGTCCCCATGACTTGTGAATTAAAGAGCAGTGCACATCACTGAAAGTTGAAACCAGGATCAGCTCAAAATGTCCATAGGTTACCATAATGAAAACTAATGGGCATGCCCTTCACAGCCCTTTAGCAGGAAGCCTGCTATCGATTCTTTGACTCTCACTCTAACATTGAATTTGTGACTTTCCAACAGACATTAAATGTATGTGCGACATTGACATATACTGTATCCTATATGGAAAAGGTTCTAATGCACATTTACAGTAGTATGCCATTGATAAAAATAAATTTAAAAAATCCAATAATTACTCACGCTTGTAAAGTGATATCATGGCTGGGTCTCTTGACCAAGCAGCTGTAGGCACTTTGACGTGTTGGGACTCGGGAGTGAGAATGTGTTGATCTGAGAGAGGAAAAGGTCATATTTCATTAGTGATTGTGAATGAAACTGTGTGGCTGTTATCCATGGGGAACCAGAAAACATGCTGATAAGTATGATCCTCTGTCCTGCAGAGAAGGCAATGACAGGGAGCCTGTGGTGGAATGCAGCCTTTGTGTTAATGGCTAAACAGTAATCCTTCTCATTTTGTTCCATGTGTGCACCAGATACAAACATGGAGTCAATTTAATTGGGGATTTGGGTTTGACATCATGCAACAACTGGATTATATCTTTTGTATGAACATCTTGTAAACCACATTGAGTTATAGTGCCAAAAAACACAATTTACTTGATCTGACTTAGTTATGAAAAATGTATCCTATGTGAGGTAGATTACATAAAGTATGTTACACAATACATGTGTATTGTTAGGTAATTTACCAATACATTTACTATTGAGGGCTGCTGTCAATTAGTTTGGAGTTTGCCAATTACTGCCCACTGCAGCCAATGTGGAAATATCAGCTTATATTGCTAGGGAACTACTGCCATCTTGTGGGAAAACTACAACATCACAATTTTATTCATTACCATTTATTGTCCAATAAACCTACAGATACCTCATGGAAAAGAAGGCTAATGCAGATGAGTAACTAACTGGAAGATATCATTTGGGATAATGTAGCCTCAAGGACTGCAGGCGTTTTGTTTTCAAAAGGAAAAAAAATCAGACCAGTCTGAAGCGAGTGGTGACTCTAAACATCACAGGGACAGTCACACAGGTTGGGACATAGGGACAAAGCTGTTCCTTGAAGTGGTTGCACCACTCAAAAATGCAACGTGGGTGGTGGTGTTTTTGTAGTCTAAAGAATAAAAATAAAACCAGCCTCATGAGTCATGACTATTTTATACTGTCACTTGCCAAAAATAACAGATTGCCAGCGAGAAACACATGACATAATGGCTTGTTTTATAAACAAACGAATACAAATACAAAACCATCTATTTTTTTCTATCCATGTAGGACAGATCACTATGAATTTACATATACAGTATCATTTAAATACCCTTTTAACAGTTAACTAAATGAACACAGCAGGGCCAATGTACAGAATGTTTTATTTTCACTGATAATTATCCAAAAATCCCAAAAAGATAAGATTACACAGGAAATACTGAAAAGGGTTGGTTATTCATGATGGAGGACACCTAAAATGTTCTGAATTTGCACTACTGTCATTATGTGAAGTGAATTATGTCAGTACATAATAGCCAATGTGAAAAATACACAGTAAAACCATGACTGCTTCTCTGAATACACAGTACTACACAAAAAGCAATGGTAATTTAACGTTTATCAATCTTTCACATTTCTACAAATTTCTACAACCTTTGAACAAGTAGCACAATTAAGACAACACGCATTGTACTAAGTAGTGGGGTGTGAATCTTTCGGTATCCCACTATTTGATTCAACTATGATTTTCAATTCAAAATTAGACTGTAGCAAGCAACAACGGCCACATAACTTTACTTCAGCTAATGATCAATATACTATAATAAATAACTAGAACGATTAGGAACAAAATGGCACAACAGCCTTTCAATTCTGTTTGAGTACTCAATGCAAGAGCCTTGCTCATCCACAAAGTAATCCCAACGCTTCATCAACATAATCATTCATTGATAAAATGGCCAATCCATCCTCCCTGTATATCCATTGTCCCATGAAATAGTTGGTGTGAGCACTTGGGTAAAAACTATAGAATATCACCAGTTGGTTCAGCTGGATTTACAGACCCTTTTTAGGATTAACCCATTTAGGCCTGACCTCGAAATTGAAAACATTTCTTCTAAATCCTCCAGTTTTCTAAAATAAATATATTTTCACGATTTTTCAAAAATAGCAGACCTACAAGCTTGTACACTACGTTTGAATAAAACGAGCATGGACACAGTCCCAAGCTGTGTGTCTGCATTTTGAGCACACGTGCAGCTGTAGCGATACCATGTATGTGTGCTGTATTCAGACAAAATACATTTACCACAAGCATTACCTCTGTATTGCATCCGAGAAAGGGTTCCCGCTATCCCTCCTAGCAAGGCTGAGCAGCCAACCAGAGAGCTCTAACCCCTCCTCTCTGTCCTCTCTCCGCTGCTATCAGACGGTCAAAACAGACCGAGCTTGCTGGGTCGGCTTTCAACACCTGACCTCAAGTAACTACAAGGTTTGACCTAACACAACGACGGTGTACACACCACCAATTCAACAACAGATTTTTGGCCAAGGACACCTATCGCAGCCGCTGCCAAGTACTGTACTCTAATGTCGTTGAAGTAGGAAACCTATTTCCATGGCTGGATGTACGTGTCAATATTGTCTGCATGTTTGCACATTGGCTCTAGACATAGACACACAACTAAATCAAACACACCCATTACAAAATGTAGAACATGTGAAAAAATGTGCGGTTTACAAGCCACAAACAGGATGTCTCTGCATCCTATAGAAGCCACACTGTAAAAGCAGGCAGTTAAGAGGAAATACAGCTACAAGTATAGTTTTGCATTTAAAGTGCTAATGAAATGGCAACCCTCCATTGAATATTTCAATAGGTGCACGCTAACCCCTCCTACACAATAGATAGCACAATAGAAAATTGGAAAGAAAAAGAGAAAAAAAAGGGGAAAAAATTTATTGTATGTGGAACATTTACATTGCCTGTTATTATTATTATTATTTTTTAATTGAACTACTCATTATCAGTCGATAATATTCTGATGTCATACAAAAAATGCCTAATAAAAACAGTAGTAAAAAAAAAAGTGCTAATGAAAAACAAGGCACATTTCTCTTCAGAAACATTTCAAATGAAAGGGTACCGAATCTTCAGATCCTCTCAGCAACTCTTAATGGTGTAAGAGGGAACTGTTTTACGAGACTTTGGCTCAGAAGGCCAGAACTCCTCATGTCCTCCTCTGTGAATGGAAGATCCAGTAGGAGACGGCTTTCACTCTCCTCAACACTTTGCTCAGTGACACAGAAAGTGGAGTCATCATTATCTGAGTTCATTTGAAACGACACACTTTTCTCCTGTTCAATATCATGGCTGTTTTGGTGATACATATAGCCATTACACACCAGCACATCATCCCCCACCGTGCCACTGTTCAAATCTTCTGCATGCGTTTCACGTTTCTTTACAGTGGGCTTCAATGAGGCAACAGTGTTTGTCAGTACCGTGACTGGAGCAAAGTTGCTTTGTGTGAACTGACTTAAAGTTAGAGACTCTTCCATTGCTAGATCATCAGAGATCGCCTGAACATTGTCCAGATTCCACAAATCACTAATCCGCCTTCTGGCTTTAGCAGGGCTGGGTTTTTTTCCCAGGTCCAAAAGCACACAGTCTGGATCCTGAACATTCAGCTCAGCATCCATTTCCTCCACAAGGGAACCGACTGAGGAAGTCCTGGAGGCTTGTGACTGTCCAGGGGACTCAAATATCACTCCCATGGGAATAGGTCTATTGGGCCTGCGGGGGAAACCGTTATGCCCTGGGTTGGTAAACTGTGTCTCAGGCTGCATCAACATGTAGTTTCGGACCGACTCTGGCACTAGGACCTCCTGACGCTTTTTGTGGGGCAGCAAGGCAGAGAAGGTTCCGGGTATGCACTTTCCCACAATAGGCACCAGGCGAGTAGGTTTGAGAGCCGAGACAAACTCCTCTAACTCTTGGTAGGAGGAGTGGTCTGAGTACGGCACTACATGGATGTTGGCGTGGTAGGAGACCATAGGCCTGCTGGTAGGTAGGATGGCCAGAGTGGGGTATTCACTGTTCCACTGCTGCATGGAGGCAGAGCGGATCGCAGACTGCTCCACAACTCGAATACGGCCAGCTCCTGGCTCAGTGGTGAAGACATCAGGTAGCTCTAGAACTCGGAGTGTCTCCATCCTTTCACAGCTTACTTCGATCCATGTTTTAAACTCCATAGCCAGTTCTACCAGCAATGATTCCTTCCCAAGTGTATACAGACCTGTGGAGTACCAAATAATTAGGTACTATGCACAGACTCATTATTGTACAGCATGGTTGTAGTTTTTATTAGTTAAATCTTTTTTTATTAGTTTTATTATCTTTTTTTAAATATAAAAAATTGCAACATTTACAACACAATCCAGTAGCTGGGAGGGAACTCGTCAAAAATAATCAAGATTTAGCTCTTGGTTTTTGGCATGGTGGTCGAGTTGGGCTCGCCGCCTAGTGGCCGGTTTGCAATGAATCCAATATTAGATGGGTCAGTATACACCAAGGGTTTTCAACCATTTTCATATATCAAGGTCCATGTATTTGGTGTTTGAGCCACGGACCACCATTTGATGAGATTTAGGCCTCTTTTAGACGGTGACCATCTCCATATAACACGTCAAAGTCCCGTTGCGTTCTAATTTTTTTGGACCATTTACATGAGAACGCACACTTGAATGAAAACGCTACAAAGTGCATGCATATATATGCCAGGTCGCTAGGTGGCGCGTGTCCTTGTGGGGTCCGTGTGACGCAGCGCATATATAAACCATAGACATAAGTCACGCATGCGTAGAACTACTTCCGTTCTTCTTCTACACAGAAAGTAAACAAACGTCGCGTCCAGCAAACCGGACTATCCGACATGGTTGTTGTTGTTCGTTTCCCCTAGCAACTGACGCATGCCTATGACACCATGTAAAAACGTAGGACACGGGTGAGCCGACCAGAGCTGACGTAAGCCATGATGTCACAATTTTTGCGTATCCACCGTTTTGCCTGTTTATATGGAGACCATAGGAAACGGCGTTCTAAAAGATTTCCACTCTGGGAGGTGGTTTCACTTCGTTGCGTTTTCACCTCCTGTGGACACGGTTCTCGTCTAAATGACAGCAGCAAACGATACTTTATTTTGCCGTTTTTTATGAACACCATCCTCATGTAAAGAGCACCTTAGCCTCTCAGATCCAAGACTTTGTTGTTGTTGGATAGTATTTTTTCCACAAGTCCATGCTGTATTGATGTGGTACTGTACCCATAAGGGTCAATTTGGTTTCATTTTACACTCTCAAGAGTTAAAAATCTATAAGGGTCCATTAGTTTATGATTGCTCATTTAGCTGTGGACCACCTGGAACCCCCTCGAGAACCACTGATATCGACAAATCCGTGCAGGCTGCCCTGGGCGTAATCATCGCTGCCGTGTCACATTAAGCTCCTATAGGGCATGGCTCTGCGGATACATCTATATGGTTGAAACCTCAAATAATTTATAGACAAGATTTTAGAAAATAGCATAAAGAGGTTGGTGCAAAAAAGGCAATAAAGCAATGTTATTTTAACCATGAAGCGATAATAGAGAAATGGCCCCGAGGACACAGACTTTCATTACACTCATATTTTACCAGGTACTGTAAATGCAATTTGTCGAAGGTCTAAGTCATATGATTAGGTAGCTGGAATGTACTGTAGGCTGGATGCTGCAATATTGGAGCTGACTGCTATAGTGCTGCTATAGTGAATGCAGCTAAACATACCTATGACAACATTGTAGTTGGGGTGACAGCGGATGATCTCTTTGATTTGCTGAGTGGCTCGCTGTCTTGTGGGCAGGGTGCGGCTGGGATCACAGTTGGTGTTGTCCAGGTAAAGGACATCTATGATGATGTTAGTTCTCAGGCATGGCTCACGAAGCATGGTAGCAGTGTATCTGAAGTCACCTGGAAAATAATTGTGTTAATATTGGTTACTTGATGTGGTATTCAATCAATATTTATACACACCCATAGAATACCAATACCAATTTTAAGTATATGATTAAAAGCAAAAGCATTTACATTTCTGATTTACAATACAGTCAGTACTGTATGTTGACAATTTATCAATTTAGACGCAAAATTCATTTAAAATTGATAGCAAATGTATTGCTATTATTCAACATGTTCAACTGAAACGAAAAAACAGGAACAACTGTACTATAATCCAATAATGAATCACATTTTGTGTTGTTAATGAATCACATGCCCATCATTTCATGGCTCAGATATTGTTACATCAAAATGGGGGAACTATCTGACACTGGCCTCAACACAAAACAAAGTTACTTTCAAAACAGCGGCTTAGTTAAAAACAGCGGCTTAGTTAATCGCTAATTGTAACAATCAATCAGCACACGCATTACATATCATTAAGTATGGACACTGACCAGTGTATAATATAGAACCAAAGTAGGCTTCGAAGAGAAACATAACAGCTCCTGGACAGTGGTTGGCATCAATTAGTGTGATCGTCAGCCTCTCCTTGCCTATGTCATCTAGTGGAAGCATGTGTGTTTCACCCAGCTCCAGTGGATGGATCCACTGCTCTTTAACCTGCAAAGACAATATTAATAATAAAAATTATAATAAAAAATAAAGCAAATGGGTGGTATGTACATGTACATTAACTGTCTGTATGAAGTAGATATACAGCCACTTAAAAACTCTGTCCAGCAATTTCAGCTGGCAGATTCGTTTGGGTCTTGGAATGCATAAAAGTTTGATGGAATGCATAAAAGTCAATGGGACCAACTAAAGTTACCGTAAAAACACACACAAACAATTTGTTCCGCATACCGTTTAGGCACCTCAATAAAATTATATAGTGTGCACATGGAAAAACAATAATCAGAAAACTTGTGATATTATTTTCCAGAACGATTATCTGATAAATTAGGGTTTGTTGTTGTTCTTAAGCTAGTCCAACTGGCATGTCATTCATACTTGCGGTTTGCAGTTTACCTCCCAAGTCTGTCAATGCTGCATGCCATCAGGTTGTTATACAAGTCAGGCATATTTATTGCAGACAGTGGAGATATGGCAAGCTTCCCTACATAATATGGGGGGCGGCGTTGAGTGCGGACCAGTGGCCAATGAGGCATCTACACATTTATGCCTATGCCTGGGGTAACAAGAACAAGAACAAGGAAGAACTTTCAGAACGCGTTGATGGCAAACTTCTCCCTTGTGCGGCAGAAACAAAAGGATACAGGTCCAGTATCACCAATGGTTTTTGTATGTACTAAAAACTAAAATAAAGAAGAAAAGTATGTTTTGGAAAATTGTGATATGTAAGGTTTACAGTATATTATTTGAACACACCTACATTTACCCATCAATTTCTTGTTTATCCCCAAAATGACTGGATATCACAGGTGTTGCAGCAATTTAGTAGCAAGTATGGGTTAGTAAGCTTAAATGTAACTAGAAAATATATGTATTTGGCCCCTTATTTATGAAATAAGTATAAATGTAAATATAAAATATTTTTAATGGTGCCCAGGAATACCAGGTGTCCACTTTTCCAGACAGAGCTTTCATATTTACCTGGAGTTTGAGTTTAAGCAGTTTGGCAGAGACTGGGGAGCAGAAAATGGGCCAGTTTGTCCATGTGGAAGTCAGGCCCACTGTGTGGTCGCTGTGCATGTGAGAGAGGAAGAAGAGGCGGGCGAGGGGGCATCTCCGCAACTGCCAAAAGTCCACCGCCAGTGGAGTATCAGGGATGGTTTTGCCATTTGACATGTTCACAGCTTTGCCGGGCCCTACAACCATAGAGTTACAATATATCAACAGCACGCATGTGAACAGGAACAGCTGTTGTAAACAGTCAGTCCATTTCCTGCAAAAAACATTTTGAGAGGAACCGAAACTCACAACACAACGAAGAGGTGCAGTTGAACACAAATGGCATGCAGGGAAAGAAATATGTATATTTTCCGGTTACAACATTACAGTGAAGTATAATGCTAATGTTAAGTTTAGCGACATCAGGCCGGGCCAGGCTAACGTTCATAGATCAGGTCACCTGTTCCTGTATGTTACGTTACATCGCTGCGACACTATCTATAAATGACACATCTTCCACGAACCTAATCTTAATTATTTTCACACGCTTTGAAATGCATTACTTGCCAGTTTTACCATACGTGAAGGTTGTTGCACTCTGCACTGCTTGGGCCGCGGTAATTATGGTTTAATGTACATGTGTGTGTAATGTATAATGTCACTCCCCCTTTGTTTTGTATCAGGAACGGAATGGTACTGAAAGTAAAACCAGTTAAATTAATAGCAGCGCCCCTATCGGTTGTGTGCGGCCAAACACTTGGATTTGAGGCGTTAAATTGGTCAGTGTACCACCACCACCAGGAAGGGCATACTTGTTTTTAAAATAACATAATTAACCCTAAAACACTAAACTTAACTTTTGTCAAACCATCACTAAACCTGGGTATATTTTACCCAATGTAATATAGTCCATAAAAACTATTTCTCATCTACTACTCCTTTGGTCCATTTCTGGGACATGTAAAAATGTTCCAGTGAATAGCAAAAACAATGCATTCACATTCACCCTATTCTCGGGTTAAAATTCAGCGAAAACAGCAGATCTACAAGCTTAAAACACGTTGCACAACACATTGAGAGCTTGTAAATTGGTAAATTTCTGGAAAGAGATTTGGCATAAAGGGAAATTCTGGAAAACTGGTGTACTCTGTCAACTAAGGGCCGATTCATTCATAGTACTGAAAAAAGTTGGTTCGGGAATGGTCCCCGACTTGACTTTTTTTCAGCTCTAAAATATGAGTATGTACAGTCAGGTGATTAATGATGAGAATATCCAGTCTTATTTTTTTTTTCTTCAAACACATCTGCTGTAAATGAAGTATTGCCCACATATTTCATTCTAACCACAGTATGTACTGCATGGTCTAATGGCTAATTGCTTAGACGACTTGATTAGGTCATTTTAAATTAATATTAATTTAATGTTCAGGCATGGTGACATTTAGGGAGCAAATTACTGCTTATTAGAAGCTAAGAAACTTAAGTCGCACTTGAAGCAGGACATTGTTGAAAAAGAGTAATGCTCTTTCTACCCAAGACTCGTAAAGGCTTTAAGCGTGAATATTATTATAGTTAGACTATTTACTCGAGATTGAGCCATTCTGAAGCTACACAGAAACAAATAAACACAAAACTGCTGAGGTGTTTTGCCAGTCTTCAGTAGCTCGACGGTATAATATTGTACCGTGGCATCGTAGGAGAATACATTTCTTAAAGGAAATTGAACAGCACTTGGGTCCATTCTGCACACGTGACCAATCCACATCCATCTTTTGAGCTTTGATGACACTTGACAGTGGGGTCAGGCCTGTGCTCCTGTAAAAGGTCTTCATTGGAGACTGTCATGGGCAGAATATCCTTAGTATTCGTCTAAGCCTCTAAGGCATCTTGTCTGAAACACGTCCAGCTTGTGACAGATGGCCTCATGGCCTAGTGGTGTCATTTTCCATGACTCTGCCCCATGCTGGAGGACCCCATAAGGACGTTGCTCTTGATTCACAGTTTCTATTTTTACAAGATAGGAGATATTGCTGTTTCTTTAAAGATAGGAGATATTGCTGTCAGTTTCAAGGGATTTACATAACCTTGCAATACCTACATTGCATACACACTCTGAACACATTAGACATTATAGACCAGAAAATAAATACTCAGTTTTGGCTCAGCTGGCTGGAAAATATCTATGTTTTGTTTATAATTACTGTACAGCAAATAGTAGTGTGGAATAATTATATACACACATATCGTATCATATCAAATATGAGTCTGACATGATAATTAAGAACGGTTTCAAATGACAAATACAGTATGGCCTCAAGTGAAACAGAATTATGCTCGGTCATGCACAAGATGGCGCCATGAGCAAGAAAAAGGCTGGTGCACTAAATGGGACACAGTTGTTCCCTGGCAACAGTGTAGGCTACTACAATAGCCCCCACCCCCCACGTTTGCACACCACCCATACTATTACAGACTTAAACCATACATCAGTCCCAGCAATAGCATACATACAGCAACATGCACTCTCCACTCGTACTGGTGTTCATTAATCTTACTCTCATATAGGCTACTGTAGTTAATTATCCACCTCTTATCCCAGTGGCTTTCTGCTCTATACCTAGCCTGGTGAAACATCTCCAAGGGTGATGATATTAGACTATAGGCCTGCTATGAGTTGATTAAAAGAAAAAAAAGGCACACTGAAACCAATTTGCGACAATAAGTAAGCAGTGCACAGGTTTATAAAAACAGAGTGGGGAATTTTTGTTTGGTCTTTGTGTGCAAACCCCATCATTTGCGTTCTTTTATTAAGAAAAAAGCATAGGGGACAGGGACTTGGGGAGCAAGGAGAGGAATAAAATCGATTATTAGTTTTTTGTAATTAGTTATTCGTTTATAATGTAGGTTGGGGTCCACAGCTGGAAGTCACTCTCAACAACTAGGTCAGCTTTAAAACAACAAAACAATCATGAAACATGTAGTGAGTGAGTGAGTGAGTGAGTGAGTGAGTGAGTGAGTGTGTGTGTGTGTGTGTGTGTGTGTGTGTGTGTGTGTGTGTGTGTGTGTGTGTGTGTGTGTGTGTGTGTGTGTGTGTGTGTGTGTGTGTGTGTGTGTGTGTGTGTGTGTGTGTGTGTGTGTGTGTGTGTGTGTGTGTGTGAGAGAGAGAGATTGATAATATATTTTAGAGCGGTGCCCATGTTGTGATGTCAGAACAAGTACAGATCCATATAAGGAGATATAGGGGTGATCAGGTCCAGAGCCCAGGCAGTTATTATGTACAGTAAGTGTCCCCTGTTACAGTATGTGCAATTGTGCATATGGAGTTCTTTGTCAAGCATGCCAAATGACTGAGGCTTTTGTGCTGGTTCCGGACAACCGGAAATGCACACACACACACACATAGTTGACAAACTTGTCAGACACAGCAGACATAAATCATGGATAGAGGAACGCCTCCTCCAAATTGAGCGGCTAGTTTTGTGGCTTCCCCTGACTGGCTGAGGGAACATAGGGCTGAGGGAACTTGCGGGTACGGTCCCATACTGAGCAGTAACTTGCTAACTGCTTGGCCCTCCTTTTGGAGAGGACGGCCATTTGTAGGCCCCTCACAACCAACTTGTGCACATGCCCTAGGCCCAAAGATAAAAACTAAAAGTTTACAATACATCTGTAGCCTGTGAGATGGTCTGCTCTAGCTGTTAATATTCCAGCACTTTGGTTAGAAAGGCAAAGGTACAGCCGACCTCGTGAATGAACTCTCTATGGTTTTCATTTACAACAAAGACATCAGGGGTGTTAGAGAACTGAAATGTTAGAGAACAACGAGTCATCTTTTTTTTTTTTTTATCCCACGATTTTGTAACCCAGTTTTCTTTTCACCCAGTGCCAATTGTCTAATGTAATCCTGGGCGCTACACTTCCTCTGCCAACCTGGGGGGGGGCAGCGGACTGACCTCATGCCTCCTTCTATGCATGAGGAGTCCAAGCTGCTTCTTTTCACCTGACAGAGGGGAATTTCCCCGGCCGGACGTAGCGCGTGGAAGGGACACGTTATTCCGACCAGTTCCTTTCCCCTCCATCAGGCGCCCCGGCTGGCCAGGGGGAGGTAGTTTTAGAGACCAGGATTACGGCATGTTTTTGTGAGGGTATCTACCCTAGGGGACACGGGGAGAACATGCAAACTCCACACAGAAACGAGTCATCATTATACACAGGCTAAACATGCTTGGCTTCACAGTAGAATGCTTATACAGCATGATGGAGGGAGAGAGGACCTGAAAATGAAAGAGGTATCTTTAGATATCAAATCCACTATTCTGTCACTCGCACGCACGCACGCGTGAACACACACACACGCACACACACACACACACACACACACACACACACACACACACACACACACACACACACACACACACACACACACACACACACACACACACCACCTTTTACAGAGCACATTTGAAAACGTAATGCAATATTCATGAAAGCTCTTAAGCTTTATTTCTACAGTTAGAGCATATGAAAAATATTTTAGATAGAGTATTTTGGGAGCGTAGATCTGCACAAATAAAACCTGCTTGCGATGTGTGATACTGCTAATGTTAATCGCTGCCTAAGAACACCAATTTCCACTGTTTCTATGAGACAGCCTGCCATTGATTGGATCGACTTCCCACTCCACGCATCACTCCTTCAGGTCCTCGACCTCTGCGATACCATATGGAGTCATACAATAACTCCCTGGCCATTCGTTAGGGCCCCAGCACTGCAGTGCGAAGCCCTGTTGAAATGCAATGATTCATTATCATTAATGGGTTCAGATCTGAGTCTCCTGAGCCCTACAATACTGTATGAAAAACGGTACTCACATGTATCACAATACTGTATGAAAAACAGTACACACATGTATCATGTTCTGTGATTTTTATATTCTGACATTTACACTGTAACTCAGCAAATGTTATCAGTGATATGATTGATTGATTGATTGATTGATTGATTGATTGATTGATAACTTAAATCATCCCCAACAAGGATTAGCCACCGCAAGTTAACAAATGAAAATATGATATAGACATACATGTACACAGGAAGAACAAACATTGCACTCACTGAAAAGGCGTGTCCAATCAATCAATACCAGAGCTGCTTACAAACTGAAGTGTGTGTTCTTGTAAACATCAAAAGAGCATGACCTGTCGTCCCCTTCATGTTGCCTCACCGACAAAAACAAACGAGGATGATGGCAGTGATACTGTACAAGCCAGATGGCTGCACTAACTGTCTGTGATGTCACTGTCACTGACAGGGCAGAAGATAAAAGAGATGCCTTTATACATCCTCCATACAAAGTATGACAAAGTACAGTACGTGTTAATGTGATATAAATATGAGAGAGTATTTCTTTCAGGAGACAGACCAATTGTCCTATCATAACAAACACAACTCAAGAATAAAAAAAACCAAAACAAACAAATAAGGTAAAAATTGTACTGTAGAAGTCAAAACTTATTTCTACATCTCTTCGACTCCAGCTCAAAATAAAACACTGGGGAGAATAAAGGGTTATGGCTCTTTTGAGTAGTGTATAAAGATAATTAACTGTCTCTAGGATAAAGACAGGAACACAGGGTATAAAAGGAAACCTCCAGAAAGTATGTTATTCCTTAATCCAGGAACTGCTCCATGTATTTCGTACTTCCTCTGGCCTTCTGGCCACCAGCATTGCCGTGTATTGATTGTCGCTGAATAATGAGAAACGTGTGAGCTATCTCTGTAGCCACAATTCATCTGAGTCAACAGAATTGTGCAGTCAAGAAGCAACGAGGTGCTCTATCACTTATATCCCCCCTGGGACAATGCAATGCCACTGCTCACGCTCTCTTTATCTCGCAGAGATATTTATGGAGGTGTGCAAGAAGACAAAGATGTCCCCTGGGTACGGGGTGCAGGATATGTCACCAGAGAAGAACTGGCAAAGCATGTGACCGGAATAAGACAGGCATACATTTGCAATTGCTGCATATATCTGTTCTGTTCGCCACCAGCATTGCCCTTATGCTCTACACTAAGTACATGTCATTCACTTTCTTTGAGTCGCACACTTACACACGCATGCACAGGCATGCACGCACGCACGCACGCACGCACACGCACACACACACACACACACACACACACACACACACACACACACACACACACACACACACACACACACACACACACACACACACACACACACACACACACACACACACACACACACACACACACACACACACACACAGGATTGGGGTTGCTGCCCTGATCGAGTCATCCAAGTACAACGTGTGCACCATATCCTTTGGCTTCACTTTGTAACCGTGCTGTGTGGCACAGTATGGCTCACTACTTTCCTTTGATTCCTTCCAGTCAACTGATGTGATTAGAACCAGTTCATTAGACAGTTTGAGAAGTGTGTGCTGAGTGGCGTGGCACACAGCTGGCCTGCTGAAGATCCATCCCCCACGGAACAATGGAGGATATATAGATTTAGGGGGAGCTGCTTAATGCTTAGATAGCAACATGTTGGTAGTTGGCTGTCATCATGGCAGTGCTGCATGGTGCATACTGACAGAGGGTTAACTGTAATTGTCCTCCTCCTCCTCCCACAGGGCTCTGGGATACTCTGAATGTTTCTTGGTTGGTCCCATGAAGCCATGAGGCATGGAGCACTTACACTGGAGCAAGTGTCAAGACTTCTCTTGTGGACATAGGGCTGCTAATAAGCTCCATGAGTTGAACTGGGCTGGAGACAGTCATTAATTCTCCTTGGTAGCAATGGCAGGCTCACCTTGGTCCATTTATCATCCGTAAACCTGATTTATAAGCTCTGACTCTGAGTATACATTATGTAGGCCCTGCAGTCCTACAGATATGATAGGCACCTGTTTAGAATACAGAAGAATACATTGAAATTCACTGTGCTTAATGCTAATAGAATATATTGCATTAATAGTTATATTGAATTAGTATATGACATATGTCTATAGCAGTTGTATTGTTAATTGCATGAAAAATACTCTTATTACAGGATGCATGTTTTATGAATTGCTAGAATTAATTTGAGAGAAGAAAAGAAAAACATGTTTAATTGAGGTGACATTGACCTTACATTCAATGGTCTAAATACTGGGGGTTGGAAGGCTGGTGTACCATGGGGACTCAGGCGATGTTTACTTCACTAGCTCTGCAAATATTAGCATGGCATCGCTTTACTGAATTTGTCTAATGTTGTGTATAATTGTCTCCTCCTTCCTGGAACATCACAACTTATTCTTTCACTGATTCCTGCCCTGAGCTTTGCTTATGTACTGTGAAGTTGAACCAAATTAGACCAAAGAAAAATAAAATCAGTTCATTCCTACAATTTATTCCAGTCATGCTGAGACAGTCGGGCAGATGATGTCTTTCTTTGTTACCTTTAAAAGAGAAATATGCGATTCCTTTCAAAGACACCTGACAGGCCTGACAGTTTCTAACAAGTCTGTCTGTCTACTGTACTGACTCACCAACAAGAAAATTAATCATTGCATTGAGAAATCCTGAGTGTTCATTTATGTTGAGAGTGTAACCCATTTACCCTATACAGTCAATCTTTACACTCTCATAGTTAAAGTGACACTTGAGATTTTACAGTGCTGACGGAAGTGAAATGCCTTTTTCACATGAGTGAGGCAAAAACAGATCATGCGGTTATTGCATTTATACTGCATATAACACAGTTCAGTTGGTATACATGCTGCACACGGTTGGTTAGCTCAGTTTATAGGGTTATTTATTTTCATCTCCCGTTTTCCAACAAGGTTCCTGTTAGTTCCATCGACTCTCACACGTCACTCATCTTGTATACATGTCCTCCTGATCCCCAAACAGCATCTCAGTACCCAGAGCACCCATCATACAAAATCATACAAAAATAGGAATTTTCATAAAAACCCCTGCTGATTTCATACTATGTGTGTGCGCATGCGTAGATAGATAGATAGATAGATAGATAGATAGATAGATAGATAGATAGATACTGTAGATAGATAGATAGATAGATAGATAGATAGATAGATAGATAGATAGATAGATAGATAGATAGATAGATAGATAGATAGATAGATAGATAGATAGATATTTTGTATTACCATATTTATATTTTTACAGAATGATTAATTCAACCCTGAGATACATTTTGCAAAACTGACTTTTTTATATATTTTATGCAAGAGGAGCCTAATTATGTATCATTGGTGCTGAGGTTGAAGACAAAACCAGAGGTATTAACTCTGTGTTAGCCAACAGGATGGCCTAACACAGCAGTACAGTAATTCTATAGGAGCATTCTAGAACATTGAGCACAGTAGATGCACAGCATGGTCTGCTGAAGATCCCCCATGGCCTGGTCGAGGGTATAGTACTCCTGGGAGCTGCATAATGCTTGGCAATGTGTTCACAGCTGGCTGTCATGGCAGCACTAGTGCATACTGAGGAATAACATGTGATTGTTCTCCTGCAGGGCTCTAAGATACTTTGAATCTCTCATGGCGGGGTTCAGACATGCAGCGATCATAATGGAGGTTTTTACCAGTGGCTTGAAAAGCACTGGTCTAATGGTCTATGAATAGTGAATACCCATGTAAAGTTCGACATGCTAGTCGACATGCTAGTCATACTGACGCGTAGTTCTGATTGGCTGCCTTTCTACCCCCCTTTCTACGCAACCACACTTTTAATGCCATAGTCAAAACGGTCGCGCGAGCGGCGCCGCTGCCATGATGCCTCAGCGCAGCAAAGAAGAGCACACCATTTAACAGAAATAGACATTTCAAAAAGTATTTATTTAAAGACGGTTATGCCGCGGACAAAGCCAACTCGAGTCGTGACAACTCATGACAACAAACACAATATTTTGGACCAAACAAATAATTACAAAGAAGTTTCAATGATGTGACATTGGTTCTGAAGGTGGAGTCAAACCCAGATGTATTAACTGGCTGAGTCAACAGTAACACAGGATGCTAACACATAGAAGTACAATAATTCTGTCAATGGATGCTAGAAAATTGAACACTGAAACACTGAAAATGAGAGCCTGAGCACAATGCAATTAAAATATTAAAATATTACTGACGTTCAGATGTGAAAAGTGTATTCTAAAGCATGTGTTTTTCTGGCTACACACTACACAGTAGGCCATAGACAATTAAAATGGATTTGTAAATAATAATACAGTAAGGGAGAATTATATGAAGCAGAAATCAATACTGGTCTCATAAAGTCTTCATAATGTGAGACAGTTTTGAAGCAGAAAACCCCACGGAGAGGTCAATTACAGCCTGTCCCTGAGGAAAGGTCACTAGGTTAAAGTAATGCTGATATAATATACAAAGCATACTGTACGGAAATGCCTATTTGTTGCATTTCACAGACACTTAAAAGATTTCTACAGATGTCTTGGATAAATGCTGCTTCTTAAATTAAATGCAAATGACCAATGAATCGGAATGAAAACAATATTTGTGCTAGAGATTATATACACACTGTACACCAAGAGACACGATGAATAATTGATA
Source organism: Protomyctophum bolini (assembly GCF_963924005.1). Classification (NCBI taxonomy): domain Eukaryota; kingdom Metazoa; phylum Chordata; class Actinopteri; order Myctophiformes; family Myctophidae; genus Protomyctophum; species Protomyctophum bolini. Next base: position 11,005,900 of record NC_137866.1, read on the forward strand.
TTGCAGGACCTAAAGACGCTTTGCTCAGAGAGACATAATGTGTTTTAGTGTATCAATTCGCATGACAAGTCATGCTGTGCTCGTGATTTATCAAAGTGCTCCCCATGTGCATTATTGCACATGTGGAATTGCCTACCATAGATTTGCCTTCACTACAGAGGAACTGCTTAATCATTTTCCCAGCCATAACAGCACTCCTGATACTGCAGTACTACTGTTATTGCAATTTCATACATTTGTAGACACATTACCAACTGGGATACATAGATAGGAGTAAATTGTGCTGTTCTTAGTGGGTAGCTGCATTTTTTGGGTAGCTGCATTTGTAATAAGTTTCCTCTCCTTTTCTGACACACCGTTGCTGACAGCGACATTGAACTTTGAAGAGTTTGCAATTGTGAGCAGCTGTGTGTGTGTGTGTGTGTGTGTGTGTGTGTGTGTGTGTGTGTGTGTGTGTGTGTGTGTGTGTGTGTGTGTGTGTGTGTGTGTGTGCGTGCGTGTATATGAGGGAATTTTGAGTGAGAGCGATAGAATGTAGAGAGCAAAGGATAGTGAGAAAGAAACATCTGAGAGAGAGAGAGAGAGAGAGAGAGAGAGAGAGAGAGAGAGAGAGAGAGAGAGAGAGAGATGGGGGGGTTCTTCAGGGCTATTAGACGTAGCTCTGTGGTAAAACAGGATGTTGTCAGAATATCACGCTACTCTGCTACTAATGAGACAAGCAGTGCTGTACAAGTAAACACCATAGGCTAGAATCCCAGGCAGAGTATCATTCATCTACGTTTCTTTGTGACATGACAAAACAAAAGCAAAACAGCAGGTTGAATCCTGGCATCTCAATGCTAATCTGCACGTCTGTCGTCTGCAGCACAAGGCCACTATCCACTTCTCATTTGCCTGCCCTGTGTTAACGATCTATTCCTTTTAATAGGAAATCCCATGGATCTGTACTTGCAAATTGATTTGCAATAACTTAAACGGCTACTTGACTGCAGACTTCATGTTGAAGCTTCAGCTTCTGTGATGATGACAAGATAAGTGTACATCATCATTCATCAGTAATGGAGTCACATTGTACTGCATAGAAAACTATTTGATTCTTTTGTCACAGGGTTTGGAAATACTCAGTAGATATTCAATGGAACAGTGATAACCATAGAGTGAGCTCAGTCTTTGAGAGAGCAAACTATTTAATGCACCACTAAGCCAGTAAATATCAAAGATGAGATCGATCTATCTCCCACCACTCTATTCACAGCTATTAGAATACGTTATTTCCCCCGGGATTAGGTAGCTGTGGATATTCATAGAGGGAAATGAAGATGGAGAGACAAGGAATGAAAGAGAGACAGTTAGATAAAGAAAGAGGATGAGAGAGTGTCCCAGAAGAAGATACAGTAGATACTAGAAAGAGTTGGAGAGGCAGACAAAAGGAGAGACCGATAGAGTGAGTGAGTGAGTGAGTGAGTGAGTGAGTGAGTGAGTGAGTGAGTGCATGTGAGTTAGTTAGTTAGTTTGTGGGAGGGAGGGAGAGGAATAGTCTGTGAATCAGTCATGGATTAAGGGAACTTCGCTGTGCAAAATTGCAAATCCATACAAATTTTACAATAGAAGCTACTGAGTATTGTTAGTAAGTTGTAAGTGTCAGGAGCTGTCACATCAATCAACATCGTGGTTCATATGGCTTCTTAGAGGATAAGTAAGATGATAGTCATGCATTTCCTTTTGGTAATGCAGTTGGCAAACTGAATTATATCCAAAAATAGAACAGAATTCACACAATATAATAATATGGTTGTTATTCGCTGATCCAATTGAGCCAATATGAAAGACATTTGTATTCTTAGTTTTTCTTTTAGTATTTTTTAAATCGCCTTCAGTTGTTAAAACCACAATAGAGCAGTATGCTATTTGATCTGGCTTGCAATATTATGTTTGAGACCACAATGTTCCATCGATGATCTCATATTCCTGTGTGAACAACTAGGGAGGATGTGTTGTTGGAGCTCGAAAAGCGCACAGTATTACAACATCTTATCCCAGTGCAATTTAGTTCCTTGCCTCTGGTGTACCAAATGTATGCAAGCCACCTGCAGGCAATGGAATTATAAAAAACAGAAATTCAAATCCTGTACTAAAATAAGAGTCCAATTTCTGGATACTGTATGTATAGTAGCCTGTGAGAACTAAAACAAGGGGTGAGTTCTGATTACACATAAAGACCTGCTTTATCTTTCGTCCAATTCCCACTGTTTCTGTTTTCTGTGTCTTCCTCTGTGACTCCTGCCGTCTGCATGTCCTCTCACACCGCATCACATCGTATGGAACATATTTTTGCATAATTATGCATGGTGCTAAGCATCCTCCTGTTTTATGGTTCAAATTTTACACTCCTTTTCTGGCAATGTCAAACTCAACATGACAACAATTCAAATAATGTCTGTCCAATAGTTAATACTACTACTACTACTACTACTACTACTACTACTACTAATAATAATAATAATAATAATAATAATAATAACTTTATTTATATAGCACCTTTCTAGACAAGGTCACAAAGTGCTGTACAACAAATCTACATTAAAAAGCAAGGGCAACAAAACACAATTAAAATGGCTGCGACATAGTTGGATGTGAACACAAAAAACAACAAAAAGAATACTAGCTTAGCTTTCATATTTAAGGGCGGCTGTGGCTCAGGAGGTAGAGCAGGTCGTCCAATGATCCCTGGGTCGGCGGTTTGAACCTCGGGGGAGGGCTCAGCCCCATTGGCACGACAGGTTGCGCATTGGTCTGGCGAGTGGGAGGCCCGGACTCAATCCCTGCGCAATGCTACACCACCATTGGTGTGTGAATGTGGGAAGTGAGGACGCTGGTGTTTGCCGCTTCACCTCCCAATGTATGAATGAATGAACCATTGTAAAGCGCTTTGAGGTCTTGGAAAAGCGCTATCAAAATGCAATTCATTATATCACTTAAGCCTGATTTATAATGTGTTGTACTGAGCATAAATTAGAGTTTAAAATGCTCCGTCCGTGGAAGGGGGGGTATTAATGAAATATGCTCTTTTATCTTCAGCCTTCTCTCTGGCTCTCTTCCTGTTGTGTGCTTTACTATCAGCCTTGTGGATGACAGATGGGGGCTACACCACAGTGTCTGCCCGCATTCAAGGTTTATAGTTCTCTGTATCCCTTGCCAGTGTAAACTGAGTAAATGCCAAGACCCCATTGAAAAGTGAGACCTCTGCTCTGATCCGTTCAAAGGTCACACAGAGAGGACTTCATCTGATTCAAGATTCAAGATTTTTTTATTTGTAAAACATGTACAGTACATGTACAGTACATGTTTACATGTAAAATTATTTGGTTTGTATCACTGTTTCTATGGTTTTGGTTTATATCACTGTTTCTATGCTGCTGCAATATCCAAGAAGCCGAACAAAAGTACATTTTACTCTTACTGTATGTAACTGTACACACAAGGCATAACAACAAAACCTTGGTCAGTGATAGTATCACAGGAGGAGAGCACACAGGCCAGTGTTGACCGCAGGTCAGAAATGAATTACATTCTGTGGTAGATGACTGCACTGTTAGTTCACTTGTTCAGCACACAATAAGACTTTTTCCACAGCAGGAGACAGCCAATTCCTCCCTCCCCAAAACACGAGTCACTTTCTTAAAAGGTAGTTTCCGTTGTGCTCCCCACGGCCCACACCTGCCTCCCCCGAGGTGAATAGTCTGGTGACACTGACGTGAAGTTACTCCGTGGTGGGAAATAAATAGTGTTTGGTGTTGGCATTGTAATCATTTACTGTTCTGTCCATATCGGGGTGCCACTCGAACAGGGCTCTCGGTGGTGTCTCTTGTGGCTCAAGGTCGCTGGAGACGGCTTGGTTTCCCATCTGTATTAGAAAGTGAGAATGGCTCGCCCCGCGAGCCTCCTCTAGGCTCTTACTAGTAGTAGGGGAATGGGAACTGGCGTTGAAGAAAGAGGCTGGCCCCCCAGACACCCAAGGAGGGGTGCATACGTTTGTTAGACATACTAACAGTCTGACAGGCATTAATTAGTCTGACAACACCGTCATACTAACAGCAGCCACTACTGTTAGTATGTCCGACCAAACACATTGCACCCACACAAGGTGGTAGGCAAATCTACTGTACATACGCAGCTCCTATACTTGACGAGTTTGGATCCATATTCATCTGTCCCATTTGTTGTGTCAGTTGACGCAGTCACTTTAGAAAAGCAATGCCTGTCAGTTTGATTGGCTCTTAAGTTGGGGCTTGTGTAGGCTGGAGGGATTGCGATATTAATACTCCATGTGCCCCTAGAGAGTTGAGGTCTTACATAGTCTTAGCACGGACTCACCCTCAAACTGTTAACAAAGCGTGTGTGCTACTCTCACAGTCTCACTGGGGACTGCAGTAACTGACTAGAAGACACGCCAAGAGCCTTCTTCAGCTCTAAATTCAGTTAAGCCAACAAAGCATTTGTTCTGCTAGTATTGTTTACTATTATTCCCACACTGACAAGCTAATAAGATATAGCAAAGAAATTTACCATCGTTCATTTTATTGCCATCAAGTAAAAAAAAGAATCCATTTAACAGTACAGTATAGTAGCAAGAGAGGGGGCACATAACATTTGGCAAGCTGTCTGTGTAACCACACTTTTATATTCACTCCTGTTGGGCTCCCCCACCAAAGTACCCAGCAGTGATGGCGGTACGTCAGGATAGACAGGCTTGCCAGCCAGGATATTCCCCAAGATCACTTCCACACCATCAACACTGCCATCTATTTTTGGCGCATGACACACTGGCGTGCAACTAAGTATAAATCCGGCTTTGAGATCATGTTAAATATTAATACTAAAACATAACTGCTGTAAAATAGAAATGACTGTGTTACAGGCCTATGCTTTTTTTGTGGTCCCATAGACTAGTGTAGAGGGTGGTCCTTGAGAATTGTATGAAATATGTTAGTGGTCCAGACTAGAGGTCAAAAAGGTTGAGAACCAATACTGTACTCAGGAGGGTGACAGTCACCTCATCATGAAATTCCGATGCTTAATCACTAATTTATCTTTTTATGTTATGCAGCACTTTTTGAACAGTAAAATATGCAGTGAGCCTCTGCCTGCTGCTGGTGAATCTGCACTATAGCTGCCTCTACCTCATTGTCTCATTGTCAGCAGCAGACAGCAGAGAATCATTCTAATTGATTAAATAATTAAATAATTTTATGAGTGCTCTATGCCTGGCCACAAAAGTGAATTCACTTCAGAATTCAGAAGTTGGCCCTATATATCTTTAGCATCTTCTGGGTCTGAAGCTACAGAAACACAAAATTAACAAATCTGTAACAGAATTACAGTCAATAAAGGCCTTAAGATTATTTGACTGTTGTGTTAAGTGTTCTGACAATAGCTGAGCAAAAGATAAGAGATAAGAGTTTATTGCCTTCACAGTATGACAATAACACATTTTGGATAGAACAATATTTTTACATTCTGGGCCAAGCTGCATATGGCTTTGTAAGACTGTTTCTATTTAGTTACAGTAATATGGTAATAATATCTTTGTTGAAATTAGGGATGGTCACAAGTGTGTTAGCCTCGGTACTCAGGCTAACATTTTGTGTGTTGGTAGAGTAGACATGTATAATTTACAGAATCAGAGACACCTGCACACTGTCTTGTTGCACACTTGTCCAATAAAAATGTATCATGCTCTTCGGTCAAGGACCTTCTTCAGGCATTGACATTCTTCAGGCTTAAACAAAACATTGCCAATGAAATCTCCTTGAGCAAGTGAAGATAAGTGGGATGAATTTTGCTTTGTGCGTCTTCCTCTCATCTCTCTCCCCGTTTCCTGTCATTTTGCTGTTTTTGCCATAAAATGTAGCAATAATGTTAACTGGATTTTACTGTGTAGAGTTGCAGGAAATGTTATATAATGCCTGACAAATATATTTGGTTGTGTGAATACTAGGCAGTGTCCGTAGTGATTCCGTTCCCAACACAGCCCATGCCAACGATATCCCCTAGAAAGCATCAGTGGTTGTCACTGGATGATATATTGTACTGGCAAACATACGCTTTTATCATGTAGGCAAGGATAAGCCCACTGGACTCATGGGGACTGGGAGGGACCCTGGGAACTTACCGTAAGACCTCAGCACTTATCAGCAGCCACTACACTTATCTCTGTGTATAGCTGAATGTACAAGGCTCAACGCCATATTCAAACAGACAGAGGCCTTGAGGTGTGTGCAAACAAGGAAGTAATAGAGATGACTTTTGGTCTTCTTTGTTTTGTATTTGTTGAGATTGTATTTACTTGGGAGTGATGACGACTGGCGGGGCAGCATTTTTCAGGTGCAAATCCTCATCCAGGGTATTGAGCATCTCTGGTTTGCTCCTTGCATTGAAAAACCAGGACGGTTTAACCCATTCTGAACGGGAACCCATTCTGGTGTCAGCATCATGTTATGCTTTAGCTATTGAAAAATAGCAGATCTACAAGCTCATAGCGCGCCACCGAGTGGCGCGCTACGAGCTTGTAGGTCTGCTATTTTTTTTTAAATCGAAGAACGACTGACATTTTTAGAATCTGATCTCAGGTCAGAATGGGTTTTTCAGACCAGTGTGTGTCCAGTGGAAACCTCGTATGAATCTGATCTCAGGTCAGAATGGGTTGATCAGACCAGTGTGTGTCCAGTGGAAACCTTGTATGAATCTGATCTCAGGTCAGAATGGGTTAACTTTGACAGTGTAAAAACCAGTGGTGGAAAGTATACATTTACTCAAGTACTGTACTTAACTACAACTTTGATGTATTTGTACTTTACTTGAGTATTTCCAATATCCAATACTTTTACTTCTACTCCACTACATCTCAGATGCAAATATTGTACTTTTACTCTATTACAATTATTTGAAAACTTTAGTTACTATAGTTACTTTGTAGATTTTGATTATTATTATTACGAAACAGACAGTAAACACTTAATTTTGGCCATTTGAAAGTAGCCGATAATGCGTCGTGAATCACGGCGCATTATCGGCTATTTTCGCATCACGACTCGTGATGCGACGCATTGTGAGCTTGTAGATCTGCTACTTTCAAAAGATTTGTACACATTTGAAAACTTGAAATGGGACATTCTGCACAATGAGTACTTTTACTTTTGTACTTTTAGTACATGTTGAAGCCAATACTTGCAGTATCGATACTTTTACGGGAACCCCATGTGGTGTTTTAAAGCATTATGTTGTACTTTTGCTATTTTAAAAAAATCGGGAAAATGTGGCGTAAATCTTTGAATATATATTCTTTCAGCACGTTTTTAACTCAAATCTTTGCTTCTGGTGGGTCCCTGGAACAACATATTTTCAGATGGGGGTCGGCGGCCAATTACATACATATTTTTTTCCACCACTGGTAAAAACGGACCTAAGGTATCTGGTAAGTAGACAGTTACATACCTCAGCCATTCTCTAAGGTATCTGGTAACTAGAGACAGTGACAGGCCTCAGCCATTCTCTCATCACACTCAAGCTGATCAGGAGGCAGTGAAGAACATCAGCCATGGATGTGGCGGAGCCTATAAAGTAGTGAGGACTTTTAGAGCTAGACAGTGAATCAATGATTCTGCCATACAGTCACTCTCTTTGCACTATTTGACTCGTGAAGGAGTGCTTGTGCAATTAAGGTTACAGAGAAGCAATATCCCACAAGGGAGGTCCGCAGCCTTACTTAATCACACATCAGGCTTAGCTTTAATGTTTTCCTCAAGGCCAGATTTTCTCATGGTGAGTAATAGCTAAAAGGCTGCTGTGGGACAGAGATGAAACATACATTTGACTACATCTCTCGGCGGCCTTCTGTGTGTCCTCGGCTTTTTTCATTGAGATTCATTGCGGCCTTTGGTCTCAGTTAACTATGGAATCGTGCATTTCCTGTCAGTGTGTCAGGCACCATCAGTGTGTTGGTCCTCGTGACATCATCAGGGATGGAGATGTGAAGACCCTGATGTCATAGTAAATGCGACCTGCTGTCACAGTTAAGCCCATATATGGAGATCCCTGATGTCATCAATTTTGGCCAGAAACTACATCTGACCTCAAACCTCAAACCCTTAGATCTCCATTATGGATATATGTCAGAACCTGACATTCCATATGTTGATCCTTCGCCATCCATCCTTCCTCTTCGATGTCTCTCTTTTGACTTATACCTGTCCATTCAAATTTCAAACTCTAGACGGGCCTGCCCCAAAGTTATTAGTGCAGCCACGCCGGCGACAACTAGAGTTCTCAACAGGCCCACCTGTCCTTTCAAACTCTAGACAGGCCTGACACAAAGTTATTAGTGCAGCCGCGCCGGAGTTCTCAACGGGCCCGAAAAGTAAGGCCCGGCCCTACCTGGGCCCTCATCAAACCCTGTACACTCAAGACAATGTCCCCGCTACCACCCTTATAGCTCTCCACTGTATGGAGCTGACCTGTTCCATATGTTGATCTGACCTCATCAAACCCTGTACACTCAAGACATGCTCCTTATATGGCCAGTACAGAATTCATTCCATGTTGATCTGACCCCCCATGCCAAAGCCTCAACGCTCGCCCAGCAGTCTGCCGTCAACAAAGCGGATGCGTGCACACGACCTTGCAGTCACTTCTCGTCCTCAGGGCTCAGGCGTCTTACTGGTTAGTTATTCAGTGTTTTTTTTGTAGTTCCGCAGAGCTACACTCCAAAATTGTAGGTTGTACCAGAATCTCTATAACCTTGAATATCCTTTTTATTGTGTTGCACAAGATTCTTAAGTGAAATGATCATGACCTGCCAGCTATTGATTGCGGCAACGAGAGACGCAACCCAATATTCGATACCATCCTATCGTCATGACTGCTCTGTCGACAGTGCTCTATTTTGAGAACTGTGTTGAGAGTGAGCATTAATTATTCATGAAGCACATGGATTGGTTGACGTGTAACAGTGCAGCATACATATGTAACATTTTGTAACTATGTTTTCAAAGAACAAAATAAAGGTACAGACAAAGATTAATACAGACATAAGCTTCTATGTTACAGTGATTCTTCAGGAGGTCTTTACAAGAGCTGCTCACTTACTGGGTAAAGTGTGTGTGTGTGTGTGTGTGTGTGTGTGTGTGTGTGTGTGTGTGTGTGTGTGTGTCTGTCTGTTTACTATGTGTGTGTGTGTGTGTGTGTGTGTGTGTGTGTGTGTGTGTGTGTGTGTGTGTGTGTGTGTGTGTGTGTGTGTGTGCGTGCGTGCGTGCGTGCGTGCGTGCGTGCGTGCGTGCGTGCGTGCGTGCGTGCGTGCGTGCGTGCGTGCGTGCGTGCGTGCGTGCGTGTGTGTGTGTGTGATGTAATCGGATCGGGAGCAAAAAAACGTGATCGGGAAATCCCTAGTGTGTCTGTTTACTGTGTGTGCGTGCGTGCGTGCGTGCGTGCACACAATAGAGAGAAAGACAGTAAGTGAATGTAAATGAATGTGCTGTCACAAAGTGGTCCTACCAGCTGTATTGTGTGTCTGAGTGTGTGTGTGTGTGTGTGTGTGTGTGACTATGTGGGTCTCCTTATAGAAGCTTGCTTACAACACATGGTTTCTCCTATCCAGTGAGACCAGCGGTGCTGGGCATGCAGGAAGACAGTCTCAGAGGAACATTCTGCTGCTTGTTAGACCTGACAGCATATGGAGGAGGAGAATGACAGAGCACCGCGCCTAAAGCCTACTGCGTTGCTCGCCATAAACAACAGCAAAAGGAGCGAGTGAGAGAAAGCTCTGGGGTAAGGCGAGGCCAGTGAACTGGAGATCTGAGGCAGGAAGATAAAAGTGATACAAACAGACAGATGGTGAGCCAAGAACAAGAGAATCAGTCAAGAGACAGTGTGTGTGTGTGTGTGTGTGTGTGTGTGTGTGTGTGTGTGTGTGTGTGTGTGTGTGTGTGTGTGTGTGTGTGTGTGTGTGTGTGTGTGTGTGTGTGTGTGTGTGTGTGTGTGTGTGTGTTCTACTATATGTGGTGTGAGAAGGAGAGGAAAAACAAAGCAGTGCTAGTAAAGTATAAAATGGGTGAGGATCTGGGAAATGGAACGATACTGTTTGCCAACCCACCACCATCACACCCCCCCTCCCCCCCTAGCAACACATTCTATTTGTCAAAGTATCCCTAACTGCTCCCCAGGTGCCGTATTAATCGAAGCCACTGCTCCTAATAGTCATAGGGTGAGTTAATTATACTGAATGCAATAAAAGGACAAAGCTGCGAGCTTGTAAAATCTGCTATTTCTGAACATTAAAATAATCACACCCGTATGAAGTGATGGGCGGTCTTATCATCGTACATCATCAACATGTTCATTTGGTCGGACACATATGATGTAAATTCTCCATGCATTGTCAATGGCATTCAATGTTCGTGTTTGCACAAACACTCAAAACTGGTCATTCATTTGTCAATGCAATGGAATTCGATGTTGTTAGGAGAAACACTCAAAACTGGCTATTCATTGTCAATGTCATTCAATTGTGTACAGTTAGGGTTACATAAACCCTCAAAGCTGGACATAGGAGGGGATAGCGCCCCTCAAAGATCTTGAAAGTGTGAAAAGAGAACTATACTGATTTAGAAGGCATTTGCAGAATCAGCCTCAGGTCTTAATGGGTTAATTTTAATTTGTATTATATAAAATGTATTTTGCGTAGTGTGTCACGTCAGGGACTGGCTGTCATCTGGTACGTCGCTGAGCAGCATTTGGCCTTTAGGGTGTGCTTACAGTGCCACTCTGCCTCCTTTTCAGAGTACACCCCACTATTTTCCATTTACAGTCCATTCTAATTAATGCACTCTAAAAATGCTTTAGCTGCACGAATGTGTAACAGCAGCAGCCATTGAAATAAAACACCCACACAACATAAGGTGGGTGAAGAGAGAGTATAAGTGTGTGGTGTGGGAGGTGGGGTATGCAACGTTGGCATAACCATGAAAGTTAATTACATTATATAAAGTGGAAAACTTGACCTGCAGTGAATTTTAGTTTTTTTTTTTTTAGCTTAGTTTTGTTTTTGCTCAAAATGATTAATTACTTCAGTTAGATGTAAAGAGAGGGCAGTGAGGTGGAAAACTGAAAGAGTAAGATAAAACTCAAGGTGAGTACAAGAAAAGCAGTCTAAAGACATGTGTGGAAAAAGCCTGTACAGGTAAGAATAAAAGGTTTGCAAAGGTGTGAGAACCTGGATGATAGAAAGGACGAGGGGCAGAAACGAAGAAAGGAATGTAGGTATAGGAAGAAAGAAAGATCTGAAGGTAGGTAGGTAGGAAGGAAGGAAGGAAGAAAGAAAGAAAGAAAGGAAGAAAGAAAGAAAGAAAGAAAGAAAGAAAGAAAGAAAGAAAGAAAGAAAGAAAGAAAGAAAGAAAGAAAGAAAGAAAGAAAGAAAGAAAGAAAGAGAGAAAGAAAACAGGTACAGTAGGTTGGATCATGGAAGGAAGTTATGAAGGAGGGGGGAGGAAGGATGGTATAGTATAGGAAGGAAAGAAACGTCAAAGTGTTAACAAGTACTAAATGAGCTGGCTGGTTGACAGCACTGAGAACAGGCCTGACCTCTGATTGGTTCCAGCAGGAGAGAGAGAGAGAGTCATGCAGGCCTGTGAGGGTCATGGAGAACTGCAGATGCTGCCCTCAAGCAGAACCCATCTGTCAGAGACGGAGAGAGAGACAGTCGGGAGAATGAGACAGCGTTAGCGAGGTGGAGAGAGAAGGAGGGGTATAGTGGAGAAACATAAAGAGAGAGAGAGGGATTAAATATTCATTCCAAAATAAGCGCCTCGCCTCTGGTACAGTGCTTCCTCTCTAAAAGGCTCTCTCTCTATCTTTGTCTCTCTCTCTCTCTCTCTCTGTCTGTCTCTCTCTCTCTCTCTCTCTCTCTCTCTCTCTCTCTCTCTCTCTCTCTCTCGCTCTCTCACTCTATTTGTTCCTCTCTCACTCTATTTGTTCCTCTCTCACTCACTATCTCTGAGATGCTAAAATAAAGTTCTCCATTAAGAAGGCTTGCACTTCAAGTCGTCCATGTCATTAAATATTTAGCCAGTTTGTGCCATGTGGAGTTGCTTACTTAGTGTATTTGCATGTTCTCGTCTGTCTTCTGTGTCTGTGGTGTAAACAGAAATGGGATTGCCAAGTGTAGAATCTTGGTGTACCCGCCCAAAAAGCTTTAAACTCAATGGTTTTCCTTCATGTGGGTGTCAAAACAAAAAGCCTTTATTTGCAGGAAAGCACTCGACTGTAACTGTTGAGACTTTTCTATAATTATTTCAATTACATTTTAAATTCATCTACAAATGAATAAGCAATTTCTTTATAATGAAAAGTGTATAAATTGTTTGTAGTCGACTAAATCGATTATTCTGAGCAACCACTTAAGCCTTATTTTATAAAAAGAAATAACTGATCTACTGTACCAGCTCACAAAGTGTCGCTTTGTGAGCTTGTAGATCTGCTATTTTAGTTATTTCTGAAAATGTGTTATTTTATTAAAATGTATTACTGATTTCATTTATAATTGATATAATTATTAGTTCAATTAACAGCTGCATCCCTAGATTCCTCTCTGGGTCATCATGTGACTGACCAGTGACCACATGTGGAATGTCATAATTTACCTGCCCATGTGTAATGACTCAGGTAAGTGGTGCCCTTAACATTGATTTATATAGACAACCCTGACTTTGAGTGTTGCCACTAGATTTTATAATCAGCATATTGTGTTACAAACCAACAAAGTTGTGTGCTTGCTAATGAACAAGTTTTGGTATTGAGGGAAAAAAAAGGAGGCCGAGTTATTTGGAATTGTTTGAGAGCCAGCCGGTGAAGCAGGGTGAAGATTGAAAAATCTGAAAGAAATAATGTGAAGATTGTATGTGTAAACCATGTAACATTATCAAAGACATGAAGATAAATATTGAGATCCAGTTCAATGGGTCCAGAAATCACTCTCATCTAACCTTGTTCCACTAGAGGGTATCAGCAGACATTATAAAGGCTGAGACAGACCACATAAGAGTGCAGTATGGTAATCCCAGATTTGACAAGATCAAATATTTTCTTCAGATATCAACTGGATTATCCTGAGATTACAGTGTAGTGTAGACGCCATCTGTTGTCTTTATCTTTACATGTCAGACGACCTCATGAAAAACAGAAGAGACATTCTCCATTCTTCTTAACAACGCTCCACTGTGCAGTATGCCTTGGAGAATGTTACGGCTATTAATGACAAGATATGTGAAGGCGATTTCTGTCAGGCAAAACTCAAGTGTTTTGTCTGAACCCATGAGATGGGATCAAAAAAGAATGTCTAGCCCTTTGTCTCTTTGCGTGTTTGTGCATATATTAACATATGGCCCCTGATAGGGCACGCCATTTGGGGTAATGTTCCCAGAGTTGCGGAGCCAAAGGCATCCACCTCTTCTAAAGAAGGACAAGCAGGTGTGCTTTCCTCGGGATACTGCCCGTGGTTAACTCATAAACCACCAAAGTGGAAAATGCTCAAATGCCATTTCTCATTTTTGGACTGAGTGTATGACTGTACTCTGTTGCTGTTTTTACATGTATGTCCAATAAACTATTCAATCAATCATATTGTATTGAGAACGCTGACACGTTTCAGCAACAGCCTTCTTCAGAGCAGATTAAAAAACTGACATTGGGGGTGGTGTACTGTATGTCCCTCTTTTAATCATCCCCATCACATGTGTAGGTCCTTACTTGACATACAGCATCACAGTCACAGGTCAGAAAGCCTGTGAAGGGTTTGTAGGACAAGTCATAATTTAAGCCCTGTGGTGTGGTTGCATGGTGTTGAGTTTACTGTAGATATAGTCTATGCAGTACATTTCTCTCTGAGATAACAATTTGGGAAGGTTACCCCCTCTGGTGATCCACCTCTATCTATCAGCACTTTCATGTGCCGGTACACAGCATGTGTCTGTATACGTAGCAAGATACCCTGAGGCTCGGAGCTACCTTAGGTTGAGGTTAAAACACTGCAGCGTATTAAAAAACTAAAACTAATCATTGTATTAGCATAACATAAATTAAACGTTGATACCAGCAGAGCTGTAGGGAAAAATCTATTTTTCCAACAACCTTGTATATTTCAGCATAAAATATGAAACATGAAAGCACCATTTGGGGATAAGCGATTTGGGGCAAAACACTACAGAAATAGAAACAAACATCTCATTGCTGTACTCATACAAAGGTTCTAAGTTGACAAGATGCCTACACTTTTGCACAGTTTGTTGAAAGCATACTGCATACAGAATAGTATACTCTAGTCCAGATTATTGCAACCCCGTCAGTGTATCACATATGCCCATGGGGTCTCGTGACATCACTATGACATCTGATGTCATAGTAAATGCAATCCACAGTCGCAGTTAAGCCCATATGGAAGCCAATATGGAATGTCAGAACATGTTCTGACATTCTATGTGTTGATCCTTCCCCATCCATCCTTTCTCTTCTATGTCTCCCTTTTGACTGATACCTGTCCATTCAAACTCTAGACGGGCCTTCCCCAAAGTTATTAGTGCAGCCGCGCCCGGCAGCCAGCGAAAACTAGAGTTCTCAACAGGCCCAAAAATGAAGGCCTGGCCCTCATCAAACCCTGTACACTCAAGAGAATGTCCCCGCTACCACCCTTAGATCTCCATATATGGAGCTGACCTGTTCTGACATTCCATATGTTGATCTGACCTCATCAAACCCTGTACACTCAAGACATGCTCCGTATATGGCCAGTACAGAATTCATTCCATGTTGATCTGACCCCCATATCAAAGCATCAGCACTCACCCAGCCGTCAACGAGGAGGATGCGTGCACGCGACCACGCCCTTTAGGGCGCGGTCGCTTCTCGCCCTTAGGCCTCTTACTGGTTATCGCATCAAGTCTCTTGCTGGTGGTTACTGTCACTAACTGAGAGTTGTAAGTCCCAACCCATCTGCCTTATGACATTTAACTTTTACTATTTGGATGAAGCTGTCTGTACTGTATGATCGATCGTTGATTTCATATCCAGGAAATGGAAAAATTCTGGTGGCGTAATCACACCACCAAGACAGAACTACAAGAAACGCCCAGGGTAAACTGGAAAATGAGATGCTAACATTTGGCATGAATATACATTTTGTCAAATATGTATTGTTTTGTTTTTTGTGCATTTTGGGCATGTATTAAGTGAAATCTTCTAATGAATCACATTACATTACATATATTCTTCTTCACCCCCATGGGCATAAGGAAGCCAAAATGTTCCTCCACCTATTTACCTATCCACCATTTCCAGAAGCTCAGCCTGTACAAACAATACATTAAATTAATTTAAAATCACAAATTTTCCCCAAACATTGTGACAATATAAAATAGCACGATCTCCGCATTGTGAGCTTGAAAATCAGCAATTCTTTACAAAGACTGATGTGTACCTTTTACTACCTTAAGTTATTTACTTGGTCCTTGGCCCTTGGGCACAGAAAGTTAGAAAACTGGCTTATTGGTCTAACATGGAACCCTAGAAATAGAGCATTCAGTTCAAGACGGATTCTTCCCAGAAAGGTGTGGCAGGATCTTCTGATCCCTCACAATTACATTATATAAATGAGGACAAAGGTTCCACTTCCATTCGACTGCCAAAACACAAAAATGTAAATTACTCCAAAAGAAAAATCAATAATTCAAAAAACAATCTGAAGAAGATGAATGCAAATGAATAATAGAAAACCTGGCAGCCATCCTGGTTTCTCATCGTATGTGGACTCAATTAAAATACCACCAGGTGCCAATTGGCTCCGACCTGAAGAATTAGTCCTGCTATCTAAATCCATTTTTCATAGTAAACAATAATGCTGCTCACCACTTCATGATGCGAGACTGCTCTCTTTGGTGGCGCATGTCACAGAAGAGGCAGTGTTCTTATTTATCACACACACACACACACACACACACACACACACACACACACACACACACACACACACACACACACACACACATGCACACACACACACATGCACACAAATGCAAACGGGAATGAATATCAGTTTCTATGGCAACAGTTACAAATTCAGGAGCAAATGAATTTTTAAATTAGAGTGGGGGGAAATATGTCAAGATGATTCAATCAGTCACAGTCATTCACACTCACTTTTTCACTCATTCATCGTCATGCAAAGAATTTCAGGCACTTGCGTGCGTACGTACGCACGCGCGCACGCGCACACACACACACACACACACACACACACACACACACACACACACACACACACACACACACACACACACACACACACACACACACACACACACACACACACACACACACAATCTATATATCTACATATATCTACATCATCTGAAAATAAATGTAAACTAAACAGAGGAGGTCATAGTTGACCCCAGGTCCATCCATGCAGACCACAATATGATTAGTGTTCATTACCATAATATCAAACAGGTTTCCTCCTATAAATACCTGGGAGTGCAGATCGATGGGGACCTGAGCTGGCACACGCATGTTACAAAACTATGTTCAAAGATACACCAGCATCTACACTTTCTTTGAAGACTTAAAGGGCTGTATTTTGTGTGTCTTAAGTACCAGGTCTTATTCCCTAACTTGAGAAAAAAACTGACCTGGAGGCGTGATCAATGCCATTTGGCTATTCTGAGTGGCCAAAGAGCATTGATCACGCCTCCAGGTCTTTAGTTTACTCAAGTTAGGGAATAAGACCTGGTACTTAAGACACACAAAATACAGCCCTTAGGCTTCTCGGAGTCAGTGGAAAAATTATGTTGACCTTTTACAGGGCTAGTATATATAGCATCTATCTTGAGATATGGTATGTCCAGCTGCCTAACTGTTACAGTTAGATACAAAATACAAATCTCAAATTACTAGGCTAGCAAATATGGCTGGGAAGATCATGGGGATGTCCAACCCCCCCCGATTGATCCCCAGGTCATTTTTGAACAAGCAGTAATAAGACAAGCTTGGAATATGGTATCCGACCCCTTGCATGTATTGAACCGAGAGTACGAGCTACTGCCTTCTGGCAGGAGATATAGGACTCCAGAATAATAGCACTCATTTGTTCCTCTGTCAATCAAAATGCTTAATCAGAGATTGCTAAATGGCAGCAACCATAACTGAATAGACGCACTTTATTGACTAGTTGCACTTTATCAAGGGTATGTGTGCAATATCTCTGTTTTTTTATGTTGGTGTGTTTCATGGTGTTTTTCTTCTTCTTTTCTTTCTGTGAATGTTATTTGTATTCAGCTGTGACTCTGTCTCCAAGACAAATTTCCCCTAAGGGAGACAAATAAAGACAACCTTGAACCTTGATCTAGCTCATGCTCTGCGGTTATGGGGGCCGTGGGGCACAGATGAGTCTGTTTTCGCTCTGTTGACTCAACTTGAAGTTTGAGAAATGTGGGCAATTTAAGATTACTCCTACAGAAAAGGAGGGACTGATTAGTGGCTAGTGGAACTAAACAAAGTAGAAAGAAAGAATGTTTTTCACTGTCCGGATGCTCCAGTCAGTGAGTGATTACAGGACTGGTCAACAAAGTTGTGACATTGTTGCGGTTACCGGTTTACATGATTGGTCAGTTGTGAGAACAGAGTCACATGGATTGGCCTGTCAACTGGCACTTGTCCCTGCAGCCAATGGGATGTACTGTAAATCACAAGGCGATGGGATGAGAGAAAGAGCGAGTGAGACAGAGAGTGTGTGCGTGCATGCATTTTGTTTTCAATAATGTTGTACACAAATGTCTGTAGCATTACTACCAATGAAGTAATCGTCGTGGTCAGCCTTTCTGATCGCCGAGCAGTAGATGTGGATATGGTCCGACACCGCACACAGTGTAAGTAACAAGTGTGTGTGTGTGTGTGTGTGTGTGTGTGTGTGTGTGTGTGTGTGTGTGTGTGTGTGTGTGCGTGCGAGCGTGCAATCGTGCATGCGTGCGCGCGTTTGTGCGTGCGTGTGTGTGTGTGTCCCAATCAGGAGTCAAGCATAGTTGGTGACTTAACACGTCGTGTATACACGTCTTATCAAATAAAACCGTAGGAGGCCTAGGGCGTCTATACACGTCTTAAGGTGTTTTATATTGATATAGAGATCACTCTATACTACCGTATATCAGCGTCTATGTTGTGCAACAACAAACCGGTCCGTCAGCATAATGGTTCCCCGTCTCCAACGTTAGAGGGAGGGAGGGAAGGAATAGGTCTGGACATAGGGACATACAGTATAGACAGACACTCCGTCATTAAAGGAGCGCTTGGCACTGCTCAAAAAGCAGGCAAGTGCATCGGTACATGCACCCACTGTTTCACACCTGTAAACCTGCTGTGATGTGACAATAAAATTGCCTCTGATTATAGCAGTCTGCTGCCGCAGGAACAACCTCTCAAGACACCACAATCTTAAACATTTGTTGTTAGTAGGAATAAACACAGACGCACCCAGGAGGAAGTGGACTAAGAAAGGGGAGAAAGTTCCTGTTTCTACACAAAAATCACACCTGTGTGAACTGAGTGGTGCAACTCCCCTCTCCCCTCTCCCCCTGCCTCTCTCTCTCTCTCTCTCTCTCTCTCTCTCTCTCTCTCTCTCTGTAATTAGCAACAGTGCAACACTATCTCTCTCTCTCTCTGTTTCTGGCACAACAGTGCCACTTTTGCCCCTACTGGTACTCATAGTCACATATAGGCACACACATAGCCACACACATATAGTCACATAGGTTAACATGGACATTGCTGTTCCTTGGAGTGGCTGCACCACTCAAAAAAAGTAGGTGGTTAGGTTTACGGAAAGGGGTTCTCAGATTGCTGCAGTAATGACGCAGTCCAGCCACAGTGCTCTATGGATTTACAGTACCCTAGGCAAGTTGTGATAATGTGATAACAGCCTTGGACTGCAGGAGAGGCTGTGTTTGCACAATTAGGAATTATAGTCTGTTAGCCCCATTAATGGATGAATTGATGTTGGAATGTAGGCCTAATGTGAGCACAGTCTATATATATGTGATGAGCACAGGGGATGAACATAACATTAGTGGGACAGTCAGTGGGAGTGTCTATGTCAATTTGTGGATTGCTCTTGCATCTACATTTATAACCGCTTCTTGTAAATCATCAACTTAACCATGTGATATGCTACCTTACTCTACTTTAGATGTTAAATGGTTTTCATTAGAGATGTCCCGATACTCTATCGGTATCGGATCGGCCTTTATTTGTCATATCGGGTCATATCGGTATCAGCGAATATGCCAGTCTAACCACAGATCCGACAGAGGTAAGGGGATGACAGTATGGTAGGTAAATAAAATGTTGGGGCATGTGGAGTTTGCTTTGGAGTTGCCCAAACTGCAAGTGCACATTTGAGTGAGGAGTCTCCTATAAACACAACATAAGATCACGACACTGGTATCGGTATTCAGTACAGGGATCACTATATGGACAGTTCCAGTTGAACATTTATTAATATCCAGCATTTCACCTTATAGACACTTACAAATATCCTTCTAGAAACTCTGCATATAACGCCCAGCCTAATACTGGGGGGTTTCATGTGTACAAAATCCATTAATAGGCTCTGCCGCTCTGGTTTTCTGTGATGAGAACATCTGGGGGAGAAGTGAGAAGTGGAGTAGTGAGTACGTTTTTGGCACGCAAAGGATTTAACTATACACTTTCTGTCAGTGACAGGAGTATCACTGGCATTTCCTTCAATAGACAGTTATGTGTGCAGTTGTTTGTGGCGATGTGGGAACTTGGACTAGGGTGAGACAGAATGTATCACTTCTGACAATATAATATGCCTCGGGCACTTTGAAACGTATTAAGGACCTCCCTCACCTCCAAACCAATCATTGTCGGTATAGCAGACAAACTGCTGACTGCTTGAATGTTCCCAGGGTTGTAGCCACATCCTCTGTTAGCATTTTCATGTGCAGGTAGTAGTCTGAACACAAGGGAATGCACACTGTCAGTCTGCAGTGGCAAGATAACCTGAGGCTTAGACCTACCTTATATTAAGTTGAGGCCAACCATTGCAGTTTATTAAAATGAAAAGGTCCATGTATAAATGTACTCTAGCCTACACCTGGTTGTATCAGATGCTTAGTTTCTTACAATAAATGTTGATATTACCTTTACCAGCATAGCTGTAGGCAAATGACTGGATGTAATTAGGGATGGCTATTATTGTTCTACTGTCTTGTTGTTTGTGTGATTTATACGCGGCATGTGGGACACGCTGTGAGCTTGTAGATAGGCTAGTTTTGACACACAACAATGTACGACTGAGTATAAATTATGCATGAGTTTACTACAGTATTATATTAAGCAATGAACTATCCACTGCTGGAGTCTTTTCGTCAGGATAAACCCACCGCTGGCAGACAGTGCATAGCTCCATCCATCACTTGTGCTGACTCGTGGTCTCCAGTTCTATTCTAGTTCAAGTTCCATTGACTGATTACCACAGAGTTTTCCCCTTCTCAGCCAGATCACTGGGAGGACCCAAATCCAAACACATATACCTTAATGCCCGAGTTAGTTATGCGTTGTTATACAATGGAGTCCCACATTTAAAATAGCACATCTACAAGTTCACAAAGTGCTGTGGCTGCGACAAATTGCGTGCTTGAAGATCTGCTACACCGATTTGGTACTTGGAAGTGTAGCAGGTATTATTTCTGGATAAATACAAGCCTAAAGATCAAAGCTAAGTGTGTTCCGTTTCAAGCAGTCCTTTGGGTTTACGTGTTATCCTTGGCTCTTTTCCCCTCTCCAGTTTAGATGTGTGTGCATCCGCGTGTGTGCGTGCGCGTAGATTATACATGGCTGCATAGTGAATGCACCAGGCTACATATGCAAAGCATTCAATCAGAAGCTTGTGAGAGTATGTCACCAGTGCTGGGGGCCGTTACTGTAGGTACTGAACTCATCAGAGGGAATGCCTCATGAACATTCATGGGGAAGAAGCAATCTGTGTAAAGAAATGCTATAGAGGACAGCACACAATTAACCTCTGAATGTGGTCCAGATTATAGCCGGGGAGCCACAGGCCCAAAATTTTAGGGGACTTGTGATGTCATGCCATACTTTTTATTTGTGTTTTTGAGTGGTGCAACCACTCCTATAGACAGCTACTGTATGTGTGTGTGTGTGTGTGTGTGTGTGTGTGTGTGTGTGTGTGTGTGTGTGTGTGTGTGTGTGTGTGTGCGCGTCCGTGCGTGTGTGTGTGTGTGTGTGCGCGCGCGTGCATGCGTCCGTGCGTGTGTGTGTGTGTGTGTGTGTGTGTGTGTGTGTGTGTGTGTGTGTGTGTGTGTGTGTGCATGTGTGTGTGTGTGTGTGTGTGTGTGTGTGTGTGACTGACTGTGTGTGTGTGTGTGTGTGTGTGTGTGTGTGTGTGTGTGTGTGTGTGTGTGTGTGTGTGTGTGTGTGTCTGTGTCCGTGTTTGGAAAATCTTGCCTTTATACGTTGTCTATCTATGGTGCATGTGGTATACAAAAATGCCCATAACTTTTTTTCGCTGTTTCCGGCAGAGCAACGTATAAAGGAAGA
The DNA here is from genome assembly GCF_963924005.1 of Protomyctophum bolini. Classification (NCBI taxonomy): domain Eukaryota; kingdom Metazoa; phylum Chordata; class Actinopteri; order Myctophiformes; family Myctophidae; genus Protomyctophum; species Protomyctophum bolini. The sequence goes on from NC_137866.1 coordinate 11,027,578, forward strand.
ATTTTCCAAATTTCATTATGCTTTAAGTAGCATGTGACATGTCAAACTAGGGTGTTTTCATGATTCTGACTTCTTACACGAAAAACACTCCTTGGCCTAAATTCGGCGATAGCCACTTTCGTGCAAAACTAATGCTTGGAATGGATTCAGAATCATGAAAACCCCCTAGTTTGACCTCAGACATGTGAGGCGTGATAATGTACTGATGAGTTCAATCTTACAGCTCTATGACCAGCAATCAATTCACGTCAAGAGCAATATTGTAAATTAATGAAATTGGTCGTGGAGCTGGGATTATTAAGCCGATGTGGAAAGTGCTGAGTGTGGTCGTTACCATGTCAGTACATGCAAGTGTAATCTAGATAGCCAGTTTGTTTGTTATAAAACATTTTGTAGGAGTTTTTTATGGTGTTGTAACTATTTTCACTGCTGTCTTTGATTGCTTTCAGTATCTAGATGGATGTTAGGCACATGGAAAAAACATTGCCACGTGAGTGTTTTTATGATTGGTGGAGGCGATAACCCCCACTGAAACATGAAAGAGCATCAGAAGGAAATTAATAAATTCACCATTTTAGTCTATATGATTCGAATTGCCATGATTAGAATATCAAAGCAGTCATCAGTGTGTATATCCCACTGTGCTAAAATGCCCTCCATTTTTTAAATTGAGATAATCCCACTGGGTTTATGTTTCAATCGTTTGTGTTACAAACCATAGAATAGTCTAATATAATATAATTTGATAAGAGATTTGTGACGGCTCAGTTGTGATAGAGATGGCATGTTCATTTATGGCATAGATCTGGAAGTGGGAATGTGCAAATATTGATACAGCATTATTGAAAATCAGTCAGAATTTGACCTTGATATTTATTGAACAGTCTGACCCTCATATACTACTAGGTCCTATTGGTATATGGCTGCTAGGTGCAAAAACTGTCCAAAACAGTTAAAGGGTTAGTTCAGATTTTTGGACTTAAAGCTGTAGGACATGCTTGCCTAAATATAGTGGTTGCAAAGGTATTTATTGATTGCCTGTGGTGGGAGTTCTGGTCTGGTTTTGATGATTAAGTAGCTCCGGCAATTTGGTGGCTGCATTAAAAATGTATTACAGGTAATCCATTGTTAGCGTCATTTGTATTGTTGACCTATATTAATTTATTTTTAATGGGTGGCTCCCAGACCCCCACCAAATGACCGGAACTACTTAATATTCGCCAAAACCCGACCAGAACCCCCACCATGGGACTCAGGCAACCAATGAATACCTTTTGCAACCACTATATTAATGGCAAGTATGTCCTACAGCTTTAAAGAGATTGTGATATATATATATTTTTTGTAAATTCTCTTATATATTTAGGTTTTCGGAGCTCAATTGCACCCAAAAAACCTGAACTTTTAACATTCAGCAGATTTTCTGTGGTCTTGGGTTTATGGCTCAAACAACTGCTCTGATTTGCCTGTGGACTGTGAGGTAACAAATCAAACAAACCACAAATCCCATATATGACATAGGAATTTGCCAGCAGATGTCACTGTTGAGGGATTTTGCGTGTTTTCGTTGCAGCTCAAAAGGCTTCAGAACACACCAAGAAAATCCCAGACGAGAGAAAATCGACTGAATGTTCAAAGTTCAGGTTGAGGTCATAAAACCTAAAAGAAAAACAAATGAAAATGTATGTCATAAAACCTTTAAATCAAAAAATCAGAACTAAACCTTTAAGAAAGGCAGTGGGTGCTCAGCTATAAATACAACTTAAATCAAATACCACCAAGCGGCACTCCAACATAAATGATGCAAGACTGGCTCAGATGCAATTTCTCATTTATTGATAAGTTGTCAATAAATGAGAAATTGCAGCTGAGCCAGTCTTGCATCATTTATTTTGGAGTGATGCTTTTTCCCCTTTGGTGGTATTTGATTTAAAATGTCCAAAACAGTAAGTATATGGGGGAAAAGGACCTGTATTCCAATTTGTCCATTGTACCTAGTTATTTTTTAATCACAAGCCCTTGTTAATATTTTAAAATATTTATAAAACCCTCAGACAGACTTTCACTTTTGTCAGAAATAGCCAGGGACCTCACAAACGCACAAGCCTTACTTTGCGTTGTGTTGTGAGCTTGTAGAATGGCTGTCTTTGCTATACATTTCCGTGACACTCTTGTAAAACAAAGAGGGCATTACCCTATTAAAGAACATGAGTTGAAATATGGAGATAATGGCCAAAATAAAATTTCAGTGCCTTCATTTGCCTTTTCTTTTTACTACTGGTATTTCTAAATTGTTCAACTAGCCAATCTAAATCGTCAATAAATTGAGCTTGTAGATCGGCTATTTGTACTATTCAAAAATGTTTTTCAAAATAGTAAAAAAGAAAAAAGACTATGAATAAGTGGTATGGCACAGGCGAAAATAGGGCCAAAAAGCTTTGTGCCCGCCGGCGACGGTATATTCTGCTAGGAACTACCAGTATAATGGGTCACTATGAGACAGTTTGGATGTCCTATAGGACGTTCAGTTCTCTTTTGCCCTCTTATCCTGTGAAGTCATATACTGTACATTCAGGGTTGATGTGGATGGTTCAGTTTAATTCATAATTGATTGATGACATTGATTCCCATTTATTTATTTGTATATGAAAAAAGGAAATTAATGACATATTTTTAGATATTATTTTGGCGTTTTTTGCTTTTATTGACAGGGTACAGTAACTAGACAGGAAAGGGGGAGAGAGATGGGGAGTGACACGCGGCAAACGCCATCGGGGCTCGGGAGTCGAGCCCGTAGCACACCGGTCCACAGTATGAGAGGCCTGCTCTGCCGGAAACAGCGAAAAAAAGTTATGGCCATTTTTGTATACCACACCATAGACAACGTATAAAGGCAAGATTTTCCAAATTTCATTATGCTTTAAGTAGCATGCATGTGACATGTCAAACTAGGGGGTTTTCATGACTTCTTACACGAAAAACACTCCTTGGCCTAAATTCGGCCATAGCCACTTTCGTGCAAAACTAATGCTTGGAATGGATTCAGAATCATGAAAAACCCCTAGTTTGACCTCAGACATGTGAGGCGTGATAATGTACTGATGAGTTAAATCTCACAGCTCTATGACCAGCAATCAATTCACTTCAAGAGCAATATTGTATTGAGCTGTGAGATTGAACTCATCAGTACATTATCACGCCTCACATGTCTGAGGGTTCAGTTGAGCTGACGATTGAGACGGTAGGTGGTAAGTTATTGTGAGGATAAACATTCTTTTTATTGTTTTCACACCCTGGTCACACTACACTCCCATGTGTCTCCGCCTGCCTTGACTGCTGGACTGTTTTTAAATATTGCAATAACTCTGACATAGTTTTGAGGTTGCATGTGGGCTTTAATGGAGCACACAATGAATATATTGTCTACTAAACTGCAGTGTGAACTTAATATCTGTGTCGAGTGGAGATTGGATACAGCATGTCCGTTAATTTCAAATGGCAATGGAAGTAGGCCTACTTCAAACCTGAAACCACCCATTTCCATGTTCTGCAGTATTCTCTGTGCAGGCAATAAACACATCAAAACTAAACTAAAGGAATTGGGAATTGGCTATACTAAATTGGGGAGAAAATGTTTTTCGTTTTTCTTTTGTCTTGATATAATTACGATATGTTTCAATATTGTTTGGGTAACAGGTAACTTATGTGTATACGTGTATGTAATAAGTTGAAAGTTGAAAGTACTATACTGTGGTCGGCTGGCTTTTTTATGTGCGTATGCTTGGTAGGTATATATACTGATGTTGATGGTGACATAATTAAGATATGTTTCAGTGTCGGGTGAATTAAAGGTAATGTCTGTGTATACATGTATGTAATCTGAAACCTATCTTCATTACGTCACCATCAAAAGCCAGTTATAACCGGGCATTGATACATATCTTAATTACGGGTGCATGGCGGTGCCTCAGGGGTAGAGTTGTTGGATGGTAACCGCAAGGTTGCCTGTTCAAACACTGGGCTCCCCCAGAGATGCGTGAGACCCGGGCATGACAAACCCCCCTCAGGGCCCCATGGAGACAAAAGAGTATAAGAGTAGAGTAGCAGGAGGACGGCGGCATACCGATATTGTTAGGGTTAGGTGAGTATTTATAGAGAAAAACAGAAGTGACTTAATTGAGGTGTGGTCCTGGCTCCTGAAATTAATATTAGGTCCAAATAATCACAGCAAAACAGAATGAAGAGGCTATTTTCCCACACAACATCTTTGTTATTGCTGCCTGGTGACAGACAGCCATGGGAAGATGAAGCTTTCATGTCTACGAAGTGTGTCTTAAGCTGCAGGAGTGCCATGTGACCGCCATGTATGGATTCCCTTCTCCAGTCCACATGGGAATCTCCAGGGATTTTGGACTGAGAAAGGAATGTAAATGTGGTGCATATCCAAGAAAGCAGGGATATCTATTTCCTTTTATAGTATGGAGATGGCATAGTAACCAGTATTTAAATAAATAAACACTGTACAATACAGTGCAAGTACACAAGGCATCTTAACTGGTGCAGGTCAACCCTGCAGGAATTTGACTTAATTGCATCGATATTTTCTGAATGTGACACCGAGCTTGAATGTCACATTCCAGAATCAACAAACCAACATCAAAGATGCTGAGGTTGAAGCAGATCATCCTCTCCCAGAGCGCTGAATCTCTGCACTTGACCCACTTTTCTTCCAGGTTCAAAATCCTATAACATAAAGCAGTGATTCTCAAGCCTTCTAATGTCAAGGACCCCCAGTTTGATATGCATTAGATTAGGCCACAAAGCCCCCTTTGATATGATTTTTCTTTTTATCTCTGGGAATGGCTGAAATGTCTTAGGGTTGACAACAGCTATACAGCAACTTACAATGGGCCTGGTCTACAAGATTTGTATGTACCTGTCAAAATACTTCTACAAACACAATATTTGCCAATCTCGCAATTTATTGGGTTTAATCCTTTTTACCTCCTTTGCCAACACGAGAGATCTCGTGTTTCTTTAATCTAATTGAATCCAGAATTAATAGTATTTTATTTACCGTTTTTAGCTTCCGGTGGCACCCATGTTGTGATGTGATATCCAGAGAAAAAGAATCCTGCACACTGTCTTCACTTGAGTTTAGATTTTATTGAGCAACGTTTCGGTCGTCAGACCTTCATGCCGTCATGCCTGATGAAGGTCTGACGACCGAAACGTTGCTCAATAAAGTCACAAAAAGCCAAATCTTTACAAGTTCCAACCCAGCTATTACCCATTCTACAAATCGTGAATACAAATTTCAATCAAACACCAATCTACACTGTAAAATCCTAACTCTAAGACTGTACAAATGGAACCAAATGTACACCCTGTACACTCTCAACATTGAGAGCAAAGCACCTTCATAGACCACGGTATGCAGCTACACTGTCATGACTTTATAGATGCAGTCTGAGGCAAAGAACAACTCAAGGATGGCCGAAATAAATCCTGTCTTTTGGTTTAGAATTGACTCTGGCCTTTACCAGACACGTGGTTCAGTCAGTGTCTTATCACCCATCCGTTTTTCTAGCTCTCCATCCCATTTCCCTCGATCTCCCCTCCCATCTAACCAGTCACAAAATTAATAATACTTTCCCCCACTCCACTCCCCTAATTATGTTCTGTATCTGCCTGGTTTCACTGATTCTCCACCAATTTCCTTGGAGCTTCCTGAAGGCTGAGCTGAAGAAAGGCTCTGTACAGCACAGGGAAATGAGAGCGGGTAGGAGGAAGCCACATTTAAAAGGGAAGCCCAAGTAATTATTGAGGATGGGTTTTATCTCTGCATTTGCAATCGCACTTGTGATCGGGAAGTGATGATACTGTAATTGCATAGCCTGATACTTTTGTTTTCAACAATAACAATTAGCACGTGTGCCAACACTGCATTGATCCAATTGATACATAGCCGATGTTTATAAATTAGCATTTACAAAGAACGAACGACACGATTTGGAACATCAATACTCTTTGCACATGCTACTAAGGGGGGTTCGAGGTGGGGGTAGGGTGGGGATTCGGGAGCGTTACATGCTGTTCAGCGTTGCTTCCAATTATTGTTAAGCTGAAGCAACAGGCTAGCATGCATAGAAAATGACATTCAGTGTTCCTCCTCATTATCCAGTAGCTTTTTCATAATGCTGTATGCAGTCACAGGGGAGAGAATTTAGGCAAATTGCACAGTTCGTCATCATTAACATGGGTTATATTGGTCTCCTGGTGGCACTGGCATCACAAATAGCCCTGAACTGCATCACATGGCGTAAATCCTTGACCATACCAAACCAGCCTAATTCTATTTTTTACAGGCTAACAATAACAGCTTTGCTCATAAGGGGGTGATCCATAATTGGTGAGTAGGCAGTTGAAGAGGTTGTTAAAACGGTCTGCGGGTGCGGTGCCTTGGACATGTATTCGCCCCTTATTGCTCATCAACATACAGTGTGGTGTCTAAAATGTCAACATGAGTTTGACCTTTCGAGAAATCTGAAAAACCTGATTATTTCTCCCTGTCCTTCATGGGCTCCCTCCCCTGCATGGATGGATCTATGAGCCATGTGTGATATACAGCGGAGCATTTGCGCGGGCCAGTATTAGGTACACTGTAATCTTATTTAGGACTGGTGTTGTATGACAGTAGGCTCACCCCTGAAAGCTGCAGCAGGAGGCCTGAGGCTAATGTCAGACATTACTCTCCTATAGTGGAGCTCCTTTCCAGCCCACAGACACGCACGCACAGCCTTTCTAATCGCCCTCGAATGAAGGGGGAACCGCCACAGAGAGTTGATGATGAAAACTAATCCTCCAACTACTACAGCCAGCATGAATGGAAAACACTGTGCTGCATATCTCCGGAACAAAGAGCACGTATAAGCAAAATATAAGCCAGCACTAGGAAGGCAGTAGCCTACTAAATGATGACCACACTGTACACATTACGGTTTGTAGAATACAGAAGCGTGCAAAATGTTATCGCAAGCTGAGGAGTTGAAAAGTGTATAACGTTTTTCATGTATAGTGTTGCATGCTGCATGCATAGCCGATACACAGCATGGTATGGTCTACTCCAGGTATTACAACAAGCCTAATCACTATATTTACAAATGCTTATGGCTCAGGAAGTAATAGGGGTCTTGTAAGTAAACTAATGGACGTATGTCGTTGAAAAAGGACTCTACAATATATGTGAAAGAGCGATGGGAAAAAGAGATGGGCATTGATATAAGTGATGAAGTATGGATGAATACATGGAAAACGCAATCAACGACCACTAATTCCTTGATTTGGAGAGACTTTTGTTGGAAAAACCAGATTCGCTTCTTTATTACTCCAAAACAGAAGTCCAAACAGACTGGCAACCATATGGACTGTTGGAGAGAATGTGGAGATGATCATGCACATGTCTTTTGGTCTTGTCCTGTAATTCAACCATTTTGGAAGGTGGTGACAACACTTATCTCAAACATTATGGGTTTTGGAATAGATGATTCATTCACATCATTGTACCTAGGGTTGGGATTTGTTAGGATTTTAACGGTTCCGGATCCTTACCGGATCCCTCTTAACGGTTCCGGTTCCTAACGGTTCCCTTAACGGTTCCTAATATTATTTCTTTCCCTGCTCTGTGGTGGTGACAAATGTTGTGTCTTTAATGTTCAGATTAATTTAATATGAAGGACCCCAGTTACCCTAATGGAAACAAGCCATAGTGCTTTCTTGGGTTATAAAATCCTCTTAGCAGACCTTGTATTGAACTGTAGGCTAAGTTCCTGTGCTTTTTTCTGCAAACTGTTTATAAAGTAATCAATGTATGGAGGTATATATGCACTTAAAGGCTGGGCTCTCAACACCCAGATTAATTTAGAGCCAAATAAAAAGCAGTTGAGTTGCTTATAAATTGTAAAAATAAGTGAAGACAAATTGATTAAATTAGAGTTAAAAAAAACAATGTAACTGTTTTCATCTCAGTCTACTATATCTGTTTTGTACTGTATCTGTTCTTTTAGTTTTGAGTACGTTCTGTCTTCTGATTGATATATTTGATATTGCTGTATTTAAATATATATATTATATTTTGTGTTTTGTATTTCGGCTACATTGAAAATGAGGGCCTGACCGTACTCCAAGTTTAGATGATGATGATGATGATGATGATGATGATGATGATGATGATGATAGCTTATAGATTGGATATTTTTGTACAGGGAAATACTAGATCTGACATAGAGCCCTGTGGGACACTGGTCAACCAATAAAGCAATGCAACAGCTACTAAAAATTGATCAAGGGCTGAATGTCTTAAATGTAAATTTAAATTGAAGATTTTAAATTGTCCGCATAGAGGAACAAAGAGAGCAATAGAATTATATTTTATTGTGTGTGTGTGTGTGTGTGTGTGTGTGTGTGTGTGTGTGTGTGTGTGTGTGTGTGTGTGTGTGTGTGTGTGTGTGTGTGAGTGTGTGAGAATTGTTTTAATTGTTTTTCTCCCTCTAACTTATGGTCTATAAGATAAAGGGTGAGAAACCTTAAACATGCAAAAGAAATGCAAAGCTGAGCGCAATGTGTTTAGTTTTTCTTTGAGGCACCACGTTCGGGTAGATTTCAATGTAAATTACCATGGGCCACACAATCTCAAGGTCTGCAATGGTGTACAAATGGTTCAAACACTCTTGTCTGATACAATGCCTGAGCGAGCGCTCTCATATTGCCTTCTGGGAGAGATTTTCATTGAAGGCTTGACTTGACATAACTCAAGTCATCCATCATTGCCTTTTCTAGAATGCCCCAATATCACTGCAATTCCAGTTAGTATTTCGGTAAATACGATAGTATCCCGAGCAGTGTTTCGTTTATGGCGAAAAATGTTCGTCGACTACCTTTTTTCACTGACAGTGTGTGTGTGTGTGTGTGTGTGTGTGTGTGTGTGTGTGTGTGTGTGTGTGTGTGTGTGTGTGTGTGTGCGTGCACCGTGCGTGTGTGCGTGAATTTGTGTGTTGTATTTCTACTATCAAAATGTGCGGTCCAAATTAACACTTGTCCTGAGACTGTGTCTGCTTTAATAATAATAATGTTAAAGGAGCAACTTGGACACTCAGGCATGAAGGAAGCATGAGTTCAAGTCCGTTGCTCTCCCCTTGTCCCCATATATGGGGACTTGGTTGGTGGAGGGTGTGTAGAGCCCAGGATCACATTAGATGATTGACACAGGGGTGAAATATATATAAAAATAATAATAATAATAATGTTACTACTGTCTGGTTTAGTGTCCCACTGAACTGCAGCAGTTCATTTCCTCGCCTTTGACTGATTGACTGAGCAAATATTGTTTTAGATCCCAGTAGGAGCTGAGCTAAGCAGACAACACAGTGGGGATGAGAATTGCCATTTGATCTCTGCCCATCACATTTGAATATAGATGGGGCTTAAAATGACGTTTTTTTACCCAAGACATTTCACTGGATGCGAGAGAGTTGAGCCAGAAAGCAAAGCTCTCTGTCTACCGAGCAATCTTCGTTCCTACTCTCACTTATGAAGTGTGGGTCATGACCGAAAGTATAAGATCGCGAATACAATCGGCCGAAATGATAGAGATAGGGTGAGAAGTTCAGTCACACGAGAGAGACTCGGAGTAGAACCGCTGCTCCTTCGCCTGTAAAGGAGCCAGCTTAGGTGGTTCGGGCATCTGGTTAGGATGCCTCTCGGGCGTCTCCCTAGGGAGGTCCTCGACGCACATCCCACTGGGAGGAGACCCCGGGCAGACCAAGGCGCAGTTGGAGGAAACACATCAACTCACTGGCCTTGGAATGTCTCGGAATCCCCCAGGAGGAAGTCACTAATGTTGCTCTGGAGAGGAAAGTCTGGAGCACTTATTTACGCATTTATTATGAAAACGTGTGTTTTCGCAAATACGTGTGTCATGTCACACCTCCATATATGGTCACGCCTTGTGACATCACGCCTCCATATATGGTCACGCCTTGTGACATCATGCCTCCATCTCCATATATGGAGCTGACCTGTTCTGACATTCCATATGTTGATCCTACCCCACCCGTCCTTCCTCTTTGATGTCTCTCTCTGGACTGATACCTGCATCCAATCAAACTCTGGGGGCCGCCCAAAAGTTATTAGTGCAGCCTCGCCCGGCAGCCAGTGAAAACTAGAGTTCTCAACAGGCAAGACACTGTACACTCGCCCCTCAGGGCGTCTTACTGGTAATAATGAAAAACAAAATGTAGGAAACAAAGGGACCCATAAAAATGAGTCGCGACCCACGAATGGGTCCCGACTCACTGTTAGGGAACCAGTGCCTTAAACGGTTTTGTCAGTTATACCACAGGTTGAAGGTCGACTTGGCAGCATGCTCTGTATGAACCCATTAGGGTCACTTTATGTTTAATTAATTACGTTTCGGTGCACAGTTCACCGCAGTTGACCTTGTGACTAAGCAGTTTTCTTTTCTGTTCCTAGAAGTTTGAGGGTTGAAACTGCATCGCTTATGGTAAAGGTGAAGTTGGTACCCCCTGCTATAATTGCTGAGACTTCATCTTTGATTCTATCAGTAACAGCGAGTGTGCACTGAACCGTTGCTACTGGGCGTCATTTTACATCCAATCATGAAATTCAAGTCACTGTGAAGTACTGAGTGTGAAGAACTGAGAGCGTACAAATGGAACCAAATGGAATTTACGGGTCCATTTTGTTCCGTTTACATAGTCTCAGAGTTAAATGAACACCCAGGATTTTACTGTGCATCCTCCTATACACTTGACTGGTCACACTTTTCCGAATGGGAAAATTGGACAGATTTCCAGTCTGTGCTGTATGACCGTGGTTGTTATAGTGTAATAGAATTGTCTGTCAGTGGCCCTTCCGACTTGAACAAAGTGAGTAATGTACACACCCTAACCAATCAAAAAGTGAGCAGAGAATATCGCCAAGCCATTCGAATAAGCCATTATGAGCCTCAGGGCCCTTTTCCCCTCATATAATCCCTCACAGACATGTCAAACAGACAATATGTCCTTAAGTGAGTGTTCTTGCTAGAATTCCCAAGCTTCAGTGATAGCAACTACCAGAACCATTATGAGTTCTCCATTTGCCAGGTTGAGCACAAATGTATTCTCTGCTCTGGGAATCCAAGCTGCTAAAAGAAGGAAGGGGGAAAAAAAAGAAAAAAAAGAAAACAATCAGAAATACTGTAACAATGTAAGCTTCTTCCCAGAGAGATGTCAAACAAGCCTTGATGTAGGCCTACACTTCAATACACAGTGCGTATAACACTATGTGTGCCATTTGTGATGTGATGTGAAAAGGTGTGACTCATGATGATCTATAATCTATATCCAAGGTGTAGTTTATAAATATTGATTTCTCATGCATTCCTCCCATCCGTTACCCTTAGGCATGCATCATGCTGTGACACATGGGCTTGCTGCCACCTCTGCTGGGTGACCATATGGTCCCCTTCCTGCAGCGGATATTATGGCTGACCATCAGATCATATCATATCTCACAACCTTCACCACCGTGTATCATCAGTGGTGGAAAAAGTACTCACATTTTGTACTTCAATACTGCAATAATAGAAATAAGTAAAAGTCCGCAATTAGTAAAAGTAAGTACTGGCTTAAAAATGTATTTAAAGTACCAAAAGTACAGTTTTCAAATGTGTACAAATGGAATGGAAATTGGAATTTGAAAATACTCGAGTAAAGTATACAAACACCTCATTTAAGTAAATGTACTTAGTTACTTTCCACCACTGCGTATCCTTGCATCGTGTGAGGAGAACGCTGTTGGATGCTGAACGCGGTTGTTCCCGTTGCACTTCCTGTCGTTCTGAATCACACTTCCACAGTTATAAAGCTAAAGTCCATCATCACACACGACACGAGCAGATGGGAAGTATAGTAGCCTTATACTGGCCTAGAGAGGTTGGAGCTGTGAACTTGTAGGTCAGAGTGTCAGCTGCAACATTATTGAGAAATGTGCTACCCTGCTGCTTCGGAAACTACTGCCAAGGTGTCCTTCTTTTCTCCGTGTCCACAATAAAACATTTGGCATTGGCACACAATGCACGCACACATGCGCGCGCAGCCACACGCATGCACGCACATGCGCACACGCACACACGCACACACGCACACACACACACACACACACACACACACACACACACACACACACACACACACACACACACACACACACACACACACACACACACGCACACACACAATGTAATTTTTCATTTTTTTTAATTACTTGTCTGCCAAGCTAACGGCCTACATCTTTCACTCATTACATAACTTATATAGTCAGTGCGAGTGCCATCTGGGTCCTTTCTGAAGCCAGCCCACACAGACACTCCCGCCTGATGGATGCCAGCGAATATATACAATCCCTGTTGGGGACAGAGCTCAGCTCAAGCAGCTGCCTGTCAATGACCTTTGAACCACAGCAGAATGAGCACTATATACCTATACCTGCAACAATGCAATGCATGTTCATGTGTAAAGAATTATCTGATCACATTGTTTGAGAATGGGTTGGTGGTCCCTTGCTACTGCAAGGTTATTGCCACGAGTATATAGGAAGAACATTGGATGGAGGAATATATTAGCCTCTTGTAAAGATTTTAGATGTTATACAAAGGCGTATTTAATCAATTACAGAGAACAAAGCTGTCCTATAATGGCCCACATGCTACAGAGTCTGGGAATTAGCCCATTATGGGCATTGTGTACAAATTCACATATGTAGTCTATAAACAATTGTATTTTTGATTGATTCATTATTGCATTGAATACTGCATTAACAATGTGCAATTAGCCATGTAATTGCAAATTGTTAATCATTATTAAAAGGATAACACAAAAAGCCCTATAGGGGATTGCTTCCATTGTGGTCCATGCAGTCAGTGTTCAGAATCAATTCATAAGAAAATCCACTATGTTTATTTTGTCTTTATCTCAATTGTTTTCTTAATTTTCATAGCTATGGTCTTGTGCACTGGCACCACTCGTTCAGCTCTAATATCGGAATGGTCAGACAGACGAGGGAGTATAGCCTATATAGCGGTCGTGTGTGCTATGTGTGAAGAGGAGCGCGTGTAGCCTAATAATGACGTGCTAAAACGTTTATAAAAAAATGCGAGTTCAAATAGCACCTATATGCGCCACAGCGCACGGACTTCTGTGGGACGGTCCTGCAGCACGAGGGTGTTGTCTTTTTTTCCCCTTTCCATTGGGTGATAAAATAACCTATGCAGTGCATGTTTTCACCAGATGGAGCACAGTCCATGCATGCACAGAAACTATACCGTAGCCTACACATACCGGGCGGTAATCATGTCATTCAAACAGAAAACGCTATGGTTCAGAGAGCAATTAGCACAGAGCTATTATAATAGGCTATAGGTCATAGCATTATTGCTATTTTATTCTAATCTAAAGCACAAATGACAACAGCACCCGCCTATATACGCGAGCCTGCGTCGTGTGCGCTCTTTTGTCCAACGCGTATTTATCTCTCTGACGGTTTCCCCCCCTCTTTTTTAACTTATTCTAAATGTTTTGAAAATGATCGAAAGCAGAAAGGACACTGGAGTACTCCGTTGTTGCAGGCTAAACACGTGCGTGAGTAAGGATGGTCCTGTTGGGAGCAGGTGTATTTCTCGGAGTGGATGAGGCGCAGCAGGGCACAGAACAAGGGCAGCGCACAGTAACGTGCACGCCGGGACGACCACAACACCTGCTCCAAAGGAGAACCATCATCTCCTAGATGTGCTGCCTAGCTACTGCTTCAGAAGACACTTCACCAAATGGATTTCTGACACAACTTCTGCATGGGGCAGCCCAATCAAAGGAATGTGAGCACAGGAGAACTATACTGATGGACGCGCACAGTCAATTCGACAAGACAGTAACATAATCAACTGCTTTGGCTCCAAAAACCTGCTTTTACCGGAATCAATCTTCTCTTGTCAGTTGTCAAGGACAAACAAATCATCTGCAAGGATGCCTGACACACACCAACTGCTCTATATAGGAATGGAAGTGATTATTGCCGTCTCGTCCGTACTCGGAAATGTGATGGTGGTTTGGGCTGTGAAAATTAATAAATCGTTGCGAGACACCACATTCTGTTTCATTGTTTCCCTGGCTTTGGCGGATATTGCGGTGGGAGCCCTCGTCATCCCCCTGGCTATTACTATCAGCATCGGACTCCAAACTCACTTTTACAGCTGCCTGCTGGTGGCGTGCACGGTGCTCGTGTTAACGCAAAGTTCCATCCTGGCCCTTCTGGCTATCGCCATCGACCGCTATCTCAGGGTCAAGATCCCAACCAGGTAATAAATAATGATGCTGTGCAGTGTGCAGGACAAGACTTTTTAAACATTCATAACAATGCAGACAGACATGTGCTGAGCTGATTGGGGCGGGATGGCACTGTCTATTGAAAAGGGCTGGTGCTGACATTGCAAACATGATGACGATGATGTGAATGATGATGTGCATGTCATTATAAATTATAATGTACAATACAGGAAACTGCTGCTGATAATGATGATGATGATGATGATGATGATTATGCTAAATTAAATAACTGATGATGATCCTAGTGTTTGAAGTTGTATGTTGGTACACTGTGGTTTTCAACCTTTTTCATATAAAAGGTCCATTATTTATTCTGCATTTGAGCCACGGACCACCATTTGATAAGATTTAGTCTCTCAGACCCAAAACTTTGAATACTTTGTTATCGTGGCAAGATTCTGTCCACTCAATTCCAATTCCATGCTGTATTGATGTGGTACCATATAGTCAAACCGTCAAACGTTGATCAATTCTTATACATTCTCTGATTGAGTATAGATGTTTGTTTAACAATAATTTAACTCTTAAACCAAATGGACACTTACGGGTCCATTAGTGTCATTTCATTTTATGCTCTCAAGAGTGACATCTGTAAGGTTCCATTTTGGCTACAATCATTTAGCTATATGGAGTATAGGGACCGCATGCAGGAACCCGGCCTCAAGGACCACTGGCGGGCCCCGGACCACGGGTTGAGAACCGCTGGTATAGAGTGTGTATATATGTGACATGATGAGGAGCCCAGTGGTTCCCAAAGTGGCTAAATGATAGTTTGGAATCAAATGGACCCTTATTGGTCTGTAACTCTGATAGTGTACAAAGTGTGTGTGTGTGTGTGTGTGTGTGTGTGTGTGTGTGTGTGTGTGTGTGTGTGTGTGTGTGTGTGTGTGTGTGTGTTCCATTTGTACACTCTCAGAGTGAAATTAACATTGATTTTATAATATAAATTGGGGTCCCAGATATAGAAATGCCATTAAATGGGGGTCCGTAGCCTATTGTATGTCAAACTCGGGGGCCTTGAAATTAACTGGGTTGAGAATCACTGCTAGACGTAAAAATCTTCTCTTATGGGGGTCCCTGGGCTGGCATGTCTCTTCGAATGGGGGTCCGCGGGCTAATAAGTGTCAATTTAGGCGTCCTTGACATGAAAATGTTTGGGAACCACTGGTTTAGCCTTATATGTGTTAGGTACAGACAGTGTTGATAATTTAGTTTGATCGTCCCCATAGCTGTTATACATCATGGCAACTTTACTCTTGCTTGGATCCACATCCACACGCAGAACACTATACAAAAATAGTTCAAATACTGAGCTGACTATTGGTAGGCTAATTCATAATATTGATTGACCTTTTCTGCGGGCACAATGTAGGTAAACCCCAGTTTCCTGTCATTGATTTCCCCCTAGGCTATACTGTAGGTCTTATTTCACTAGGTTGCCTACAGTTACAGTACATCCTGCTATAGGCCCCTATAGAGGTGGAGAATCTGACACTCCTGCATTGATGTGGCAGCTTTACCAGTGATTAACAATCAGCTTTAATTTGCACTTCTGTCCGCTGGATTGGAAGAGAAGAATCTCTGTGGTATAATGTCAAGTCGGATTGGCGTGTGTGTGTGTGTGTGTGTGTGTGTGTGTGTGTGTGTGTGTGTGTGTGTGTGTGTGTGTGTGTGTGTGTGTGTGTGTGTGTATATGCACTGACACAAAAAGACTGAAAAGAGAACACATTTCCAATCAATGCTGTTCAGTTTGCCACCTTTTGTATTTGATTTGTACACGCCCACCAGTACTTTATCATGCCAAGAGATGTAACAAAAGACTTGGAGAGCCAGTCTGAGAGAGAAGATAAGCTTACAAGAAAAGGGATGTTTTTCAATTGTCTAAGAATACTGTCACCAATAGCTTCACATTCAAGAAGCAGTTGAGTCTTTATTGGCTCATGAGATGTCCTTTCTTTTTCATCATTTCTGATTGAAATTTGTCACACATTTCAGCTTTTTGCTGCAAATGGAATTTCCTCAACATTGATGCTCTTATGTATTGTAAAATCATATTTTTTTGTCAATGACATCATGCCTGCCACCGGCATTACTATTATTTTAAATAATAATAATCTCAAACTTATATAGCACTTTTGATATATTATTATTATTTAAAAATGGCCGGTGGCAGGCATGATGTCATTGACATGTCATTTTACACTGCAATTCATGTAGCTAATTATCCTAGTACACTGTTAATCTCCAGATATTACTCAAATTCAGGACAATTTACAGAACTTTCTCTCATAGAGCTACGTTAGAAACAGAAATAATGATCATCTGCCTAGTGTTAAGTACGATTCATGTACAGCTGGGACTTGCCCACATTATAGATTTATTCAGATCAGGCACTCTGTGTAGTCATCCTGCCACTCTCACCCCACGCTTTAATCTCATTATCAGTACGGACAGAAGTCACAAACGTAAACAGTGGGACGTGTTTGGCATTTGTATTGTTTATCTGCCTATATAGGTTACTATAGAAACAGTATATAATCCGAAGCTACCTCATGTGTCACTGGGCGCACTCCTCTTTGTTTGATCTGCATCTGAAAACATCCAAGCCGACAGGCTTGGATGTAACGATGTGTAACCATCGCTCCTAAGAACTCGACTTATCATAACACTTTAATGTCTAATCAATAATTAAATTAAGCACATGCCTGTCACAGTCAGACTGAATTACAATGTTCTGGTTTGCTTGCAGGCTATGCTTCCAGTCCACACATTATTACACAATGCAACGTTTCCCCAACAATTGCTATGGACACAATTGTGTCCAATATTATCAATATCAAGCATGTTTATACATGAAGTAGACTATTCGACAGACAGCGTTTTCATCAGCGTTGGATCATGCTAAGAAGACTCTATGTATGTCACAAGTCCTGGTCACAAGTCAACAGCCCCGCTCTGGCGTGCTTTCAGAGATTTTTACATCATCACCTTCTATCTAATCCACTCACCTTACTGCAGGCTGTGGACCTGCCAGTAAAAAGCCAACCCATAAAACATGAATAACAATGAAAAAGGCCAATAACTAAACCCACACACTGAGCTGCAGTCAGTGTTCACTGTGCTGCTTTGATAAATTAGTAGATTATAATGAAGTCAAGAGACATAAATCCTATATTCCATGACAAAAGAGGCATTGAAAAGCAGGAGTGCTGAGAGTCATGAGGAATATTGATAAGGGTTTAGGGGAGACTTTGTGTCAAGTGGGAATATATACTGCAAGTGATATTGCAAGAACAGCAGCTATACTGAACATTTTTAATTGATTGCCAACTTTTTATTGTGACTCCAGCTATCTGTAAGCCAACAGATGGGCCTGCAAAATGAAATGATTTTGTAGGGAAAAATCTTTCACGCCCTGTTACTTCAATAAGTACTTACCCAGCAATCTTGTGTTTCTTCTACAGCTACAAGCGGGTGGTAACCCAAAGGCGGGCTGGGCTGGCAGTTGTGGTATGCTGGACAGTGGCCTTCATCGTGGGCTTTACCCCCATGCTGGGCTGGAACAACCTGTGGCGCCTCCAGCAGAACAACTCCATCAGCTCTGACCTCATCATCACCTGCCAATTTGAGAACGTGATTAGCATGGACTACATGGTCTACTTTAACTTCTTTGGCTGGGTGCTACCACCGCTGCTGTTCATGCTGGTCATCTACGCGGAGATCTTCTACATGATCCACAAACAGCTTAACAAGAAGAAGGTCACCACCAGCCACACAGACCCCAACAAGTACTATGACAAGGAGCTGAAGCTAGCTAAGTCTCTGGCCCTGGTTCTCTTTCTCTTTGCAATCAGTTGGCTACCCCTCCACATAATCAACTGCATTACACTCTTCTGCCCCAAGTGCCAGAAGCCCCTTTTCCTTATCTACATTGCCATCCTGCTCACTCATGGTAACTCCGCCGTCAACCCCATTATCTACGCCTTCCGCATCGAGAAGTTCCGCATGGCTTTCCTGAAGATCTGGGCGCAGTACTTCTGCTGCAAGGACACGCCAGCTCTGGAGTGGCAGCCCAGCGAGAGGAAGGAGATCACCAATGCAAACCCGCATCAAACTGAAGTAGCACCTCAAGATAATAAGGATCATAAGGAGAACCCTGACACAACCACAACAGTCAGGTCCACCTCAACTCAGAAGCTGGACTCGCAGCAAGAACAACCTAAAGAACAACCGCCCATGTTAGAGGCGGAGCAGAACGCCATCTAAAACCCGGCATAGAGCCAATTCTTTGGAAGTTAGTGAACATTATTGCATGAGCATTCTTTGCCCCCTCCTCATTTTGAAACTATTGAGGATTGTGACATGGTACAAAATGCCAGGATGCTGCTGTAGCGATCGAGGCGAGGCGTGGCGACTTGCAGCCTAAACCTCAAACACTGCGGGATCATGCATCTACACTCAGGAGATGTGCAGGAGTAGAAGGGTTTTCAGAACAGGAGTACAAAAGAATCACGGTAAAAAGGGTATTTATAAACTTGCAATAATATAAGTCTTTTTGAAAATAAGGCGTGTCTATCTTAGTAACTGACTAAAGATATTACATTTAAAATTTGGTTTTATTTATCATGGTAAAACATCATTGGTGTGGCCAATTCAAAATGTGCAATATACCGTATAGTGGTTTATCAGTATAAAATGAAATTATCAAATGTTAATGGAAGTATGTGACATTCTGTAGGATTAAGATGTTTGTACTGTCAATAGACCAGGTTTGTCTTACTACTGTAAAACCACTGGTTAATTTTAACTGACAGTGGATGAAAAATATGAATGTAATAACCGTGTATGTGACAAATTGTAGCAGCAAAGCTGTGAACACTCATCTCTTTTCAGGGTCTTCTTAAAGGCACAACTGTGGTAGAACAAGCACCAGACAACCTATTGGAACAAGAGGGTGTATGCCAAGTTTTCCAACACCAACCAAGCTTTTGTAATCGCTTCAATTGAATTCTTCATTTGGGGCTCAAGTGATTCAGCACTCCAATAGTGCTGATCCATTACTGAGAAGGCGGTGACCAGGAAAAAGAAAAGGGCAGCTTGAAGGAAAGGGAGGGTTTTGCATTCCAAATACCTTTTTGACAAGCTTCTGCCCTGTCAGTAGAAAATGTGTGCATCAGATCCATGGCTGAGAGGGAGACAGGAAGGAACTGTACTGTATACAGTCTACATGCCAGCTAGTGGTTGTAGTGATTTCATTTTTTTCCCTCCAACACACACTCTGAATAATGACTTGCCACTAAAGACAGTGGCTTTTATCGCCTTATTTTAACTGGTGTGGAATGGACTAATTGTCAAGGCCCAGAGAAGATGACCGTGAGATTGTGACTATCTTCACTACGGTGTTATCTCGACAATTTGCATAATGCCCTGCCTAGCGCAGCTCCATCCGTAGGTGGTAACTGGAGTATCATTGACGATGCATAATCTCACTGGCATAATATGATGCACTTTGTAATTCAGTTTATTGTAATTTACTGGACACCATGTTAAGACTGATACTCTGAAGTGGGTGACAATCTCTTGTGTATAGGGCTGAAATAATTTTCTCTGCTTTCTTGACAACTATCTCCAACTGGTTGTGACACAAAGTGAACATAATTATCCCTTGTATGATATAAATTGTACACTTGCTCCTCAGCAAGTTATGGCACTAGTGAGTTCCAAAATAAATCTAAATAACTTGGATTTGCTACTCTAAGAACAGACATTAAAAAATATATATTATATATATTCAGATATATAACTTCTTACAAAATCACACACATTTTTCAACGTTTACAAGTTGTAAGTTCTCAAGTTTGAAAGGAGCACGGAGTACGAGTTGACACCAGGAATCTTTAATGCAATCCCCACTACCTTTTATTTTAATGTGTCTATGAAGTATATACTTTAGGCCAGTTGTACTGTACACACCTAGGATAAAATGTGAATGAATTAATAAAGATATTATAGTATCATGTTTTTCTTTAGGTTGGTGTTCCTCAAGCATTTGAAATGCTAGTTTCAGTAGAAACATCTAAGGCTGTATGAAAATTGCAGTATGTCTGAGATTAGCTGTTCTCTGCTATGGGACTCAATAAGTAAAGCATTCTCTCTAGAGCGTGGTACTGTCAGAGTAAAGAGGTTAGGGTTTTGATGCAAACGGGGGCCATCCATGCTACTGTACCCCTAGCAACACCATTAAACCACTTAGACCCTTAGTTTTAGTTGACCCCAGTCCCCCAGGACTCCATAGGCTCCCTCATATTTTTGCTCTACACTAAATATAATCGCAGAATGTTAGTTCACCCCAGAATAAGGACACCGTAGCATTCAGTATAATGCCTGGGGATTATAACGTTGCAGATCATAATTATTGCAACAAAACACTCACTGTTCAAAAGAAACAGCACAATGGGCTGCTTAATTATTTAATATTGGTGTATTTTTACAGCATGGCTGAGAGAGACTGCATGTCCGGGGCCAACATTTGTATAGATGTATAAATGCTGGCAGTAAGCCACAGAAGAAATCCAAAAAAGAAATCCTATACTTTTATTGTTCTATGGTTAAGACATTCAAAGCCATCTTGCCAAGGCTGATGTTTCTTACACAGTCAGTCCAGCTCAGTAATTAAGTTTAACAGTTAACAAACAGACATTTTCCTGTCATTAAACTCACAAACGAATAAAAACAGAAGAGGGAAAAGGTTATTGATTAACAGAGGACAGTGCAGTAGCACACTAGTTCAGTAGCACATCTAGAATCCATAAAATATGGATGATGAAATAAATTGATAAGTCCTAAAACTTTTAACTGGTTAAATTTAACAAAAAATTAATAATTATAATGATAACCTAGCAAGTTAAAACTTTTGGGTATGACATGCATGTCGTTAACCCATTTCACACCCTGATACTGTATGTCACAGAA
This sequence comes from Protomyctophum bolini, assembly GCF_963924005.1. Classification (NCBI taxonomy): domain Eukaryota; kingdom Metazoa; phylum Chordata; class Actinopteri; order Myctophiformes; family Myctophidae; genus Protomyctophum; species Protomyctophum bolini. The sequence goes on from NC_137866.1 coordinate 11,048,991, forward strand.
ACACTGCAGGAAATTCTAGGGCTTGTTTCCTTCTGTTGCTGTTCATATTAAAAGTGTACATATTTATTAGTGAATGCTGATGACTTAATTTGCTATTTTTGTGTCATATTCTGAACTTGAAGACTTTTGAGTTGAGCATGCAGTTCACTTGTTTCTTGCTAAAACTGCACTCTCTCAGTGCAGATTTATGCTTCCTGGTGCTTTCAAGATCCTTAATAGAGATGTTTCCTCCCGAGGAAGAGAAATAAACTTTATTAAGTAGAACATAAAAATAACAAAGAAACAAGGGGGTCTGGGGTTGGCTGGAAAAAAAAAAGTTTGAAGAGGAGGGCCGTTTTGAAGGATGGGAGGATGTAGGCCTCTTTTATGTGGTTATGTGGTTACTGGATATGTGGCGTTTTTATGTGCAGTGCCTTCCTTCGGGAGGGGGCAGCAACTCAAAATGACCTATCACCCCCCAGGTTCAGCGCTTGGTCTTTGGGATTTCAAGGACCTGAAGAAGGAGTGAATGACAATGTGCAGTATATGCAAAATTAAGAGACTACAAATAAGAAAATGTATATATTTCTGTTAGCACATAGAGGAAGATAATGTATTGTACTCTAACGTACGCTTCCTAAGTTATATACATTTTTATCGTTCAAAACAATGGAATATTTTAATGCTAGACATTTCTAATGCTGCAATAGCACCTTCCGGCAGTCCAGTGAGTAGCTTTTCATTACCTACTTGGCTCGGAACAGTACAACAACGCAGTGCCTCTGACATAAGAGCCCAATTGTCACAGCGCTGACAGCACAATTATCCCCCACCGGATATTAATTCACTTGAGCTTTTGGGACATGCATGAAGTTCCTGGACAGATAACGGAATCTAAGTGCCAATTTCACTCGGTTTTTGTGACTGCTATGACTACACAATAAAATCCTGTTAATTTAACTCAACTGTAACTGACTTCCAGACGTTTGGTCTCAGTCAGAAGTCATGAACAGGGTAACTTGAGGCTAATCTTCCAGAAACTAACGTTACAAATCAATCTAACTGGAAAGACGCCAGACATGATCCTATAATTCCTTCATGTAATGTAGTGTTGATCAGATTGACCAATAGTCTGGTTCAATATTTTGTGTATTAGTTTAATGTTTAACATTTTCTTGTTACTTAATGTTATCATTGTAATATTCAATGCATTCTCACACCTGTGCTGTCAAATGGGCGACGGCAGTGCGGGCAGGACTATCAGGATGTTGTGAAATGTTGCAGGATGGTCAGATGTCCTGAGCCATTACTATAGTACTACTACGTGAGAATGAGAATATGCTGCACTATTGGCTGGACTTCTCGGTCAAAGGCAAAAAGTTCCAGGCTACCACTGGTATCAACTTTAAAGTAGACTTCAGATAAGGACCACAAATAAAGACGAGAGGAAAGCTTGGAGCACCGTATCTCTAGCAGAACAGTCAAGGTGACCTTTCACTGCACCAACCTCCTGTCCTGGGGGCAAATGTGTGGGTTAACCGCAGATCCCCTGTTATTCTCATTCCACCATTTCAAATTCACATTCTTCAGCAATATCTTCCTCTTCTTATTAAGACAATACCTCAGTCATATCACCATCTCTCTTTGTATGTGCAAGAATAATACAGTATTTCAATTGATGTAGCTCAAGTGATACTCACTATTGTCTGAGTATCTGTAAGGTGAGGTATAAGTTCAAATTCATCACCCTGGCCTTGGTACACAAAACAATCCAAGAAACAAATATAAATGCAAATATACGCACGCACGCGCACGCGCACACACACACACACACACACACACACACACACACACACACACACACACACACACACACACACACACACACACACACACACACACACACACACACACACACACACACACACACACACACACACACACACACACACACACACACACAGAGAACAATTCCCAACACCCATGCTCAAGCATATGCTGACACATGTTAAAATACGTCAGTGGGCTACATAACTCACTGCTAGAATGAGCTCCATATGTCAATTATTGCACACCCTGTGACCACGATACCATCAGATCCTCTTTAGTGCTGTCCCTCTCGTTTAATAGTTTAATAGATTGGAAGTACAAAGGACTTTCTAAACCTGCAAAGGAGGAGTTGGAGTTTCTTCCCATGCTTCTGTTGTGCTAAACCTGGCTGTTAATTATTCCCTTTGTGGCATAATAATAGTATCTGCTCAGGACACTTTGTGAAATGCTCCAGAGCAGTCTTTTTTAAACCATGTTTCAGGTCAATATTTCCCTCTGCCCATTAGCAGAGGATCAAACTGGCACTGAACATCCTGTCCCCAGAGGTCTCACTGGGCTGGACCAGGGCAGGCTGCGGGGGAAATGCATGGCATGGTATTTATGCTCCACTAAAGGGGGTTTCACATTAAAAATAGAGCAGCAGGCTGATCTACCTGAGCTCTGATCAGTAGTCATGAATAAAGCAGGCGTTCTGTGCCCCGAGGGGCTGCTCGCGCCGCACGAAATAGGGGGCCTTGTCAGAACATCTCCACAGGCCATCACCATGCATCCCTGGCTCAGGGAGTGTCATGCATAACTCCACCTACCTAAAAACCAACTACATGAAATGCTCCAGAGTGTTGTGTTATGATACAGTAATTGTATGTTTATTCATTTGAGTGGTTATTGTTGTTGCTGGTGTCACCTTGCAATGAGCAATATTCCACAATTACCACAAGATGCATTTTCCCTGTCCTCGAAAGAGCATTATGTGCCGTTCGCATCTGTGCTATGATAAAAGCTGTGGGAGAGACAAAATTCCCAGCACGCATGCACGCACGCACGCATACATGGTCTTGATTGATGTCCAGGAGATGGAAGTGTACACAGGCCATTATGATACAATGCAACACTGACTGTATAGTAGTAATAGCAGTTCCACATCAAAACTCATTCAAAGCCTTGAATCCGATTACACAATAGGATAGGTGTCTTGTAGGAACCTTTGGTGATCAATCATCTTCCTCTCCTGCTCAGAACAACCCAATCTGATCACTGTGAACACAACAAGGTCTCGCAGCATGTGATAATCCCATAATAAGAGCGAACAGTTGGATGTAAGAAATAAAACAAATTGATTTTCTCCCAACAATCAATTATTCACTGAACATGAGGTAGAAAATCAGGACAGCATCAATATTTAATCTCCTTTTTTATTTTTAACAAATCTCTGCCTCAGAGAATGTGGTGATAACATAGCCTTGGAGCAAAGGCTGGAAAATGTGGGAAGGGAATAAAGGGATGGGTGCTTCCACACACTCTCAAACTAAACGTTTCGTGCTTTGGTAAAGAGTGGGAGAGGGTAGGGGAGTTGCACCACTCAGTTCACACAGGTGTGATTTTAGAATGCACTATGCTTCTGCTTTTTCTCTGCCCAAGCCTACAGTATGTATAACTGAGGATCATATAGTAACACAGTGCCACCTGCTGGTATTTATTGACGTACAATGCCTGGAGATTTCACTGCCTGACTGTCTCTGAGATAGGGGACACGTGGTGTGGGTCACAGCAGGTTCCTTCATTAAGGTGTCCCGAGTCCCATAGGTCACATCTCCGTCCAAATATTTCTAGTCACGTCTCTCAATGGCAAATCGCAAAAGACCTGCTTGGTACTCCTTGACCGAAACTCATTAATGAGCAGAAAAATGGCATCTTTGAGACGCAGTTTGAATTTATTATATCACAGATCTGGGTCAAAACTATATGATATGATTATAATAAACTAGAGTTCTCTAATTCTGCCGGGCTGGCCCTAAAATATATGCAAATTAGTCGGGCCAGGCTAAAAAGAATATATATATACACTGTGATAGAGTTCTCACATTTTGCCCAAACCCGACCCTACCCGGCCTCGGGTCGGCACAGTTAGGGCCAGGCCTTCATTTTCAGGGCCGTTGAGAAATAAAGAAACTAAAGAAATAAACCACTCAAAATGTTTTGCCCATAAAATGGATGCCAGGTTGAAAGTGGTTAAGGGAAAAATCCTACCGCATTAACAGTTGAAAAAACGTTTATACACATCCCTTGTAAATCACACCACCTGTGGCCAGTTACTTGTAGTTTACTTATTGCTTCAATTCTTAATCAATGGCTATGGCACATTCACCTGTAGTGACTGCATGCTTCTAGCAATACAGAAATACAAATGGTTGGCCTGGGCCGTGGCCGTGGCTCAGCGGCACCTTGGCTGGTAAGCTAGCTTCACAGCGTGTTGCGGGTTGGACTCCTGATCCCGTAGAACGTTGCTGTGTAACCGTCCTCCCCCCATCTCTATCACCTCTCAAATAAAGGCAAAAAAAGCCCCTAAAAATATCCTAAAAAAAAAGAAAAAAAATACAAATGCTTTGTAGGAACAATCTATCTTACAGTATGCCTACAGTTGTGCCAACATCTGTCTTTGTGTTGGTATTTGTGTTGGTATTGTTCCACTGGCCTCGTCCTGACCTTCTGCTGTCAGGCGTCACACAGTAAACACACCATGATGAGGGATAATTACCCACCTCAACAAGTCGCAACAAGATGCTACGTGGAGGCTAGTGAACCACTGAGGCTGAATCACTTCCCGCATGCTATCAGCTGCTTGTCATTTTTTTCCCAGAAGGGGGGAATTCCCATCCTTCTTTTTCCCCATTTTCCGTAAGAGTGCATTTTAAAGCTTGTCAATTGGGATTTCAAACGAATTCAGAAAAACAGTGAAAAAAGAAAATGGTCACCGGTACTTAATTATACAATATACACTACCACTGTATACATACAGCATTTGTTTGGGTGAGGACTGACACAATGAGCCAAGAAACACATTCTAAGAACGGTTTCTGAGCTTGGTTTGGTTCAGCCTCTCGCGAACACACACTTTTGGAAAAACAGCTCTTTAAAAAAGGTTATGAAGGCGTTGTTCTATACACAAAAAGAGTTAAATAAGCAATAATAATATTTGGAGCAATCAAGCGCTCCCATCGTGGTCCATGCTGTCACAGCCTTGTGGCTGTCTCTGGCTGACAGAGATGGCACGCCCATAAAGGCCACTGCCTGGTAGTAATTAGCATGTAACTGCGGTGGCAAGAGATGGCTTTCCATAAAGACACCACAGCCATAGAGCACAGCCCAACTAGTCCTAAGCAGTACTGGCAACCATGGGCCTCAGCAGCCACAGTCTACACTATTAAATGGCCCTCAGTCAAATCCGTCTTCTGATTCTCAGTAATACTGTGGAATGGGGCCAGATCTAATCACCTGTGCCTCCATGATTGTCTGTCTATTTAACTGCTTGCCTGTGTGTGTGTGTGTGTGTGTGTGTGTGTGTGTGTGTGTGTGTGTGTGTGTGTGTGTGTGTGTGTGTGTGTGTGTGTGTGTGTGTGTGTGTGCATGCATGCGTGTAGTACAGTATATGACCTAAGTGTTGGGAATTGTACAGTACATGCACACAAAGTCATTCCATCACTCAAAGGCTTACATCACCTCCTGCTCGGTTCACAGGAACGCAAGTGAACTAATCCTGTACTGCACCTAGCTGGCAATAGAGGAAGTGTGTTTGCGTAGTATGTGATGTGAGTGATCGCCATTTAAGCCGGCATGTTGCTAGAGGGGCTGGACAACAAAAGAAAGATCATAATGAATGGTCCAAAACATTTCACGAAACTTGACTTGACGAAAATCTGTGCTTTGATCCCTGGCAACATGCTGGCACATCAGTTTCCATATCCAGGTGGACCAAGTGCTGACTCTAGGACTTAATCACTGAGCCACTTAACCACAAAACTGTTCTATATTATTTCGAAAATAGCAGATCTACAAGCTCACAACATGCTTGTACTGCTCCCCCTGCTTATAATGACCATGTTAGAACCAATAAAGGTCTATTTACTGTGCTATTATGTTCCTACAAATGATATCAATGTAAAAATGCAAAATAATTGTTTATATATTGAAATATGTTTTTAAGTCTCACTCACTCGAACGTACGCACGCACGCACGCACTCATTAATTACTTCAACCTTCATTTAAATATCAGGATCATATTTAAACTTAACTTAACTTATTTTCAACTAAATAAGAATGGCATTCCTTAAAATCAAATGCAGCTAATAAGATAATAAAAATAGCTGAAAAAAGTTCTGAAGTGCCTTAGTGGTAGTAATAAATCCATTTGCAAAGGTTTTTGCTATTCTTTTCAGGTTTGTGCGTCACAAACCCAAACGGACAATACTGTTTTTATGGCTCGGAGTATAGTAACAACTGGATTACATTATTATGTACAATCAGCACTAGCACAGAATACGTTAAAAATTTCCAATCATGACTAATTGTCTCGCGTTTCAGATACTGTATAGACTAGAACCTGCTGATAGAAGATTCAGCATAGCAGAAGTAACCACTCCTGTCTGTTGTGAGAACCATGAGTCAGTGTCTCTGTTCGCCATGCATGTTAGCTACAGTCTTGTTCAGATGACTGTAATTTATGGCAAGTGTCCAGAATCTGTTCTTGAAATTAAGGCTTATCCTATTTGACTCATTGGACAGCTAGGTGCTATATATGTGTGACGCCTTTGGACTTAACAAGCTAAAACTCTATATACTTTGTCTTTGTTTCAACCTTTGTTGGTTGGTTGTTGTTATTTCAGCGATCTTTGTATTGCTCGCCTGACCCAAAGATAATGCTCTTGAGAGAGAGAGAGAGAGAGAGAGAGAGAGAGAGAGAGAGAGAGAGAGAGAGAGAGAGAGAGAGAGAGAGAGAGAGAGAGAGAGATTCGGAATATTTAGAAACTGTGCAGAATAAACCACTACTCTGCTCATTAATGTTTCCTAAAATTACTGATTTAATTGTTGCAGCAATAATAATAGGGACAATAAAAATTGTGGTTCTTGCAAAAAGAGGAAACATAAAAGGGGAAACAAGCTTTTGGCAAGCTTGTATTAAATGATGCAAGGTCTAAGTGGGTTAAAACAACAAAACAATTTTCCCAGAACAACTTGCACAATACATCATGCTTAGCAAGGCTTGGTAAAGTACCTGGACATTAGTGAGGGGGGTAAGAATGCCTTCCACATCAAACACTTTGGGACTTGCGTGTTGCACAGTCGCCATGTCCCACCACAAAGTCAACAAACCAGCCACTACAAAACACAACTCAGCTAAAGGATTGTGAACAGCACAGCCAGCCAAGGAACCACATCATGGACTCAACTCAACTGTCAGACAGGAAGTGATTTGGGCATTTATGACCCCCACACTGAAAACATAGTGCAAGACATAAACAGTACTTTAACAAGGCAGCTTGAGACCAAACAGGCCATGTCACAAATTAAGCACCAAGGCCCAAAACTTATAGCAAAGTAAAAGTGTTGAATTATAAACATTCAAGATGCCAGGGTAACTATGCTGTAAGTGAAATCAGATATCAAAACATCTTTGTGGGGTTTTTCCCAGTAGATTCTTCTCAAATGCAAACTTCTAATACAATGACCCCAGGCTTTCACTGAAATATCAACATTGTGTGCACAGCAGCAAGATGTGTGAACACATGCGATAAAAGAAGGTGGAATACAACCACCCAATAACCATTGAGTTTCCAGAAGTATCTGTACAGAGTAGACCTCTAGACCTACTGAACATGCATACAAGTAAGACGCGCAAACGCGGGAAGCGAACGCAGTGTGTGTGTGTGTGTGTGTGTGTGTGTTTTGTGTGTGATACAGCTGCGCCCTCTGGTGGCGGGCAGGTGGTGTTACAGCGTGACAGACAGACAGACAGGTCTCATAGTTAGTGCTCACTGCATTCGCAATTAAGAGAACTGCTACCTTTACACAAAGTGACATAGCTCTGTTTAACACAATGCTGCCTGTACACCTTCCAACTGTATACAATATACAGTATAATTTCCCCATTTTCTTAAACTGTTCATATTATATTTTGACACTTTGACAATGTAAACATATATTCTCACGCCAAAAAGCATATCTTAACATTTTAGATGCATTTCCAAACTACAAGTTTTATAAAATTCTAGTTCTACTGAACAGAAAAAAATTATAAAATAAAGGTCTCAGCTTCAACAACTCAAGTAATAAAACATATCAGGCACAGAGTTCCTCAGGCAGTCTTTCCAAAGCTGTGGGAGCCCTGATGGTAAAAGCTTTGTCACCTCTGATCACAGTCAGTGAGGAGGACCTCAGGCTGCATGCTGGCTCACATCATAGCTGAACGGTAGAGATGCCGTCTGGGAAAGGTTTCAGTAGCCCCAGCTACTGTATGTCTCAAAGTGTCCCAAGATACTTAACCCCTAACTGCTCCCCCCCCTGAGCGCTCATCACGAGAAACTCAATTTCCCCTGCAGGACTAACAAAGGTCTCTCCATTTCCCTATAGACGAATCCACAGAGCGGCAATCATAACCGCGGTGTCAAGCTGCAATAATGAGAGCGCAACTACAGGTCATCGCTCTGTGAATTTGTCTATAGGCCCTATAGGGAAAGGGAGACCTTTGTCAAGAGATCAGAAAAATACTGTACTGCACTGCACTGCACTGCACTGCACTGCACTGTACTGCACTGCACTGCACTGCACTGCACTGCACTGCACTGCACTGTACTGTACTGTACTGTACTGTACTGTACTGTACTGTACTGTACTGTACTGTACTGAGTGTGTGTGTGTGTGTGTGTGTGTGTGTGTGTGTGTGTTAGGCTGCAGTGAAAACAGTGACACTTGGTCGTCAACAAACGCTATTTACGTACTCAGACATACAGACGGTACTCGGACACAGGGACAGACATATCATGGACACACATTGCTGTCTATAGGAGTGGATAGCACCACTCAATAACTTGGGGCCAGGCTATATGCAAAATCAATTCTGAAATGAACTGGCAGGCAATGATAGACTCTAAAACAGGGGAGATTTTATCCTGTTTATACATTTTTGTACTAGTTAAAAGCCCTGCAGCTGCATTCTCAACACACTGGATCCAATCCAATTCCTTTTTTGCGACCTCAGGTCGCATTTACTATTGTACATTTCCTGTCACCTCCAGGCATGACCGTGATGACATCACGTGACATCATCAGGGATGGAGAGCCCTGATGTCATCAATGTTAAGCCCATGGAGATCCCTGATGTCATTAATATTGGCCAGCAACTCTACATCTGACCTCAAACCTCAAAAACGTAGATCTCCATATATGGAGCTGACCTGTTCTAACCTTTCATATGATGTTCCTCCTGTATCATTATCTCACTCACTTCATGGCTTAGGGGCGTCATGGTGGATTATAATCAGGAACAATTAAATTGTACTATAGCAATATGTCTGAGAGGGAATGTCACAGTTAAGGTCACAAAAAAATCTTCTTCTTGCATTTGATTCTGGTGAGTGCTTAGTTTTAATCATTTTTATACGGTACCTTAGCTCTTCCCTTGACAGTATTGACCTGACCACAATATACTGTACTAATCAATCTGCTGGAAAATATGATTGCATCTGGGACTCAGCTAATTAATGGTTCTGCTAGTACCTCACACTCACAGGCAGAACATTCTCATTGTAGTACTGTAGGTTTCTTTCCAGTGTCTCATCACTTGTGAATGATGGATCACGTAATTTATGCAGACAACACTGTTACAGAACTTCCTCCAGCTGAACAAACATCAGAAATAGTTTTATTTGGGCCCCCAGAGACAGCTGCATTATTAAGGGTAATCTTGATAAGTTGTCCTCTAATGTTAAACATGCCGACAGCTGACTGCATGGAACTTGGGTGTGATTTACAACTCTGGGCGTTTGTTTTATTCTGTCTGTTTCCTTGAGCGAAGGAACATATCCTCTGCTGCTGACCTTGAGAAGGTCATCTCTAGTGATTGTTGCAATTCATTGTAGAATGACCTTCCTCAGAAAGCCAGGCTTGTGCACATGCACACATAGGAGCCAACTTGTGTCGGAGCACCAGCTCGATTGACTTCATATAGAGAAAGTGTCCTTGTATGCCTACATAATTTATTTCAGTTATATCTCTCTTGCTGAACCACAGTCCGCCCTGCTCTCATTTACTAGAAAGGCTATACTGTAGGTCGTTTTGTTTTCTCCACCTGGTTTTTAGTAAGACTTGTTTCTCAGAGGTTTCAGTAGCCCCAGCTACTGTATGTGTTGAAGGGTTGAAGTGTGTGAAACTCAAAAGTCTGATGAGTGCCAGGCGCCTACACAAATTAAGTCATTAGCGTTTCCACAGTATGTGGGTGTGAAGTCTGTTTGTAGGACATGGCTAGAACATCCATCTCATGCAGATCATGCCAAAAAATTGTGAACTTACTACAGTAGGTTCCGTTGATAGGCTTAATTATTAGGGCTTATGCATGAATCATAATTTATGATTCAGGAATTAATAGGCAATTTTATTCTTCTAAATTCTGTTATTATTCACTTTAAGTTTGATTTCGTTTTTTTAGGTAGGTGTGTGTGTGTGTGTGGGCGCGGTCCTGCAGAAAGCCATCTCACTCCAGTTTGTAGAGAATGCACCTGTTATTCTTTAAACTAACTCTAAGAGACATGACCACATTACACCCACCAGGACCTCTCCCCACAGGGTGCCTGTTTGTTTTTTTAAACTGCTTTAAAGATTTTACTGATAACGTTGAAAGCCTCTTACATGGTTGGCTCCCAGTTACATCTGACATGTTATTTTTTTATGAGCCAGAACACTGCCCAACCTCAGGCAGGGGTCTACTTTATGTTACAGGAGATCCTTTTAATGTATTTATTTTTCTGTCAGGGATCCCAGCCCTGGAACTCCCTGCCCGAATGTCTCAGACTAGTAAACTCAGTACCTTTTAAATGTCTGTTCAAAGCTTTTATGAGAAGGCCTTTTTTAATAAACCTTTAACCACTTATCCTTCTTGTTTTGTTATTTTCGGTTTATTGTTTTTACAATTGTATTTATTTTTGCTCTACTTTATTTCCAAATTCTGTTATCTATTGAATTTCCACTATTGTCTTATAGTCCTAAATGTCATGTTTCTTCCCCTTGTCTTGCTGCTTGTGTGTTGTTCACTTTGATTCCTGTTCTCTATTAACCACTTAGAAAAATTGTTTTTAAAAGCGCTACACAAATAATAACTATTATTATAATAAAGTTTTATTATCAAAATTATTAATTCTGTTCAAATCGAGTGTTACAGTAATTTAACTCAAGAGTGTGCAAATGGAACCAAATGACCCCATACTGTCCATTTGGTTCCACTTATACATTTTCAGAGTTCAATTAACATTCAGTATTTTACTGTGTACAGTACGCATGGTTAACCTAACCATACACGTCGTCCAGGCCATATTGTGTTGTGACATTCGTGCCACTCAACCGTGACATTATCCAGCTCTGAGTCCTTGGCGACGTCAGTTGGCCACGTCCACCTTTAGCTGCATGACCTCGGCAAACATGCTGACCGAAGCCAAATTATTTTCGGCTTTCGGGAGTGATGGCAAAATAAAAATGTGTATTTTTGTGAGGCCCTGTGCCAGACGTGATTTTGAAGGTAGTGTGGCAAAACAAAACGAAATGTGGCCTTTTCTAACATCCGTGGAGCCATATTCATTAAGCCTTTGACGCCACGTGAAATCAGTGGCAGATGTTTTCAAAGGAGGCCTGGGGATCCTTTGAAAAACATCCTCACGCACACACGTGCACATGCACGCACTCGCGCCCACACACACACACACACACACACACGTCACACACACACACACACACACACACACACACACACACACACACACACACACACACACACACACACACACACACACACACACACACACACACACACACACACACACACACACACACACACACACACACACACACACACACACACACACACACACACACACACACACACACACACACACACACACACACACACACACAATATGATTGTGTCTGAAAGCACTGCATGAAATGATCCCGTGCTGAGCACTCTCTTTGAAAATGTGCAGAGCCGTTTCAGTCTCAGTCTGGGTGAAACACAAGCTATGCAGCCCAAAATAAATTCAATATACAGTGCATGCAGAAGCTATAAATATATAGCAAACATTTTGCCTGTTAAAAGGGATTACTTCAGTAATGAATCTAACACGCTAGAAAATCAAAGCACTGCATTCAGATTACTTTTCTAATGCTTGCATCATTGGGAATTACAAATATGTTGCTTCTCTTATAACTATTAATATACCTTGAAGCAATATAATGGTTTTTACACTTTATACTGTAAAATGACACACTGCCCCAATAGGACACAGTGCTGCCAGTCTTTTCTTATAGACTACATGGGAAAGTCAATAAAAGTCATTTGGTTTTAAGAGGGATTCTATGGTTTTAATTTCCTTCGGTTTATAGTGCTTGTTACTCTTAGCTGACCTTAATTTTGAGTACACATTCCTCAAGAGATATTCTTAGCAAACATAATGCGTGGGTTAATATGCGAATTTGATGCATGTTCATGCTTTAATTTGTCAAGTGTTTTCCATTATGGAACATTGTCCAGCAAAATAACTAACTGTATTGTTGGTTTTATTTGAGAAATTCATCTCTTTATTGCGTTTGCTAAAATGCAAGGTTGCAATACTTTGAGAGGAGGATATGGAGACATTTCTCTGTCATATTCCGCGTTATCATACATCATGCATAAACAATGCACTGATGTATAATTGAGCAAGTCAATTATATTGCAGCACCCAAACTAACATACAACCTCATGAAACCACAGGTCTTTCACAATACTGTATTCACACCTCATCTTGTGTAAGGACATCATTTGGTATATTTCCTTTGGCTATTAAGGCAAGGCACATGGGAACCAATAAAAAAAGCAATTTCCTAAATTGCAACAGCCCTGCTAATTTCAAGCAGCGTCTTCTATCTGCCTTCCCAGAGGCTATGGCGAACACAAGCACTAAAATCCAGGAACGATGCAGGCCTTGTGCAGCTGTAGACAGCACGCAATCTACCTTGTTTGCTATGGTCTGTTTAAACTTGGCACAACTGTTGAAGAGCGAGTTGTGTTTTTTCTGCAGCCCAAATTTAGTACAGATACCAAGTAAACATGAGTGTGAGGGCAGATGGGACGTCAGCAGTGAGTTCATTGAAAAAAGTCCCTCTAGTGCAGCTTTGGTCATTTATGTGGGAGCCAAGTGAGTCACCAAATGCTGGCGTAGAGAAGATACACAAGAGACCTAGAGGACCACTTAACCACAGGAATCTTGTTGCTACTCACTAATAGTGTGCAATGCCTCAAATGCTGGAATAGAGAATATATAGAAGAGACATAGATAGTGCACGACTTAACCACAGGCATCTTGTCTCTACTCTACTACTAATAGTGTTACATGTCAAATAGTAGTAAATACTATATGTAGTACTTCACACCCCACTGACAGGCCATGTACTGTATGATTCTGTTTTGCTATTGAGATGCATTTTATCAGCCATTTTTATTCAATAGGCGATTGTATGACTACAGATTTGAGACAGTGGGGCAGAGAGAGAGAGAGAGAGGGTGACAAATTGGGCAATAACTAAGATCCTTTCCTTGAAGGAAAAACACAAAGGATTTGTAGTTAGTACTAGACTAATCACCAATGTGATTTGGTCATAGGGTGATTAATATATTGGGGACCTTGTGTCATTGGATTGTGATGATACACTGACATCTCATAGGCTACACTAAAATCTAGTTTTAGTGTTTTTGTCACTGTACATTTGCAAAGTGAAATTTGTTACAATTAATACAGTATAGTGCCTGGGAAGCAGTTAGGGCTTAACTGTCCTGCTCAGGGACACATAGACTGGCCGGACAAGGCGGTCAGCAATGGTGATGTACTTAAATTGAGAAATGAATTTGATTGTATTAAAGTCTCAGTCTGTCTTATAGGAGGGCTGTGGGCAGTTCAGAAACCCGTCCACATCATCGTTGGGCAGATTTTTTTTTAAACTATGTTTTTCCATAACGATGGCTTCCGTTTTTGCATAGCTAATTTTCGGGAATAGAAAGCCTGCCGTTTCTATTGGCTTGGATTCCCCCGTCGATGATGTCACTGGTGGACGGGTTTCTGAACTGCCCACAGCCCTCCTATGAAACACAGACAGAGTAGAAAATAATTGTGGCATTTTATCATGTACATTAGTGAGCACCAATTATATGAAGGCAGGTTTAAAAGTGGTCCTTTAACAATCCTATAATATGTATAATCCTACATTATATTATAGACTGTGGTACTGATAAAGCTGAGCACATATTCACTTATTACACTGCCAAAACATTGGTTTCTATTCCTCTATGTCCAATCCCGTACATAATAAAATATTGGCACTTTGGCTACTGGTGTGTGTGGGAAGCTTTATGCCTCTTGAACTTGAAGATGAGTCATTTGCACAAATTGCACATATTCACTGGGTGCACAAATCATTACCAGTTACTGACATTGGTTCGTACTCAGGCACTGGAAAAACTTTCTTCTTTAAATTGTGTCTGAATAATCCCATGAGGGATGCGCTGTGAAAGGCAGCCAGACACGAAAATACAATTATTAATTCATTAATTTGTTCATACAGAGTTGTTCTCTTTGTCTGTGTTGTTCTGGGTTTGACTCGACCCAGTTTGACATCTTACTCAGGATCCAACTTGGGATAAAGAGGAAACGGGTTTCTATGTATGGCCACAGACACGTGGAGCCAAGAGTAATATACTGCATGTTACTAACAAGACTGTGGGAATAATGGAAATGTCTGGCTAGGTCTTCTGATGAGTCTGACCATCCATGTACTATCCAATGACCTTAGATACGCACTCGCAGTCGCAGGTGTAATGAGTAAAACCCGTCTAGTAGTTTTCCCATAAAATAAAACGCTGATTCACCCAAAATGAGTCCAGCAAATTCTTTGTAATTTCCTGGTGACAATTTAAATGGTCAAGCATCTGGACATTATACTTTTGGAGCTTTTGGGTCACACTTACTATTAAAGGAAGTATATAATCTGAACATCCAGCATTAAGTCCCCAGTAGCTCAACATGGTAACATACGTAAGCAGACACTCTACATTTGTCCATAAAAGGAACAATTAACTAACCACTCATTAGGTCTTACAGTAGATATGGCTAAATGTAGCCGTTTTGGAATTCCCCCTCTACTTTCAACACACACATTCTGTCAAGTGGGAGGGATGAGGTTAGTTGCATGTGGGGGCGAGGTTAAGTGACTAAGACGTTATGTAGCATAAATACAGATTCCACCGCTCCACGGGTACAAAGGAGAACGACAACAAGTGTGACGAGTCAAAACAAAAAGCGGAGCCAACACTGCAGCGTGGAAACTTTGTTGACATTCATCAATCTTCACTTTAGAAGCAAGGATTTTTCCCCTCTCATCTAACTGAGATCTTGTTCGTGGATAGGTTTCTATTGCAACTTAACTTCACTATTGGTCTCAATATGAGATCCTGGGCTTCAGCTCTACTTGTTTTGGGGATGTGCTCAATGGATGGTTGGAGCCTTCCCCTCAAATCTGTGTTTGTCACCTTCCCGAACGATGTCAATAAAAACATGACTGATATGGAACTGGCAGAAGTGAGTAGTAGATGGTTTATTTTGCTTGGAGTTATTAGTGTTCTTAGAACATTGCGTGTTCTGTGAAGTGGAAAATGTGTCTAAATTACCTTTTTCTTCAAAAAAACAAATATACTTAGGATATTTCACCTCGTTGTACGGGTTTTGACGTGAGTTTTGACATGTTCCCCTGCAGAGTTACCTAAACAAATTTGGCTACATGAACACTATGCAACGCAGTGGCTTTCAGTCCATGGTGTCCACCTCCAAAGCCCTGAAGAGGATGCAGAGGCAGATGGGTTTAGAGGAAACTGGACAGCTGGACAAGCCCACATTGGAGGCCATGAGGCATCCTCGGTGTGGAGTTCCTGACGTACGCAGCTACAAGACATTCGAGGGTGACCTCAAATGGGACCATAATGACATCACTTACAGGTGAGAAGACTCTGTCAATATAATCATTGTCAAGATGACGACTTGTATGTCCAAAAAATAGTTCAATGTAGTTATTATTTAGTAACAACCTCTTGTTAATACCTTTCATTGGTTAAATATTTATAAAACCCACGACAGACCTAACCACTTTGACTTTCCACTATTTTCAACATCTTTCAGCTGATCTACTAGATTGTTTTTAGCTGATCTTTTCTACAAGCTCATAACCGACATAACACGTTGCATTGCATTTTTTTGCTGCTTTTGCGCGAAACTGTTAATGCTACATTATATTGGGTTATTAGTCATGCTCGTTAACTTTTACCTTTTCTTCTGTACGATTGAATGCAAATAGTGTGTAAACTGATTGTTGTGTTACTGTAATGCTCGTGGCATATGATTTTCACCATAAATCACCAAGAATATCCGACTGTGAACATATTGAAATGTTTCTTCTCATCATTAAGCTAAAATGAGTCCGTATATATCACTCTGCTATTCTCCAAAGGATCATAAACTACTCTCCAGACATGGAAAGCTCATTGATTGACGACGCCTTCGCCAGAGCCTTCAATGTATGGAGTGAGGTCACTCCACTGACCTTCACTCGACTTTTTGACGGGACTGCTGACATCATGATATCATTTGGAAAAGCCGGTAAGCGGTTAAGGTATCTAATTTAAGCAATTTAATTAAGTCTGTCTGAGATATAGCAGAATGCATCATTTAACACAAATGACAGGATATGTTAAAGTAAACTTTGTTAAATGAAGAAAATGTATAGCCGCACGCAGTATACCTGTCCGAAACGTTGGTTTCTCCTCTGTGTCCACAATAAATGTGTGTGGCTATACATATTTTCATTTACTATAGTATCTTTCCTATTGGCTGGCACCTCACAAGGACTGGTGTGCTGTGCTCCTTTTGCTTAAAGTACACGTTGTTGTTATTTTACATTGTATACATAATTTAAGCTACATAACTGAATTGTGGTATATCCATTCAGGATAAATTAAAAAAGTAGTGTAATATTATAATGCATGCGGTTTCATTGTTACTAGACCATGGAGATCCATATCCATTTGATGGTAAAGATGGCCTGCTGGCACATGCCTATCCACCTGGTGAGGGGATGCAGGGAGATGCTCACTTTGATGATGATGAGTACTGGACGTTGGGCAAAGGACCAGGTAAAGGCATTAAGGCAACCTACCTAGCTTCACAGTCATGGAACAACGTCTCCCCCTAGTGTTGCATTTATTAATTACAACCAAATGATGTGTAATGTCTGTTATTATCACTCAAGCTGTGAAGACTCGCTATGGCAATGCAGAGGGTGCCATGTGCCAATTCCCCTTCCTTTTTGAGGGCAAGTCCTACAGCAGCTGCACCGCAGATGGCCGTGATGACAACTTGCCATGGTGTGCCACCACAGCAGACTATGGAAAGGACAAGAAATTTGGCTTTTGCCCCAGTGAACGTAAGTTGGACAATTTATACTCTAGAGACAAATCATATAGGTCAGAAAGTTACATGCTGTCTTATTCAACTCCCAAACTCATCTCACGGCTTGAAACCCCCAACAGTTCTGTACACATTTGGAGGAAACAGCAACGAAGCCGAGTGTGTCTTTCCCTTTGTGTTTCTGGGAGAGACATATGACAAATGTACCACGGAGGGACGCAGCGATGAGTACCGCTGGTGTGCCACCACATCCAACTTTGACACGGACAAGAAATATGGATTCTGTCCTACTCGAGGTGAGTGCCAGTCATAGCTGTGCATGAAGAAGAATTATTGCGCCTTGCTGTAACAATGGCTTGATCCCTTATTGTCTTATCTGTTTGAACAGAGACTGCCACGCTTGGCGGAAATTCTGAAGGAGAGCCCTGCCACTTTCCATTTGTGTTCCTCGGGAAAAAGTATGACTCCTGTACCAGTGAGGGACGAGGAGACGGCAAGCTGTGGTGTGCTACTACAAATGACTATGATGATGACAAGAAATGGGGATTCTGTCCCGACAATGGTGAGTAAAGGCTAGTATATAGGTTGTTGCACAAAACAGGCTACCTAGGCTTAATATTAAAAGCATGTAGAGGAAGACTAAGTAGAATATATTATGCATTAATGTTGTTGCCCATTCCCACTGATTTTTAACACAATAATAATTGCTATACCTCACAGGTTACAGCCTTTTCCTGGTGGCAGCCCATGAGTTTGGACATGCCTTGGGCTTGGACCACTCCAACATCAGAGATGCACTCATGTACCCCATGTACAGCTATGTAGAGACGTTTTCCCTGAATCAAGATGATGTTGAAGGCATTCAGTATCTATATGGTATATATCAACACTTTACTATGCGTGCATATAATCACACTAATCTCAGAATGCAAAGAGGGAACACATTTTCAACTTCAATTCTAGTTTCTTACCAGTGATTTATTTTTCTACAGGACCTAAAACAGGCCCTGACCCCACTCCTCCTCAGCCCACTGCCCCCACCACCACCACCACCACTACCTTCTCCCCAGACACCAGTGATGAGCCTGACACTCCAGCTACCACAGAACCCACCACAACCGCCACCACAAGACCTGTTGATCCAACCAAAGATGCCTGCCAGGTGGCCTCATTCGACGCTATCACTGAGATCGAGAAAGAGTTGCATTTCTTCAAGGATGGGTAAGAAACTTTTCTCTTTCTTTTCCTTTTTTCGTAATTGTGTACAGTTGTGAGTTATTTATTTTGTGTATAGTGTATACTGTATTGTCTGTATATAATATGTTGGTGTGATGTAGGACGTTATTGTGTGAAAAGAAAATAAATAAATAAATGTTGTTTTATATTTGTTGACATATAGTAAACTGAGTTAAACTTTACTGGCAGATGAGTGTTTTTTTCACTATTCTGTTTCATAAAATAGTCTTTCTGGTTGATTAAAAAAGAAAAACATTCAAGTAACATATTGTGACCGTGTGCTTATTTGTGCATCGATCAAACAGACATTACTGGAAGATGTCCAGCAAGAACAACGGAGGGCTCAAGGGTCCGTTTTCTACATCTCAGAGATGGCCTGCTCTGCCAGCTGACATTGATACCGTCTTTGAGGATCTCCTGACCAAGAAACTGTACTTCTTCTCAGGTAACATACAAATACAGTATGTTTACTAATCGAAATATAGTCTTCAACATTTCCTTGACCCATTTAGGACTGAGGACGATTCTAAAAATGCCTTCTAAAGCCTGACCTACGTTTTCTGAAAAACATCTAATGTTAACAGGGGTTCCCGTCCAGAAGGGTTAAAACACCAAAAAGGGGTTCCCTTCCCGTCCTGAATGGGTTAATAGTGCTTTGTATTAAGTTATAATGAACTCACCTATATGATATTCTTTCCACCATAGGGTCTCGGTTCTGGGTATATACAGGAACAAAATTGCTGGGTCCCCGAGGCATAGAGAAGCTGGGCCTACCCAGTAGTGTTCAGAAGGTGGAAGGAGCACTGCAGAGAGGGAAAGGCAAAGTCCTGCTTTTCAGTGGGGAGAACTATTGGAGGTGAGATTCATTTGGAGTGCCCATATTGGGCATGCAGGTCTGTAACAAAAAAGGTTGCCAGTTATAATTTTCCTACTCTTTACAATCTGGCATCAGTAATAACTATTCTTTCCCTCAATACCGACCAAATTGTGCTTGAGCAAAAGACTGAATCATCTGCAACATCTCCCAGGCTGTTACTGCAATGTTTTAACTAGCTTGCGTGCTAATTAAGTCCATCTGAAAAAAGAAAGAAAACTAAAATCCTACAAACAGCGAACTTGTGTAGGCACACTGTATGAACAGAGACCCAGAAGGTGCTCTTCAGTAGTTGCAGATACCAGTACATTTTGCTACCGGAAGAGTTGCCTCGTTTTTCCCTTCGGTTATAAAGCCATATATATGCAAATAGAATTCCTAAAGAACATGGTACATTATGTGTAGTATGTTATATTTGTTTTTATATTTTTCTACTGCACTGTCTGACATGTCTGATCAAAACAGGCTTGATGTGAAGGCCCAGAAGATTGACAAAGGGTACCCCCGATACACAGATTTGGTCTTTGGTGGAGTCCCCAATGATGCTCATGATGTGTTCCAGTACAAAGGTAAAAGTATTATTTTTATTTAATCAAAACTATAAACTATCACTATACTATATATTGCTATGTATGAAGGAATCCATTGTTGTAATACATTTAATATCTCTATTCCAGGTCACATTTACTTCTGTCGGGATCGCTTCTACTGGCGTATGAACAGTCGCAGACAGGTGGACCGTGTGGGCTATGTGAAGTACGACCTTCTGAAGTGTACAGATTCCTCAAATTTTCGCTACTGAGGGAAAGATAAAGAAAACACCATGTGCTGGACAATCTGTGTCAGGGCATCCTTTTCTGTTCTCCTGTGTAGGACATTTGTGACATTCAAGTGGAATATGCTTGTGTACAGCCTGATTTGTGTGTGCTTTATGACATGGTGAACTCACTCAACTGGCCTTAATGCCTACAAGCAACGCAATGGCTCTCCGCTCAGGAAAGCCAAATATCACAAGCTCTCAATCGAATAATCTGTGAACGGATCAAGTGTGGTCTAAAAAGGTTAGACCTATAAACATAGTACCATAGTCCAAATACTCCAAAGCAGTATCTCTGCATCAGAGTGCCTTCCTTATTTGTTGATGAAAGATTTATATATGTCTGACAGGCTCAGACTGCAACAGTATTGATTTAAACTAGTTATTTATAGAATTTGTTGTGTTTATTTTTTTTGGTTTGTTTTGTAATTATGGGGATTTTATTTCTATAAAATGGCCTTGAAGGCCAGTTACTTGCACTGGGTGACATTGCATGTCTCCTTCACTGAAATTATTTATGACACGTTTTGTAATGAAGTTCAACTTTAAATGCAATAAAAAATATGTGGGAATGTACCTACTCCTGTCCACTTCATTATTATCGCCAAACAGATATAGATAAATACACAAAATGTAGTTATGTAATTTACATATACAGGTATATATAATGGATAGACCTATAGGCTACACAAAATAACAAATTTATGTTCATGTGCGTCCTCGCTAAATGTTAATTAATCAAAGAATGTTGTATGCTTGTTGCAAAATATTGAATCATTCCCTGTTCGGCCATTGAGCGCATATGGATATTACTCCGCAACAAATAGACTAATACGCCTTCCTCTAAAGACAATAGTCATAGAATGAAAATAAATATCTTCTTTACCAAGGATCTGTATTAAAATGTAACGTTTAAAATTCTGCCAATGTGCGCCTGTATATTTGTAGATTAAGCAACCCATGAAATAAACAACTCTACTGCTAAAAAACGATAAATAAGATCATCCGGTAGGGCGAAGAACAGGAAGCAAGAGAGATACTCGATCATGGCGCCCGACTAGAATGGAGCAAGAATTATAGCTTACAAAGTCATATTCCGTTCGGCGTGCCTACAGCGACGTTTACATTTCAACTCGCAAATAAACGGTAAGAGGAAATAACGCTGTATCTTTTGCCAGAGACAGAAAACATTTTCATTTTCTTCAGGGACAGAATCTGGGCGGACTGTTGTACCTTCAGGCCCTCGAGGTCCCCCAGTAGAGCCTCTCAGAATGCCTGAGTGGAAATAATGGCAATGGCGGTGCGGAGCAGGCAGAAAGACGGACAGCTAGGCCTGCTTAAATAGGGCTAACTATTAGCCTGCTTAGCGAATAGCGAACCGAACAGTAGTGTGTAAACTGTGATGTTGAGGTCGGAGGGTGAAGGTTTAACTTGTCAACAAGTTGACTTGTGTGACGCCGACGACCGTCTTCGTATAATCTAGAAATCGCACACTTCAAAACAATGCTGTAAAAATCGGAACATTTGTCTGTTTTCTTTTGCAACTTCATACATAAACAACATACTATAGGCACAGGTAGCTAACCTCATTAGCTTCCATCAGTATACCGACCAAGAGAGTTATTACTCTGTGATGCAGGCAATAATCAAAGTCAATGTAATCTCGGAAATAAAAAATAAAAACACGGCTTAAACGCGAGTTATGTCTGTCCAATTTACATTAGTTGCGGCAAGGTGAACTAATTTTAGATAGCAGATCATCGTTCGTTAGCCAAATGCAAATGGTGAATCCAATTCCAAAACAAATGTTACGTTAATACCACTTGCCACAGTTGTCCTCGTTTTCAGCATTACACATGGAGGAATATGACACAATAGTATATGTCAGGAGGTGTAATTATTCTGTTTATGATTTCTACTATTGATACAATGAATCTACCTGGTTAATTTGACTTGATATTGGACATGATCACATATTCAAAACTGTACCTACAGTACTTGAGTGAAGTCATCCTCGCCCACCACCCCATGGTTTAGAATCCATCTGCTAGAGGGAGACCTTTATATAGATATACATGGTCACCCAAATCACAATCACATGTTCAAAACTGTACCTACAGTACTTGAGTGAAGTCAGGTCAAGCCCAGTATGTACATTTAAAAATGCTTAGCCTTGGATCAAAACTAGACTATCATAGATTAGACAGTGACACATGTATCTTATCAATTTTGACATTTGCAAATCATAGATACACAGAATTGATGACTATGATAGATGTATTTTATTTATCATACTCTTGATCCAAGGCTAAGAAGTGCTGTAAGTCATGGTTTGTGTTAAGCTCTAGGTATATTCTCATCTGTAATATAACTGCTATAGAGTGTTTAGTAACAGGGGTCTCCCCCCTTTCTCCAGCTCTTTAGTAAACATGGATTTCAGGTTGGGATGGAATAATAAAGTTAAACCTGATAAATGGGTTAAACATAAAGTGACTTAGGCCTGGCTGGTAGTCCAGTCTGGCAGTGTAATGCGGGTTTGACTCCCAATATTCCCGACGGCCTTTACGGCATGTCACCGGTCACCCCCCCCATCTCTCTCCCCATTTCCTGTCAGCCTAATGTCTATCCCAGACTAAAAAATATAAAATAAAGGCAAAAGCCACAAAAGAACATAAATGAAGTGACTTAATAACAATACTTGAGTAAATATAATTAGTTATGTTCCACCACTGACCATTGCTTTTATGTGTTATTGTAGGCCTGCTAATAGAATAATTCAAGCATAGAATAATTCAACAATTTACTCATAAAACCAACAAAGAGAGGGGTGGCCACCTTTTTGCCCATCAAAAACCCCTGCTCTATGTAGTTGAAAGCTTAGGCTACGAAAAAACGAAGATTATGAGATGGAACAATCTTACATTGATTTTGAATACTGGCACATGGTCGTACTACAGAAATACATTTTAAAACGGGTAATTCGGTGCCGTTTCATCTTGAACTATATAAAAGTACTGAGTGTGTGGTTTGAGGACCAACACAATACTTCACAGTTAGCATATTATGCTCACAGTGATGTGGTGACTCATGTTGTTTTATGACCAGCTATGGATTGCGAGGAGATTGAGGTGGAGAGCAGCAGTGATGCGGGCCCCTCGGGGATGGAGGAACCGTCTGAGAGCGGCATGGGCATGGAGTCATCGGAGGCCATGTCTGCTGACAGCAGTGATGCTGCCTCCTCACAGACACAGGCCATAGTGTCTGACTGTCATGTGGGACAGAGCTCAGAAGGAATAGTGGTGAGCATTTGACCCTACCTGGGTATAGGAGAAAGCGAGGGGGGGGGGAAACAACGGAGGCTCTGATCCCCATAAGTTAATACAGTTGGTCAATCATCAGCATGTTTGAACACTAATGCTTTATTTCCTGTTGGTTCAGATTCTAACGCTAAATATTTCCTCTTTTTGCATGCTATGATTATTACACAATAAGCTGACCATTGCACAGACTTCATACTCTTTAAAGACCTCCGACATACTCCATTTGTCTTGTGGGAGAAAAGTGGCAACACTAATATATTACAGCGGAATGATCCGCTAAAGCACTGGGACATCCCTTCTCTGTGACTCAAGTCATTCCCTCTCTGCCCAGGTATTCATCCCAGAGACCAGCTCCAGCACAGATGTCAGAGTTTCGTCGGTCCACCTCCCTGACTCCTCCTCTGTGGCCCAGTCTACCAGTGTGTCCAGTGTGTCCACTGTGACCCAGTCGGTGCTGGTGTCTGAGTCAGCCCAGGTGCTGGTCCACTCCAGTGCCGCGTCTGATGGAGCCATGATGGTGTCCGACTCAACAGCCTCTACCTCCTCAGACCTGGGCTCTGCCATAGACAAGATCATAGAATCCACTATTGGTCCTGACATCATGAATGGTATGGGTGAAGAAGAAGGCAGAAGTATTCGTTTTGTGATTTTTCAGTCTGTAGCAACATAGACTTTCATTTTGATAAAAATGTCATAGGATTTCAGATGCGATATCTGTAGCGAATAGAGTAGAAATCTATTCAATATGACTGTTTTGTAGGATGCATAGCGGTTACCAGTGCAGAAGACGGGGGTGCAGAAACAACCCAGTATTTGATATTACAAAGACCAGATGATGGTAAGCTTCTCACTTTTTTTTTACCATCCATCCTTTTATTATGTAAGGCCCCACTATGCCTTTTGAAAATATTTAAACGTTTGTGGTTATTAGTACAGTACTATATATTTTTGCGTCTACTGCAGGTGCTCCTATGGTAGCCCACATGTCATCCTCAGCCCTGTCCAGCCGAATATCTATTGAGGCTCTTGGAGAGGGTCCTACCTCCACTAGTCTGGAGCAGGGAGACCTGCATGGCAGTCTGGACCAACCTGACGACCAGCCTGGGCACTCTGGTTATCCAGAGGACAGTAGCAGCAGTAGCCAACCTGACCAGCCCCAGCACTCGCACCCCTCCCAGTACATGGAGTGCAGTACTAATGGCCCAGACCAAACTGGTGAGTCATCTTCCTCTTATATGGATTGCTCCGGAGAGGAGCCCGACCAGACGCGCTCCCAGTCCGGGTTCCCCGACTACAGCGGGGGCAACTGTGACCAGGACCTGCCAGGTTATGTCGAATGCAGTGGAGCCGACTCCAACCCCACCAGCCGAGATCACTACATGGTGGAGTGCAGTGCAGGTTACCTCGAGTGTGCGGTGGATGACGAGGAGCGCCCGCATCACTCACGCAGCTACATCGACAGCAGCGCTGACCACCACTCACAAACAACTCGGCAGTATGGATCTCAGTATGGCGGGGAGTGCATGGGGGCTGCAGACTCTGAGCAGCCGGGCTGCTCTCAGTACCAGGCCGACGATCAGGATGACGATGACGAGGACGACGATGATGATGATGATCAAAATCAGGACCCAGATCAACCACAGCACTCCCAACAGCAGCCCCAGCACTCCTGTTACGCAGACAACAGCAATGGTCCCGAAGGCTCTCTCTATGCTGATGAGAGCTCCTCTTCAGACCACCCCCTTGCAGACACCGTTGGATCAGCAGGGCTTCCTGAGGGCCTGGAGTGCAGTGAGAGCCAGTCTGGGCCTTTCATCAGCAGCAGTGGAACTTACACTTCTCATCCAGAGACTGAGGCAGCTTCACAGTGCTCTCCCAGTCAAGAGGAGCCCCAGGGCTCCCAGGGGCCTCAGGATGAGGCCGGCCTGGTAGGTGAGTCAGGGACTTCAGCGCTGGCAGAAGGCAGTGGAAACCGACCCCCAAACCTGGCTGAGTTGGAGGAGATGATGGAGGTTGTAATAGTGCACCAGTTCAAGTGCAAGATGTGTCCATACAAAAGTTCCTCCAAAGACACCCTCATTAACCACATGAGAGACAGGCACTTCAGACCTGCAGGTAGGGTTACTATGGTGGCGCAAGGAACAAAGTACACATAATTTGGAATTTTGGATAATTAGGTAATTTCCTTATTGGTTGTGGTACTGTATTGGTCATTTCAGGGGATCCTTCAAAGAAGCGTGGGCGAGGACGGCCCCCTAAGAGTGAGACCCTGGCTCGCCGACAGGCAGAACTGAAGGCAGCAGAAGAGAGAAAGGCCGTAGTAGTGAAGACGGAGGCCCCTCAACAAGCAGAGGAAGAAGAAGACGATCTTGTGGATGCTGGGGCTATTGATGACCCTGAAGGTCTGTGATGAGAAGTTGAGCAATCAATCATTCACTTACTGTATATTAATGACTCAAGTTTATTGATCTCTCCCTCCATCCCCTCTGTTCATCCAGAGGACAGTGACTATAACCCAGCAGATGAGGATTGCAGAGCTAGACCACCGGCCATTCTGAAGAAGCCACCTCCTCCCATCTCCTCATCATCTCATGGACGTCCTCGACGCAAGGTGGGCCGTCCCAGGAAGTTTAGCCTTGTGGAAGAAGGCTACAATAGTAAAGGTGGGTTGTTCCAACAACATGTCTGAATATCTAATCTGCAGCACCATTGGACTAATCAGCGTGCCACTTGTGCACACTCCCAGTAGGCAGAGGAAGGCCCTCTGCCACACATTACACACTGCATTACAACCTTTGTCCAAAACTCACAAAAATCGGTAGACTGTATTTGAAGTCATGTGATCAAGATGTATTAATTAGATTTATCATATTCCCTTCTAATTGTCTGATATCTGCCTTCCAAATTTTGCAGGCCCTAGGCAGGCAACCCGGCCTGGCGGAGACACTTTTCTATTTGACATTATTCTTAATCTTATTAGCAATGTTTATGTGAAGTTATTATTAATTATATTATTATTATATAACTTGAACCTGGTGGTCCTGCATCCAAAAGAGAAAGGAAATGCAATGTGAGATACAAAATTCATGAACAATCTTCAAGTTAAATCAAACTACTGCCCTGTCCTGTAAGTCAGAAACAAACGGTAGTCAACATTAGCTTGCATGGGAGCTTTGAAAAGGCTAAGATTTGCATTTTTAGACAGACAACGTTTTCTGATATTTCCTACTTCACTCCATTCTTTATTTCTATATTTGTATGTGCTATAGAAGCAGAGAGTGCTGCTAAGAGGTTCAGGATTAGTGTGGAATCTGTGGATGCTGGTGTACCAGAGGAGGCCAGCTCATCTGCTACCTTGACCAATGGAGACATAATGGAGGTAGCAGTAAGCCAATCAGACTCTGAGAACAAAGACCCATCATCGAACACAGAGCCAAACGAGGAGTTCTTCCCCAGGAAACGAGGTCGACCATCTAAGAGGTTCCTTCGCAAGAAGTATAGGAAATATATTAATCGAAGGTAAGGATCCAGTTATATAATGAACAACATTTTACAACATGATATTAATAAACATCACAACAAGCTCACTGCGCCAGCATTTTCAGTGTGAATTTCAATGTATCCATTCGTAAATCTGAGAGAGTAACTCTCTCAGAGTTAAATTTACACCGAATTTTACTGTGTTGTCAACGGTTTTCCAGTCGATACTACAAATCCCTCAAACCCCTCATGAGGCCTCACAACTGCTGGATCTGTGGCTCACGGTTCCTCTCCCAAGATGACCTACGCTTCCACGTGGACTCTCACGAGGGCAACGATCCTGAGCTTTTCAAGTGCCTGCAATGCAACTACCGCTGCAAACGCTGGTCTTCACTCAAGGTCAGTTAAAATGTCTCTATAGGCTCGGGCCGGCCTAGTTGTCCGGGCATCTAGGCTGCTAATCCAGCCCGACAGTGTGTCGCAGGTTCGACTCCCGATCCCAACGACCTTTGCTCTGTCTATGTCTCTCTATAATTTGGGCCACCACTCACAGGTCATTTAAGGTCACAAGTAATTTGGATTATTTCTGTTTACTTATGGTCATGTCAAGTGTTTCTCTAATCTATATAAAACATTCTGGTCTGTATTCTTTTCAGGAGCATATGTTCAACCATGAGGGTTCCAAGCCATTCAAGTGTGATGAATGTGACTACAGTAGTGTCTACAAGAAAGATGTCCTCCGACATTCAGCAGTCCACAACAAAGAGAAGTGAGTGCCTCAAACTAATTTAACCGAAAACGGTAAATATGCTGGCTTGAATATGGAAAACAGTGCCCTCTAAAGGTTGTCAGATATTGATGCTAGCCTTCTTTTCTTCTATTCTCAGGAGAATAAAAACTGAGTTGGTAAGTCTGGAAGAAATTCTGTTTTGATTTCTAGTTAGAAACATCCATTCCATGATAACCAATGACTATCCGTTGTGAGACTTAATCCCACCTTTAAAGTAGTCAGCCATGTACCTGTCATGCTTTAGTAGGAGTGTCTGCTGTTTTCCAACTAGGTGCCCAAGGTCTCACAGTTCCCGTGCCCAGTGTGCCACAGGGTGTACCCCATGCAAAAGAGACTGACGCAGCACATGAAGACTCACAGCGCAGAGAAACCTCATATGTGTGATAAGGTTAGACATCAAACAATACTTTGTGCATTGCTAATAGATGGTTATAATAATAGATGCCTGTAGTTCCTCTCTTCTAATCTCATGTCTACATTGCTTTATTGTCTTTCCAGTGTGGCAAGTCCTTCAAGAAGCGGTACACATTCAAAATGCACCTGCTAACCCACATTCAATGTCTTGATGACAGCAAGTCAGTATTCATTAAACATTGTCAATGACTTAAAACTGTTGTGTTTTTAACCAATTGAATATGCAGTAAAATCCTCCTCCCTGTATTTACAGAGGACACTAATATTAACTCTTTGTAATTAACACTGAGTAATTAACCGTGTACAAATGTCTGGATGCCTATATTGCCAGGTTCAAGTGTGAATACTGCGACTACATGTGTGACAACAAGAAACTGCTCCTCAACCATCAGCTGTCCCACACCAATGACCGGCCCTTCAAGTGTGACTACTGTAAATATTCCACTTCCAAGGAAGAGTTCCTGGTCTCCCACCTAGCCATCAAACACACTGGTCAGTGATGCATAACATTGTTTCCTCTGGTGATGTTCAGTACAAACAGATCAATCCGTTTGTTGTGTCCTTGTTTTTGTTCATTTATGAATTGTTGGCAGGTATAAGTACCAGCATCTTCAGCTGTGACATCTTCAACAGTCCAAACTCATTCTCTTTGCTTTAGATTGGTGTAGATCCCTTGTAAACAAACCATGTTCAGCCACTTCAACAGCTTTGTTGTCATTTCCGATATCAATCCACGTAGTATAACTACAGCCAGTATATTCAACACGTTAGATGACAGACTGTCTCCAGATCTCCTGTACAGGTCGACTCTGTCCTCTTCCTGTAGTAGGGTGTTGTCGACTCCAAGGCCAAGCAGCAGAATTAAAACCACTTGTTGAATCCGTTTCATCCCAGACATTCTGATCTGAACTTTGTCTATTTTGGCGTCTCTGAGCTGTCTCCCCGGGCTGCCTCCCTCCCTGTCTCTGTAAATGTCTCGTTGAGCGGTCTCTCTATCTGTCTGTCTCTCTGAGCGGTCTCTCCGTCTGTGTGTTAGTCAGGCTGTCAGTGAGGTTGACTGGAAACCAGGCAGTAGTGTTGTGGTTGAAGTCAGTTCCTCAATCATTAGAATGACATGAGTGTTTGCTGTGAAAACCTTCAGTTCACTTGCAGAATAAACTTTAATGTCTCTGTATTTAGAGGCCTCAAAAAGAAAAAATCTATATGTAATAGACACAATGAGCTATATAAACATTGATGACTGAAAGTTCAGCCAATCAAAACATCACAAATGTGGTACACAGAAAGCTGGGCAGCCAGCTTTGTGTGTAACCAGAGTCGGACTCCATCCGCATGTATGGAAATGCGATTTCTTTGATGTGGCCAAAAAAAAGGCCAATCATATCATAACAATTTACTCAAGGAAAGGTCAGAGGTCTTTTGATGAATGAGTGTGAGCTTCAGTTCCTGAGGGATTCTCACAGCCCTCTACCATATTGCAGAATTTTGTGAAGAACGATGGCTCAGAACTGCCCAAACTTCTAAATGAGATCAACGCTAACACTGCCTCGTGTCATCATGCATGTGTTGTGTGCCCTCTCCCATACAGGAGAGAAGCCCTTCTCCTGTGACATGTGCCACTTCACGACCAAGCACCGGAAGAACCTGCGTCTGCATGTCCAGTGTCGCCACCCGGAGGCCTTTGAGGAATGGAGCGTCGCCCACCCCGAGGAGCCCGTCAGGAGACGCAGGAAACCCTTCTTCACGCTGCAGCAGATACAGGAGCTCAAGCAACAGCATGATGACACACAGGAGGGCCTCCAGAATACTATTGTGAGTCCATCAATGGCTTCAATGCATCGCGCTTTCGTGCGCGAGTACGTGTGCGCGCGAGCAGAGTCATTGGTCCAACATGCGGAAAACGACCAGATTAACGTTGGTGAACATGCGTTAAGGTTGGAGAACATGTGCTGCTCCGTGCTTACGGTTAGGGTTAGGTTAGGGTTTGAGGTAGGTTGTCGTTGTCGGACCAATGACTAGTCGATACTTAGTACTGAACCCGTGTCTGTGTGTGCGCACGCGGGGCTGTGCGTGCGTCTCTGTGTGGTCGTGTGGTGTGTGTGTTATTGCTGGTAGGTTAATATATCCTGCTACCCTAATAGACAGGGGTACATAAGCACATGGCCGTTTATCCAACAGCTTTCTCCGACCCAACCACACTTTCACCACACATCTCTATATGCAAAATAAATTCGACACACTCCCAGAATACATATAGGCTACATTTCATTGAAAGAAATGTCTTAATTACTGAATAAATATTACTTTTGTCAACCACGCCATTGTTGCTCAACATCAACAGCCTACGTCAGAATCGTCATGTTGGCGTCTACTACGCCAACTACGTTCACTTAATGGGGCCAGTCCTTCACAGTGACACACGCGTTAGATGAACCACGCGACCGGGATGGTTTCTACCCCTCAATGTCGTGCATTTGCTGCGCCCTTCTAATGCTGCGCCACGCCTACTCTATACTGCTCCATGCGACTCGAACAGCGTCAGCAGCAGCAGCTCCGAGCCTCCGTCAGAAAGGCTGCCCACAGCACTGCACATCCCCCACACCCAAATGAATCGAAATCGAATGAATGAATAAGGCGCTTATATCGCTTTTGCTCAGTGGATGGGACATTTACATTAAAAGCAATCGGATGGACGCGTGGATAACGGCATGGTTATGTGCAATCGGAGGGAAAGCTTCCATAATCCATATAGCTTCCATGCTAGCTGCTTCAGACACAGGGGAGGGGAGGGAGAAATAGTGCGAAATAGCGCTTATGCAACAATTACCCTAAAACACAAACACCTCAACTCGATGTCATTGTGAATAAGAATTTCGAGCGAAATAATAATTTTTGGAAGGACACATTCACCCAGTATGAAGCTAAATGTGGAAGCCGTGTGTGTCACACCAAAACGGGTGACCTATAGAAACCTGTAACCAGCCTCTCGCACTGCCTGCGAGTTGGCTCCGTCTAAGGCTCCGTCTTATGAGCAAATTTATAACTTCCGGTTTGAGAGCTAGCAGATTTAAGACATCCGGTTGCTTTCACAATAAAATAAGGTTATTTAATTCGTTAATTAAATAATTTTTACATTACAGTTATTGTAAAGACACACATTATGTTTCTGTGTAAAAATAAGTAATTAAATAACATAAAAAAGTTATCTAAATGGATAAATGCTATTCACTGGAGTGCATGGACTTTATAAAGTGGACACTGGACAAAAGACGGCTCCGCCAGGCAACTATCTGGACATACCCACGCGTTTGGGAAGATGTCCTCTACCACCCCACAGTCTCCGCTAAGCGGGAGAGGTGTAAAATTCACAGCAGCAGAGCTTCTACTGGGGTCAATGCAAAAAAATGTACCGTTTCCGGACCCAGAATGGACACTGGACAAAGAGGCCTCCGCGAGGCAACTATCTGGACATACCCACGCGTCCGGGGAGATGTCCTCTACCACCCCACAGTCTCCGCTAAGTGGGAGAGGTGTACAATTCAGAGCAGCAGACCTTCTATTGGGGTCAACACTCAAAAAAGTGCCGTTTCCAGACCCAGAATGGACACTGGACAAAGAGGCCTCCGCGAGGCAACTATCTGGACATACCCACGCGTCCGGGGAGATGTCCTCTACCACCCCACAGTCTCCGCTAAGCGGGAGAGGTGTAAAATTCACAGCAGCAGAGCTTCTACTGGGGTCAATGCAAAAAAATGTACCGTTTCCGGACCCAGAATGGACACTGGACAAAGAGGCCTCCGCGAGGCAACTATCTGGACATACCCACGCGTCCGGGGAGATGTCCTCTACCACCCCACAGTCTCCGCTAAGTGGGAGAGGTGTACAATTCAGAGCAGCAGACCTTCTATTGGGGTCAACACTCAAAAA
Source organism: Protomyctophum bolini (assembly GCF_963924005.1). Classification (NCBI taxonomy): domain Eukaryota; kingdom Metazoa; phylum Chordata; class Actinopteri; order Myctophiformes; family Myctophidae; genus Protomyctophum; species Protomyctophum bolini. The sequence goes on from NC_137866.1 coordinate 11,081,405, forward strand.
AGTGCCGTTTCCAGACCCAGAATGGACACTGGACAAAGAGGCCTCCGCGAGGCAACTATCTGGACATACCCACGCGTCCGGGGAGATGTCCTCTACCACCCCACAGTCTCCGCTAAGCGAGAGAGGTGTAAAATTCAGAGCAGCAGAGCTTCTACTGGGGTCAATGCAAAAGAAATTACCGTTTCCGGACCCAGACTGGACACTGGACAAAAGACGGCTCCGCGAGCCAACTATCTGGACATACCCACGCGTCCGGGGAGATGTCCTCTACCACCCCACAGTCTCTGCTAAGCGGGAGAGGTGTAAAATTCAGAGCAGCAGACCTTCTATTGGGGTCAACACTCAAAAAAGTGCCGTTTCCAGACCCAGAATGGACACTGGACAAAGAGGCCTCCGCGAGGCAACTATCTGGACATACCCACGCGTCCGGGGACATGTCCTCTACCACCCCACAGTCTCCGCTAAGCGAGTAAATGGGTGCTTATATTTCTATGTGAAATGTGGTGATGCTGGCATCACAATAGATGCCAGCATCACGCTGCCTCCGTCTAATAAGCACATTTACAACTTCCTGTTTGGAAACCGAAACAGATGCTTCTGACATTTGCCTGTGCGTGCTTAATCGTTGTACTTCTGAACACATTTCCCAAATCTCAGTGATTTATCCACACATCGCTCTGTGTGTGTGTGTGTGTGTGTGTGTGTCGCGTCGCCCTCCAGCTGCAATTGCCAGTGTGCGCTGTGTGCAGGGCACACTACTGAGTTTAAAACCACAGCTGAAACATGAAGTGGAGTCTGTCAATTCCCGCAATTTCCTTCTTCCCATATTGCGCTGCAACGACACTAGGATTGAGCCCCCCGAAGGGGGGCGAAATTCTAGTATATATATATTGGGGAGATAAATGATAACTTTGTTTTGCAGTGTAGCAGTATTTCATTAGTATTAGTATTTCACTAGTATTTAATCTCATTGGGGTTATGTTTGCAACTGTTTACACCCCATTAGGTGGCAGTGGATGCAGTGACACTACAAGCCATGCAGGGCATGGAGAATGCCTCAGTCACCCAAGATGCACTAGGAAACACCACCATCATTTATGAGCATGGTTAGTGTCAGATCAGCTGCATACTGTATGTGATCGGCTGTAGAAAATGACACAAATATGGCATATTTTAATGAACAGCACCGTAATGTTGCCCCACTTATTATCATAACAAGAGTTAATAATGGAACTTCTCTCCGTGTTCTCCTCAAGCTGACTCTAGTGACCTGTCCGCCCAGAATGCACTTGATCTACTGCTAAATATGAGCAATGCTCGGGAGTTGGTGGGAAATTCACTACAGGTACGTAGTAGTACTACATTGCATTCTGTTGTAGGACGTCAGTCATTTAGGGGAAAACCCTATTTAACATTTTTGATTAAAGGTGGTTTAAGTTAATATAATAAATTATCTTTGTGGATCTTTCTCCTGCTTGGATAAAATTGGTTTCCCAACCTGACAATGACAGGGTGACCCCTGTTACTGAAGCAACACTATTGATTGTCAACAAAGCCCCAAGATTTTCTGCAGCCGAGGACTGCTTGTTGGTTCACTGTGAGCTCACACATTTACACGTCCCTAGGCAGGCCATCTGACAGTATTGAAGTCAGATGGCAAGCCCCTCGAGGAGGGTACCTGGAGCGGGCTGACCTCGACACCAGGCCAACCGCAGAAGGTCGTGACCTTCCACGTGTCGGAGAATGGCGAGACAGTCGTCCAGGAGGCCTATGAGGAGGCCCCACCTGAAACAGGCGAGCTCACCCAGATTGCTATGGAAGCCTACGAAGCTGGAGGGGAATTTAACGTGGTGGAGCAGGCAGCTGAAGAGATTCACAGCACTGACCCTGGCTACAGGTAATGTTTAATTTATACTTTGTCGAACGACTGTTTCGCATGCCGAAAATGGCTATTATATCGCTCACATAACCAGACAGACCTACATTTGTTTACATGCTATTTATCTCACTGTCACCTTCATGACAAATTGGCATTAACCAGTGTATGATTGCTGTGTTTTTCACAGCAACGATGAGAGCAGTCCATCTCAGCAGGTTGAGGTCTCTGAATCAGAAAGCCTGAAAAGTGAACAGTACTACGTGACCTCAGCGCTCACAGACGCTGGTGTTCTACAGCAGGTGGAGGTAAGTCTTGGAGCCTCCAACGCTTGGTAGGATCACAAGTTCCACAACTCACCTGTGAAACTCACATTTTTTTCATACATTTAGGTCACATTCACACATCACATTTGCTGCGATTAAAACGCATCCTGCTGCGCATTGTCAGAAAGTGCGCTTCGTTTGGCAGGTGTGAAGGCTCATTCGAATCCTAATGCGCAGCAAAGAACCGCATTTTACTCCGCCCAAAAACGGGGGTTTCGCTTCGCTTCCAATCGCACTTGACTACGATTCGGTGCAGGTGTGAATGAAATCCGCAGTAAATAAAGGAAATGAAGCAAAGAATGTGGCGCGTGAGGAGCTGAACACAGTTGGAGACGGAGAAGGCATATTTTACGCAGCGCAAATATGTCCCATTACCGTGGATAGACGTGGTCGAATGAGGAGACTGAAGCCCTGATCGAAATGTGGACGTGTACATTAATCAATTGCTTAAGAAAACACATAAAAACACTGCAGTGTAGCCTATTATAGCCTACATAATATTCTGTCTGTCTGTCTGTCTGTGCGTGCCGTAAACATGGAGTGCTGTCACTGTGTGGGGACTGGGGAGTTATATCAGTGCGCTCATGCAGCGCTGTGCCAAAAGAACAGTGCGTAGGCCTAGAGAGAGAGAGAGAAAGAGAGCGAGGGGGGGGGGGGGGGGGGTCCCAGCGCACGACACATGCATGTTATGAGTGTAATTTTATCACCATAGATTTCACTGTGTAGGCTAGTTTATGAATGGAACACATTAATAAAGGTTGCTGCGTTTCCAATGCTTGATATTAGTGGCAACCTCCCCCACCTACTGCCACTACATCTACGAGAAATCACATTGCTGTGTTCCAGTTGACCATCCCATGTGTTAAAACATGTACTTTGAGTGGAAAACTCAGAGCAGAATTTCAATATGCATGGATAAATTGGTTCCGTCCAAATGTTGGATTTCAAATGTTATTGTTATAGAGTTTTGCCCAACATTCACTCAATCAATGTCTCAGGTAAATACTATCCAATATCCAACAGAAATGTAGGCAAAAATGGTCCAGAGTCCTAAAACGCATTATTTCATACATTCGCAGCAGCGAATGACAGTGTGAAGGCAAACCGCAGGCAATTAAATATGCAAGAATCCCAAAATCCCCGCCCATACGCATTCGAGTCTACCGAAGTATTAGGTGAGAATGTGACCTTAGAGACCATCCATTTGCATGTTGAAAAGCTTTGGAGAAAACAATGAGTGGGTTATTAGTTATAGGTTATTCATTCTTGTAAACTATATGCTGCCCTTTACTTTCACTTAAATTGATATTTACTTACTTTACTACAAGCCATAAACATTTGTATTATAAAATCTCTTCTGCCCGTCAGCAGTTTCTTGGAGTCACTGGGTCTCACTCCATCTGGTGATAAACTTCCAAGCAATGTGTTTTCCACTCAAAGTACATGTTTTAACACATGGGATGGTCAACTGGAACACAGCAATGTGATTTCTCGTAGATGTAGTGGCAGTAGGTGGGGGAGGTTGCCACTAATATCAAGTTAAAAAAGTTCTTGTTTAAGTGTATGCCAGGCTCAATTACAAGTGCACAGTGTTTGACTGACAAGGCACACAAACTAGCTACTCTGTTTCTTGTTTACAAGTTCACTGCTGTAATTTCCAGCCAATTGTTGACCAATGATTGTTTTACTTGCCCAAGGTGAAAGTAATCCTCTGCATTTGAAACCGTGAGACATGGCCAAAGCATTTCCAGGGGTACCCAGCCAAAAACGTTGAGAACCCCTGCCCTAGAGTAGACTCCTCTACACACCGATTTGTCTTTTGGTGTGGAACATGTGGTCCTCCCCATGTGTGAACATGGGGACAAGATGCAAATTCTCCACAGAAAGGCCCCTTTCAGGTTTCAACCCGGGACATTGCAACAGTGCTAACCCACTGATCCAATGTGGCAATCCTCCACTATACTCCGGTTCTGCCCAGTGAATCACAACAAAGCAAAGCCGAATGTAGCCGTTGAGCAGAATTTCAATATGCATGGATAAATTGGTTCCGTCCAAATGTTGGATTTCAAAATGTTATTGTTATAGAGTTTTGCCCAACATTCACTCAATCAATGTCTCAGGTAAATACTATCCAATATCCAACAGAAATGTAGGCAAAAATGGTCCAGAGTCCTAAAACGCATTATTTCATACACTTTGGCTATTCAAAAATCTGTGCAAATCTTTGATTAGGCCGCCTATACAGTATATATTCTTTTAAAGCTAACAATTTTAACTAAAATCTTTGCTTCTGGGGGTCCCTGCTGGAACAAAGTATTTTGAGATGGGGGTCCACGGCCAATTACATATACTTTTGGGGGTTCCTTGACATGAAAAGGTGTGAGCACCACTGATATTGAAACATCAGTTTTCCATTTTGTAAAATCGACTTCAGGTCTTAATGGGTTAACAAAAGACCATCACCATTTCCTGCCTGTGTTTTGTCTGTGCCTTCAGCTGAGCAGTGAGGCTCCTACCTCTCCCTCCATGGGGAGCTCCCCCAGTGCAAAGAGGTTCTCCTGCCGGGTCTGCATGGAGTCTTTTCATGGCCGCTCTGACATGGAGAACCACAAGAGGGCGCATGTGGACATCAAAACCTTCAAGTGTAATGACTGTGACTTCGCAGCTTCCTCCTGGGCCGAGGTCAAGGTATGTCGCCACACAGCCCAACCTGCCCCTTAACAAAGGCTCGCACAACTTTACATAGTATCACGCATAGTAATCCCACGGGTTTAACCTGGTGTGGTAACTACTCATCAACCTAAGTCATATCATAACTAGTCAGATCTGGCCCAGAATAAGCTATATTATTTCAACTGTTGAAGACGTCCTGGAAATGACGTAATGATCATCCCCATATGGGCTGTGATCTGGCCTACTGTAGTCCTGAACGTCACGGGGGTCACTGGAGGACATCATCATGACGTAATTTGGCTCTCTGCAGTATTGTAGCCCAGCATGAGATTAAACAACTCATCACTTTTGCAATGGGGGCTGAAAGAGAAGGCACTCGCAGTATGTAAAAATGTTGAACCAAGATCTTGCTTTTAGGACCACATGGAGCTGCACTCCTATCTACGCCCTCACAAGTGCCCCGGCTGCAGCTTTGCCTCCAAGAACAAGAAAGACCTGCGTCGACACATGATGACCCACACCAATGAAAAGCCATTCTCCTGCGAAGTGTGTGGACAAAGGTGGGACACAATGTTATTCTAATACAGAACTGTCCTGCAAAGTAACCAATGGTGACAATACATTTTATGATAGGCCTTTGCTCTGGATAAAAAATACATACATGAATTATAGTAAACTTTGACATTTTTACCATTGAGCCAGGCCGGTTTGTAAAAATGTTTGTCAGACCCTGTGTCTTGTTGAGACATGACCTTTGACGTTATATATTGTATTAAAATACACGACATGCTTCTCACAATAAAATTGATTAATTACAATTACGTAATAGCCACATTAACGCCAAGAGGATGTCTCTTTTAGGTGTCATTGATTAGCCTCGTTGATGTCACAGTCGTGGTTTTCTGTCTCCTTTCTCAGGTTTAACCGTAACGGCCATTTGAAGTTCCACATGGAGCGTCTCCACAGCCAGGATCAGTCCACACGCAAGACCCGTACCCCTACCTCTCAGCAGACCATCATAGTCAACAGTGATGAGGAGGCCCTGGCCACACTACAGTGTAAGGAGGACACTCATAAGATTATATATATTGTTGAACTTTCTAACTTAAAGACATGGATTGTAGGTTATGAATGAACATTAAAGAACATAAAGTTGACTATTTTACTTTATTTTATGCGATTGCGTATTCTTTTGTTTGTGCATTACAGCCCTGCAAGCTGGTCAGGCAATAATCAGCCCAGAGCGATTGCAGGCCCTCGGCCAAGAGCACATCATTGTAGCCCAGGAACAGGCACTGTCAGACCAGGTGAGACAGTATAGTGCATCATGGCACCCAGTGTGTAGTCTTCCTAGTGAAGGGGAAAACAAAAATTAAAACGAAACCCTCACTATTTGCAAAGAATTTCCTCGTAAAATTTGATATATGTGGGAACTGGGAAATCATGTGTTTGAATTCATATGTACTCCTTGTTTTGGTCAGGAGGATGGCCCGTACATTCAGCAGATAACCACTTCAGACGGACAAACGATCCAGCATCTAATGACAGGGGACAATCAGGTGGCCGAGGTACATTACAGGCCGATTTGGACTCTGAGCTGATGCCACCCTTACTGTTAAATTGTCATACCGGCTCCTTATTCTCTGCCTGTCTGTCTGTCTCTGATCCCATCCCAGGTCCAGTATATCATCTCTCAGGACGGCGTGCAACACTTATTACCACAGGAGTATGTTGTGTTATCTGACGGCAACCACCTACAGGTGAGGCTAGCGTGGCATGTAAGAAGGCCTTTCAAACAAGGAAAGAAATGTGTGTGAAACTTACGTAACAATGCTACATTTTAAAGTGTCCTTCTGCCCACCAGCTGCCAGATGGACAGATCATACAATATGAGCATGACGGGGCATTTTTGCAAGAGCAACAGGTGAGCCGGGTTTAAACTCCATTCAGTCAGTATAGATGGTTTGTTCTGAAAATAACTTTAACTTTAATAACTTTGTCTTGAACGTTCAGCCTTTGTGAACATCCTGTTTGTCACATTTGCCCTGGGAAACACCATTATCAGAGATAAAAAGCTTTCACTAAGCCAAATAGATTCCAGAGATTTTTTTGGAATCACCAGTAGATGGCGCAGAGGCAGCGCTGCCGACATATGTGTCTAAAATATGCACAGTATATGAACCTAACCTACACAGACAAAATGACAGAAGCCCGAGTGCAATGTTGTGCAATCCTCTATCTTGCCTTTGCTCTGTTGATCTCCCATTCTGTTTTGTTTCCTTCAACTGACTGTCCTGTGTATTTTGCATCAATATAATGTTATTTAAATATCCAGATGTCTAGTCTACTCTAATCTACCTGTCAGCAGAGACTGTGGATTACTTACTGCACTGTAGTAACAGTTTTGTTATGTAATTTGTCTTCAAGTAAAGTCAAATTTATTTGATTTTACAGCATGACCTTTTAATCTGTTTTTCTTAAGCAACCAAATGTCGCAACACTCCAATATGGTGGAGACTCTGCTAATGTGTGCTGGTTGTTGTTCTTGTCTCTTGACTTAGCTAGTCTACAAAACATATCTGTAAGATATAAAAAAAATTGCTAGGGCAGGGGTTCCCAAACTGTGGTGCATGCACCCCTAGTGGTGCGTGAATGCCCTCTATGCGTGACACAAGGATAATGGCAGTTCTTGGTGTTATTTAACACAAACAGCAAAATCTAGTAAACCAGAGAGATGGAAGCTGTATATAGAGCAGCTGCAGGAGAATACAGCAGCTGCATGTCTCAGTGCAGTGACATTCTGTGATTATTTGCCATAAACCAAAAAATGTATCATTTTTGCCCAAATGCAACGAGACTTATCGTTAGACTCAACTAGGTCAGGAGGTAATAGGGGGTGCACGGCCAAAAGAGTTTGGGGACCGCTGTGCTAGGGAGCTGAAAGCAGGCTGACATTGCTTTTATGCCTCATACAGAATGTTGTAACCTATAGAATGCAATGGAGGGGGAAAAAGGAATGCATTTGAAGGCTGACTTTGCTCCATGTCACTCTGTTGATGTTTCAGATCGCTGTAAGCCATGATGGTCAGATCCAGTACTTGCCTATCAGCACGGAACAGCAGATAGTCAGCCCTGAGGACCTGGAGGCTGCTGCTCACTCTGCTGTCACAGGTTGGTTCTCTCACTCAGATACATTTTAAATGTAGAATTATCCCCCGCCACAACTACTGTACAGTAGCCTACATAAGTTTTGCTCATGTTACATTAAGTTATGTGTTACGTTATGTGCTATGTTATATGGGGGGGGGGGGGGGAGGGAACCTTGTTCGGGTGTATTGATGTAGGAGAAAAGTGGATTCAATAGTATCATACGCTCGAATCCCTAGCACCGATTTATGCAACCAACACTGTGCCAACCAACAGTCATTTGTATCCGTAATATTGAGTGAAGTGCCCGTTGGAAAGAATACCCACAGCATCAGTGTTTTAAAGTGTTTCTTGTCATTTAGTTCACTGACCTGGTCCATTCATTGCCTGTCCTACAGCAGTAGCAGATGCAGCCATGGCTCAGACGCAGACCGTCTACACTGAGGCTACACCTGAACAACTGGAGCAGCTACAGCAACAGGGCATCCGCTATGATATCATCACGTTATAGATGGAACTCGACTGGGATCAAGTTGCTGGTCTGGTCTGGTCTGGGTCTAGGGTGGTTATGGAAACGGTGCATGCATGTGTGCGCGCAAATTATACCGGTATAAGGAAGGCAGGCTCTAAACCGTATCACACTGGTTGATTCGGAATGAAATCCTTGATTTCAGGTACTGTGGAAAGCCTGGTGACACGAGGTTAGATGATGGAACAGATTCTAGAGCTTCTCTGCTTTTGGCTACCTGGTTACTGCATAGCAGGATGAATCACAGCTTAAGAACCTCTGAGCCGATAAAGTATCAGTGATCTCTGCTTTGGCCTTCAGCTACCTTACGCGACGATGATCGTTTGGATGGTATCATCCATTTGGGTATTGTTTAAACAAACAGCTTTTTTGTATATTTAGATTATTGCACCCATTGCTTCTAATTTAATATGGGCTGTGCATTAAAGAGTTAAATTAAAGAAAGATTGGTATACTGTATAAATATTGAAGGTGATCATATGCATTGGCTGCTTTGACTTGCAAGACAGTTGTTTAAGAAAATGACATGGCAAATGTTACATTTTGGAGGAGGAAAAGGATATTCAAATGCAAGGCAATGCAAAAGTGAATGTTTATTTTTGAGCTGTAAAAAGAAACTTGTCAGTTATAGAATGCTGCAGCATAATTTAGAAACTTGTACATAACTTTTTCAGTTGTCTCCTGTTCCATGATTGAGTATGTTTGACTTGGTTGGTGAATGCATTTGAATAAGCTAAACGCTTACACCAAATAAATCGCTATTAGTTTGTTTACATATGTATTTAATGGTTGTAAACTTGATGAGACAATAATTGATATACATCCGTATATCTAAGAGTATAATATATTTTATAAATACCTTGATTATGCAGACCTTTGTTTGAAGTAGATGCTGTAATAGTCTGGCAGAGTTCTCGGGTGGGAAATGGGGTCTAAATTGGTTGTATTTATCATTTTCTTATTGGTCAAAAACATGTAGATTCATGAAATTGCCAGCTAACGACCATTCAGCATTGGGCAATTTGACCATACCTCTGCTCTCATTATAAAAGTAGACTGGAAATGTCTTGACACCGTTTTTATAAATTGAAATCTATGCCTAGTATGAGTGAATGAGTTTTTCTAAAGGTGGTTTTAGGTCATTCAATACCTTAACAATTTTCCAACTGCTGACTTTTGAGAATCTTTCAGCATAAGGTCACTTTATATACACATTAGAATACATGGACTTTGGTAGGTATTGCTAAAATTGTAAAAAGGCATGTTCTGATTATTTCAATTTCCAACTGTACTCTAGTACAGTGAGTTATTCTCCAGATTATCATGTATCAGGACTCAGGAGGGAGAAGTGATAAATATCTGCTAAATGAGGGGAAAAAAATGATGTGGGAGCCTACACATATTGGATACTGATCGCAAAGATGCAGGAGAAAGCATTGGCGAGCTAGTCAGATGACTGGAGGTTTCATCTGAGATCAGCCTAATGAAATGGAATGTATAGCTGGCATCATCACGTACTTTACACTTATTGCTTATGGTATTCACATGGTACTAATAGAACAAATGTCTCTATTATGTATAATTGTTGTCCCAATTTATATGGCTCGCCGTTAGTCAACTTCATCAGAATATTCGGCTTGTAGTTGCTTTGTTTTCTCATTACACATTGATTGACTTTGGCAAAATATTGTGCAAGCCAGATGGCTGATCCACATGCCCCAGTTTTGCATGGAGTTTCTACTGCACAAGCACACACACACACACACACACACACACACACACACACACACTGCTTCAAGATTAAGTCAGTTTGTCGATCTGGTCGATGGGATTGTAACTGTCTGGAGGAACTTTGTTTGTTATTCCTCTCCCACCCATTTTCAGTGAGATCAGATATTTTTTTTTACAAGTGAAGTTTATAACAGATGGTCTTTGTGGGGTTCTCTGATGGATGTAATTTGCACCCTGCACCTGAAAATCAATTTTCTGATAACTAAATAGCTGGAGAGACAGCAAGACCAGAATATAGAGCTTTAATATTTGAACTAACCTCTTAAACACAAAATCCCTTACAGCAGTTTCCAATAGTTTCCATTTGACCAAGTTGACATAATGACAATTAGACATAATTATACTCACACATGCAACATTGCTCAACGTACCTCCTCCAGTTAGATGAGATTTCGGCCCTATAGCTTACTCTGTCTACAAACTTTGGCCTTTGATCCTCAACACTGAGGCATAGATGGCACCTGAGGAACATAGAACCATTACAAATACACACTGGTCTAAGCAACATTGGTTTTACATCAAAACAATCCAGTGCCTATATATCTTTCTCAAATAAATCAGTGCATATCGGCCGGGAGCCAGCAAGAATGAATGAATGAGCACCAGGCTTTATAGGGGAGGGGGTAATCAGTGACCACTTACACCTGAGTAATTGGGGAACGGACACAGAACTCTGTATATGTTGACAGGTCTCCCTGTTAGTCTGGCAGCCAACACCAACAGGCTACTTTTATTTAAAGTGGGAAATTTGGTAGGCTTACTAGGATATATAGTTTTTTTATTGACCTAAAATAAAAATACCATTAACACACATGCCCAAATGTGCCCAAAATGTGCTGACCTCAGGGTATGGCCGTTTTTAGCCAAAGCAAAACTAATGCTTGGAATGGATTCAGAATTATGAAAACCCCCTAGTTTGACACATGCTACTTTAAAGCATAATGACATTTTGACTTATAGGCTATAGGTTCTTAATGGTATGGTCACAAATCACATCCCCTATAAAAGAATGTGCTCAATACCAACAGCCGGTCAGCCATGTATATAGACAATATTTTAGGCCTATAAAAAGCTACATACCATACATAATGTACATATACACATCATACAGATGAATCAGAATTACTTTTAAAGACAACATTACTTTAAACATTTTAACTAAGCCTTACACAAAGTAATTTCGGACGTGTACCACAAGAGAGTCTGCAGTTTGCTTTAAGTACTAAGTAGCATGCTATACTTAAAGGAAACTGCAGACTCTGTACACTAGCAGCAGTAACACATGGTCTCATTGTTGTTACTTCTGCCTTAGCTGGGAGGGGCTATTAAAGCTATAGAAGTGCAACTGTAATGGGAAAAGGTGCATGAGCCTTGTTGAATAACTGAAGATGAAATTTGCTGTTGTCTTCTTTCTTCTGTTAGGTATGGTATGACATTTTATAATAAAATAATATTTTTCCCCCTTGGGCCTGACATGATAATTGGAAATGTTTGCCTTCCAGACATCCCTCATTCAAAAGGACAGCAGAAACCGGAGGAGTTTGGACACATTGCGCTGAGGCTCTACTACCCATCGTTCTACAATGGTTATGAAAAGTACTGCTGCAAACTGTATCCAAGAGGATGCTACAAGTTGGTTGACAACAGGGGATTTGTCTGTGATGTTCTCAAGGGTAGAGTGACCAATGCTCAAAGCGATGGCTGGATTGAATTCAAAATATGGAATGCACAGTTAGTGGACACAGGGTACTACAGGTGCATTGTGGTTGGGACCCAAAATCACCTCTACAAGGACTATTATATCGAAATATCTGGTAAGAAATCTCTGCTATCAGGCAAAATATTAGCACACAGTACAAACGTGTGCTTTGCAATTCAAATGACTTTACCGGTACATACTTTCGCTTCAGTCAATTTGCATTTATTTGGACTGTAAAAGTAGGCATTATAATGTAATTCTACATGAAATTGCTTTTTGATTGCTTTTTGACACTTATAGAACCTTCAAGACGTCGCAGCCTTCCTCCAACTCCCTTGACAACAACTCCAACTCCTTTGACGACGACCATCAAACCATACAAGACTTCGAAAACTCTACCAGATGCCACCATGGCTAGTTTAGCCAAGGATATCAGTGAAAATTCCAAGTATGTACTCTTCTAATTCCCTCTTTTCCAGTTATCCACAGGCCAAATAGTGTTTTATTACAGAGGGGAATGCAACCGTCAATTAATACAGACTCTTCTGCCCCTCTACCAGGGTTCCATGGAGCTTTGGCCTGCCACTGACTGTAGTTGTGTCCATAGCAGTTCTAATGATCTTCAGTTCAGTGACTGCTGCGGTGTGTTACAGTTACAGAGTCAGGGCAAAAAGTAAGCTGTCTAACATTATGTATATGTATGTATGTACTTTATTGGAATGAGAAAACATACGTTTACATTGAGTGCAGTATACTATCCTTTTGAATGAATAAAAACAAACAATGCATTTTTTCCCTAGACGAATGTGAAGAAACTCTATGTGAGTCATCGCAACACAGAGCCTCCGTGAGTGCTAAATTCAGACATGCACCCTCTGTGACTCAGAGTCACTTGTTTTTCCTAAAGTGGACAGAAAGGGAGACTCGTGTTTTTGTTTCAAACGTCCTTGATACGTATGTGACCTGACCTGATACTCTGTTCTATGACTTCCACAGGAGGTGAGCAGTATAGTGTACACAACTGTGGACTTCACACCCCACCAGGTACCCACAGAGTTGTACGCAAACCTGTCGGTGCCCAGCCCCAGAGCAAGAGCCCCTGACCGGAATAAAGAAGACCATGCTGGGATGGTTGAATACACCACACTGGCAATCAGGCAGTGATTGTGCTTGAAAATAATTAAAGGAGGTTTGCAAGGGAACGAACGATGCAAGTTGGAAACGCATACCCCACCCAATAATGCTATACCCGTTGTACCCGTGTCAGTGTCCCCGTTGTTTATGTCTGTCTGTCTGTCTGTCTGTCTGTGTTTACGCCAATATATGGAGTAACGCGTCAATGTCAGGCATTCCCACATTATGGAGTCGATGGCAGGCCAGTCTATGACATAATTATGATGACATAATATTGATATTGCATCATATCAGGCAACAGGCATCAATATACATACAATTAAGTAGATGTATTATATATCAAGAACGAGCACACCATTCAAAGTATATGGCAACAGAAAGTAATATGGCAACTTCAATGTCCATTGAAGTTCTATGAAGTGCAGGCGTCATGTTCTATTTGGTTCCTCAAGCTTGATGGGGAAATTGTCTAGACTAAAACATAATACATGTTTCTAATTATATCGGTTTCTGTGTGGGTTGATATAAAAAGAAAAGAGAAACATTGTCATTGTAACTGTATATCATCCTGTGAAGTATAAATAAAGTCTTGACTTCTCTAAGGTTTCCTTTCCTAAGGTTTTCACTTCTATTCGGAGAGCTAGAGCAGAATGGTCTGGTCATCAGGTTATCATGTTTTATCCATGGTGCCTTACAACCTTCGAATATATCTGACACACTTGAGCTGAGCGCTATTCTGAGCGCTCAGCTCAATATTCTATTCTTGGTCTGGTCTTCCTTTACAGAGAAAGGGTAGTGGCCATCCTTTGGGTATTCTCATATCGGATTGTGTTTCACTGATGGGAGTGCAAGAATGGGCATTATGAGGGGTTCATTCTCATTCCTAGCTAAAGGACAAAACTAATCATGTTCCTGTGGTCTTTCTTTACCCCATGAATACAACATGCCCGTGGCGTGTACTGTTTTCAAAGCCAGACATACAAATAAATTCCTTTTTTGCTACAATATATTTTATTCAAAAGCAGTTACAATTAAAACAGTTTCCCATTTGTGCTTTATAAATACTTTACAACAATGCATGAATCATACAGCCCCCACAGGAAATCATAGTTATTGATTGTCCATTGGGATGCTTAGTTTGATTACTGAGAGTTGGCCAGACCAACGTACTTAGAGCCGACATCAAAGACGGTATAGTACTCCCTGATGAAGACATCTCCCAGGATCCAGAGGCTAGATCCACCGTCGCCAAAGCCAGTGCTGCAACTATTGTAGTCCTGGAGAGACAAACAGGGGACAAAGTGTATTTCACTCACAAATATGTTTCGCTTAGCCAGTGTTGCAAGTGGTGTGTGTGTGTGTGTGTGTGTGTGTGTGTGTGTGTGTGTGTGTGTGTGTGTGTGCGCGCGCGTGTGTGCGTGTGCGTGCTCGTGCGCGTGTGTGCATGTAGTTTACACTGACCTGAGAAACATAGGCAGAGGCAGGGACAGGGAATTGGTTTCCATTGATATTGAAGACCACATCAGGCATGTTCTGGATGTTCTGGCAGTTCACTGTCTCCTGTATAAAGAATAACATGTGTATTATGGTACTTGTTTTTGTTTAAAGTTGCTCAATAAAAATGAGCACCTTCACATAAAATCCAACATTCCTACCCAAGACATTAGGTGTCATAAGGTTTGAACACTGCTGTGTATTCTAAAAAATATATATCTCACCATTCCATACTGGTTAGAGGTGGCTCCAACCCAGGAATTCATGTTGTTGATGTCATTGGATGGGCCAACAATGAGGGAAGTGCCGGTGTCAATGATAGCCTGGCAGCCACCAGAACAGGCCACAGTCTGTCCATTGATGGTAACACTGTTATGGAGCAATTAGCGGAAGCAGAATTAATAGAAGTACACTTTGTATCTAGGAAAGGTTTATCTTCTGCCAAGTCAACTTTTAAAAGGTCAATTAATTGTGTCAATATAGTGATGTGTTTGGCACCTGTCCATACTGATCTGGTAGTAGGTGGAAGAGCTCAGAGGGATCCAGATGAGTTGTCCGGTGAAGTGGTTCTGATCATAACCTCCGAAGATGATCTCACTGCCCTGCTCTGAGTTGCTAACGGGAGCATAGACAAAGGTTTTATTGCTGCTACAATGTATGAGGAACCAGAACAAAATTCATATATACTCTTATGTGCTGGTACTAAGCTGAAACAAAGAAATACACCTAGAACAAATTTAAATATACATGTAAATATACATATATGTAGATACTGTACATACAGTATACATAGTATACAATATACAGATACAGTACATGTGCATGTACTATACCTATACCTGCCATTGTACACAACCAAATACGAACACTCTTCCATTAAATTTACGTACGGGCTGAGGTAGACGCCGAAGATTTGCTGAGACACCAAGTTCTGCTGCATCATGTTTTGGAAGACGGGCATCACATTGTCAGCGGCGAGGGACTGGAAGGCAAGTCCCAGGATACCATCAGCCTTCATGTTGGCCATGAAAGGAGCCTCAGTCTGGCTGAGCCCAAACACTTGGTTGGCCACAGAAATTCCACCAACCTGGAAGATAAAGTCACAGGTTAATGAACGTTCCTATAGTTGTTGAGTGGAGAGAGGTACAGTATGTGGATAATTGTCAGAATTGCCAAATGATGATTCTGGCTGCTTTTTGGTTTACCTCAACGGTGTCACTGCCCAGATATCCAGTCATGCTGCCGGTACCATACTGGATGGACAGGGACTGTCCCTTCGACTGGAAGGAGGAAGACTGCTGTGGGTTGAATTTCTTATGGTTCTCTGTAAAATATGTATTTTTTTAGCTGGGCATTTGAGAAGATAAATCAGACCAATTGTCATACCTATTCTTGTAGTAATGAAAACAGTGTCTCTACAACAAACTTAAATTGTTAGGTAACAATAACTAGTTATTGTTAAACCGTATTCAACAGGTTATCACTGTCAGAATCATATAATATTGCATGCTTAATTGCAAAGTGCAAATGGGTGGTGCAGTGGTTGCACCATAGAACCAGGGGTCACCCACATCAATTATTGCACCCAGGTGCCAATTATAGCAGACCTACGACTGTCTGTACTGTCCTCTGCCTGGATTTGCCTCTCAGAGAGCAAAAAACTGTACTGTAACAATACTCACGACAAGCCTGGCTGTTGCTGCAGTAGACAGAGGGCACCCACAGGTTGGAAGAGCCGGTGTCAAAGAGTACCTGGAAGGACTGGGGAGGAGTTCCAATGGAGATAACCCCATAGTAGGACAGCTGGAGGTGACACACAGCAAAAGACGAGGTGACGTAACAATAACATTATAGAACATTACATTATATGAACAATGAAGGACTGGTTATTATAGGGTGACTGACTAAAGTTTCTCCTGCTTTTTCAATATCTGGCTTACAATGTCCTTGGCAGTGATTATTAGACATTTTGAGGAAATAAAACCTAATATATTCCAAGTTATATATATTATATTCTGAGTTATAATAAGAACAACAGCTGAGGTGGAACACCTGTTATTCTTTTTAGCATGGTTGATGATGAAGTGTATTAGGTTTAAAAATGTGTCCTTGACTCCTTTTACAAGCCTAGACTTACATCATAATCATTGGTCATGGGCTCGTTGCCTGTCTGCTGGAACTTGGCCATGGGGTTGTATGGGTGCTTCTTGAGTGTTTCCTCCAACAGTCCCTTCTCCCGCAGGGCCTGGCGTGGAGATTTCCCCTTGATCAGGGGAACCCTATACAGTAAGAAAATGATCAGTAATAACTAATACCAGGCCTTTTTTGTTATCCTTTACAGAGGTTAGAGTCAGAATTAGTTTTATTCACTATGCACACAAAACAGTGTTAATTGTACTCTGACATTGACATGTGTACATGCATTGACTTAGCTTGATGCAGTCTGTTTTCCTAGCTGTGTATACCCTGACAACCAAGCTCTGTACAGGCATCATGTTTATAAACAACAACAACAAACTAACTAAAACAACAGCTTTTTATTGTGTACAAGAATGGGACAACCTTTTAATACGAAGAAAGACTTTAGATATAGGCAGTAAGGAAACAGCCCCCTACTTTATACTATGTGTGTGTTATTGCTATCTATATAATTCTAAATAGACTTGACAAAAGTAAAACAAAATATCGTATAATTTAGATTAATGAGAATTTAATCAAGATTAGAATAATTCAATATCTGAGTTTTTTCAGAGCCTTTAACAATAGTCAAAATGCCAGGTCAAATGTCTTCTGTAAACTTTTTTGTGCACATATATTTCACTTTGCAAATAAATAAAAGTTATTATTAGCACAGTCTGTGGAGCATGTCACTTCAATATTTCACTGCATATAATTGTTGAGTGAGTGACAAATAAAAGCTTTTGAATCTTGAATAATTCATATCACAAAATAATGCTAACCAACTAGGTGTAGGTGTAGAGTGGCTTCAGTCAGCCAGCTGGTACTTACCTGAGGAAACATTCAGAGAGAGCCACCAGGGCACAAAGGACAACGAGACACTTCATGGTTGTTGTCTTTGCTGTTGGACTTCGAGAGTGAAGAGATGTTGAAAGACGCCATCCTTTATATACAGTCCATCAAGGTTGTGTCCCTGAAATGCCTTTCCATGTCACAAAATAGCATGATAACCTGAGATAAGAAATGTGTGATACGATGATGAATTATATGGCCATATCTCTGAAAATGCTAGATAAATAAATTTATATTTTTCGGAAGTGCTTTTAAAATATTTGCATTCAGATCAGAAGATTTGATGTTCGTTCTTTTGTGTTACGTTTTTTGTTGATATCCACGTTTTCCACGTGGCAAGAAGTAGACTGGCCGTTATACTGTAGGCTACGGTATTGATAACATATTCTTGGAAAAAATACCTTTGTGTTATTAAAAGAAGATAATCAAGATAACCACAATTGAATAATGATTGAAATAAAACCATTTTTCCATTGTGTTCAGAAAGCTTAGCACCAACATACAACATTCCTCGCACAAGCACTACCTTTTTTAACCGTATTTGCTCTAATTCTAGGTTATTAATGTGTTACAATATTCCAGATCAAATAATATTAATATTACAAATTCTTATATACCGGTAGGTTATTGTTAACAAAAAAATAATTTTGCCTTTAAATTTCACTGTTCTTCTGTTACATATATTTTTAAATACACCTTAGGCACCAACCATTATACTCACAGTACTGTAAAATTATCACTGAAGTCACAATAAACCACTGTAGTCCTCGTATCACTTTCTAAATGTTGTTACAGGATGTCATGAAGTTTTGTTGCTTGAGATGGTTGAAAAACGTTACATGATTTGTTCCCATTTTTAGATTGTTACGCACCATTTGTCCAACCCTGTAGAAAATGTGCTCTTAATAGATCAGGCTTGTAACCAAATTCCTTACCCAAATAATTGTGTTAGAATATGTAAATAAATATGACGACCTCCGTTTGAAGAATAGACTTTCTCTAATCATGGTGTACATGGAGACAATAAGAACAACAAACACATGCTGCACCAAACATCTCCTGGATAAACTCCAGGGAAACCGCAAATCCTGGAGTATCTCCATTGTCAAAGGCCAGCTCACCAATTAGAGGTTCCACAAACCAATACCAACAATCCTAGAGAAGCCAATCAAAAGCCTTCGTCGCTGCATGGTATCAACCAACACATTCTGGTATAGCAGAGAGCTAAAAAAGTGGATACAATCAGTGCTCTTCAGGGACAGGGAAGCTGAAGCTACAGTATGGTTCTTTCAGTTTGGACTGCTGCCCCATCTCATGTGACCAATTTACATGCCCTCAGACACCAGGATAAAGTGCGGCAATCTGGTTTGGGTGGAACAACCCCCATGGCAAAAAGGCTACACCAAATATCAGCACCTGGTTGAGGAGGTGTGCCATCAGGAGGACGTAGCCAGGTGTGCCAGAGAAGGCACGAAAAGAAGAAAAATCATATGGAGTGAGCTATGGAAGATGGGGTCACATATTATGCCCTACCTACAGTAATCTGGTTTCATGATGATTCACCCTGTCTGTGTGCAGCCCCAGCAACCCTCAGCCCAACAGAAAGCAATCATATACAGTAACTTGGGTTTATTGTCACATTGTGCATATGTAGACATACAGTACATACGTCTGTAGAGTAGACCTTCAACTGAATGGCATCTCTCTCTCTCTGGCTCAACTACCGGAGTCAACTCTGACTCTCAATGAACTCTTCTGAATGAACTCTTAAGGCCTACTCCAGTTTTAGGTGATAAGGTGACCATCACCTGGTTAAAACAGAGAGATATGTGTTTGGGTGTGCGGTGAAGTGCTAACCACCACGGTGTGACATCATGTTGTAGTTTTCGGTGGTCACCTTATTACATAAAAGGAGTTATGGAGTATGAATAGGCCTTCAGACTCAGTCACTGGCTTTCAGCAAGTGCATCCAGTAGATGACATAGTTGCATAAGATTCTGAAGCTGAATTTCACTGCAAGGGCCCACAACCACAAGTGCAGTGTACTGTATTCAGTTGTGTCACCTTCCTTTCATCCGCATTCATTACATTGCATGGAAAGGTGGCTTATTTGCACGTGCAGATACAGTTTCTTTACTTGGAAAACAAACTCAGGTTCCCGTCACATGGGAATAATATAGGCTATACTCAACAATCTCTCCAACATCAACACAAGCTCAGAGAGCATACATAAACAAGTGACCTAACCAATATAACAAAGTTCATTACATACATACTGTACACATCAAGTCCCATTAACCAAAAGCTATTGCCCATGTCATGGAAACAGTCTCTCAATCAGGGCTGCATTGAAAGGGGATGGGGTGAGCAGAACACACTGGACAAAATCATAACTGGGCACACTAGACCTCTATGCACTGGACAGGAAATGGCATTTGTAATGGAAATCCTTCACCTTCCAAACTTTGTTGCACATTACTTCACAGGTGGTGGAAGTCATACACAGCAGTGCACACAGAAACATGACAGATGGATGTCCAGTCGTAGAGCTCAGTTTGACTGTATTTATTGACAGTTGTACAGATGAGATGAACATACCAGTGATAATATGTAGTGATATCCTGTTCTTTTGGCTGCTGGCTGGTAAGAACGTGTGCTCCCACCATTCCCTGTGTCTAACCTGAATCACTGCACCTGAGTGCTCCCTAAATACACACCCAGTGCTGTCAAATCTAAAGCCTGCCACCAAGTGTTCAAAAATAGTATGCCAACCTAACAAATAATAAGTCACCATCCTAATGGCTCCTACAGCATTAATGACCATCCAGTTGTAGTTTATATTACGTCCATGTCTGTCCAGACTCAATGTAATATCCAGGTATGTCTTTGTATTTGTCAATCCCAATGCAATGATGGATAAATCAAACCTCAGCTGCTGGACAAAAGCCATTTCCAAAGAAGTATAAGAAAGAAGTGGCTACCCTCTGACAAGACGATCACTATCACCAGTAGCCACTTCAGCTCTTCTTCTTCTTTCACTTCTTTGGAAATGGCTTTTGTCCAACATCTGAGGTCTAATTTATACATTGGGATTGACAAAGACATACCTGGATATCACATTAGTAAAGAAAATAGTCAAGGAGGTGCTGAATCACATTTCTGTTACTACATTGCATTGCCTATTTCTCACCTTTCATAAACATATTGCATGGTACTTTATAAAAGAAGATTGATATGTGGTCTGCTATGTATATTATTACATTCAACTGACTTGCACCACGTCTAGTGTCTAGCATGAAGGTAGCCTATAAAAGAACTGGAGACAGCATCGAAGCATATGGATAATATTAATTTCAGTGACAATATAGCATGAATCATAGGCTGTGTATAGTATTATATTACTAGTTAAAAAACTGCCAAATCTGCTGACCTACTGAAGTTTTTGTTTGATAGGCAAATTCATTTTGGACATTTTGGGTATATACTACAAAAAGTGTGCAAACATTTTCCATTTGAGCTGGACAGCTTGCATACATTGTGTTGCATTGCTGCCATCTTCTGGAGTTAGTAAACTCCCAGTGTTGAGCTTGTTTACTTTTTGCCAAGTTTTGTCCAAGCTGCAAGTTTTGTTCTACCTGTTGCATCATGTGAAATAAGAAATAAAACCAAATATTCAGTTTTATATTCACATTTGTTGCTATAGACAGGAGTTCAGTTCAGTGCCCTTTTCTGTACCAGCAATGTGCGTTGTAAAAACATCAGTTGTCCTATTTTGTGTATATGTTATAGCAGCTACATTTATTACATTTTGCCAAGGATTCCTTGGCGTGTTGAAAGCGCACACAAACAAATCTGATCCGGATCAGTCGGTATAGACACTTGAAACTTGTCTGTCAACAGACACACAAAATCATAGCTTAACTATTGTGTTAAAAGTGATAGCTATACTATTTAAGTACATTTAAGAAATATAGTACTAATTTAATATCCAATTAAATTAACACATTATAGAAACCAGTAAGACGCCTGAGGGCGAGAAGTGGTGAGGTCGTGTGCACGCATCCGCCTCATTGGCGGCAGACTGCTGGGCAAGCGCTGGTGCTTTGGCATGGGGGGTCAGATCGGCAGGTATAAGTCAAAAGGGAGACATTGAAGAGGAAGGATGGATGGAGAAGGATCAACATATGGAATGTCAGAACCGGTTCTGACATATCCATATATGGAGATCTAAGGAGTTTGAAGTTTGAGGTCAGAGTTGCTGGCCAATATTGATGACATCAGGGATCTCCATGGGCTTAACTGCGACAGCAGGTCGCATATACTATGACATCAGGATCTCCACATCTCCATCCGTGATGATGTCACGAGACCTGGGCACCATATTATGGTGCCCGACACAAATGCACGATTCCATAGTTAACTGTGACCTTCAGTCGCAACTATTACTTACTATCCCATTCCATCGATGTGACATGATCAACATGATATCATAAATCCCATTGTTAAAAACATGATTAAAGTTTGGCAGGATGTCAGACTTTATCTTTTGGATATCCAACCCAGTTTTCGATTCAGCCCAATTTGGGGAAATGAATATTTCACCCCAGGAAGGGCGGATGGGGGCTTCAAGATATGGGCCAAGCAAGGGATTAAAAAATGTAAGGATGTTTTTGACAAAAGGGGGAATCTACTCTCTTTTGATGAACTAGCTGCTAAATACAATTTACCCCGTACACACTTCTTTAAGTATTTACAACTCAGAAGCTTTATAGGGGTTAAACAGGTGAATTCTCTGACACTCCCTCCCCTGTCAATAATAGAAAAAGAACTTATCAGAAACCCCTTTAATAGGGGCATCATTTCTGATTTATACTCTATGTTAGTAGAATTCTCTCCTGAATCCTCTGAATCCAAATATAATGCATGGAAGGCTGATCTACAAGAGGAATTGACATTGGAAGAGTGGAGCTCAGCCTGTATGGATGCTCAATCCCAGACGGGTAACACTCGGTTAAAACTGTTGCAATATAATTGGCTGATGAGGGTCTATATCACTCCAGAAAAATTAAATAAATTTAGTGCAGATATTCCAGATACTTGTATCAGATGTGGTAAAGACAAAGGTACACTTTTCCATTGTCTGTGGGCATGTCCAAGAGTGAAAGTATTCTGGGAAGAAGTGAGGAGGGAGATTCAGAAGATATTGTCGATAGATATTGAGCTTGACCCGAAACTGTTTCTATTAGGTCTTTACAAAAAAAAAAAAAAAACATATCATAGATCCATATCTGAAGCCACGCTGTTAACTGGGATTTTGTCCCATCTCGTTTTCCCTGTCAATGGCTTAATTACCTCCCCAGAACACGGGTCCATTGTGTTTGTATAGATGCTTGACAAAGCCTCCACGGTGATGGGGAGTTATGTACTTTTCCACTGTGCCACCCTCTCTTGCTTGTTTTTGGTAAAAAACTATAGAGGGTATGCTATACATGCATCATACACGGATGTTATGTCACGCCTACTGAGTGACAAAAACTACTTTCTGGCCTTGACAGCTAAGCTAAGCGAACTCTGCAACGTTCGACACGGCAACTTGCTCAGTGGTGTCTCTCATGGCTCAAGTTCGCTTGAAAAGCCTTTTGTAATGATGAATGCTGCCGATTCAAACAATATTTGCTGTGGAATATTTCAAAATTTGAAATAAAAATACTACATTTAAGAATCCCTGTTCATGAATTTGTTAGAAGATTAAATTATAAATAAGTGATATTCTGAAGTCAAATGCCTTGACACAATAAGTGTAATAATATTGAATCATGCACATGCAGCCCCCTTGAAGTCATATAGAGTTCTTGATTATCCATCAGGATTCTTGGTTTTATTACACAGACTTGGCCAGTCCAACGTAGTTAGTCTGAGCATTAAAGATGGCATAGAACTCTCTGATGAAGACATCTCCCAGGATCCAGAGTGCGCCTCCTAATCCCCCATTGCCAAACCCAGTGCTGCAACCATTGGACCTCTAGAGAGACAAAGACAGGAGGAATGTGTTACACCATTTTACTTGTGTGAGTATAGCCAGTGCAAGTGGTAGTGTGTGCAAGTGTGCACATGTGTGTGTTTGTAAATATCTTCTCATCTTAAACAGTTTTTCTGTACCATGTGCAGTATGTGCATGTGTGCGTGCATGATGTGCGTGAATGTAGCATACATTACAGAGTGTGTAGACTGACCTGGGAAACATAAGCAGAGGCAGGGATGGTGAAGGCATGTCCATTGATAGTGAAGGTCACATCAGGCATGCTCTGGATGTTCTGGCAGTTCACTGAGGCCTGTATAAAGAAAGAATGGCATACCATGTGTTATTAGTAGCAACAGTGGTGGTCAGTCTTTTTATTTAAAGTTGCTTAATTGAAACGGGCCTCATAAAATCAACCATTACTACCCACAAGTCAATTTGATTACTGCTGTGTATTCTAAATTTGGCGAATGAAACAGTCAAACAAGAAAACTGTACTGTATCTCACCATTCCATACTGATTAGTGGCGGCTCCAACCCAGGCATTCATATTGTTGATGTCATTGGATGGGCCAACAATGAGGGAAGTGCCCGTGTCAATGACAGCCTGGCAGCCACCAGCACAGGCCACAGTCTGTCCATTGACAGTAACACTGTTAGCAGCAATAGCAGGAGCAGAATTAACATGACGGTCAAGTGTGTATTGGCATTAGGTTTTTGCTTCTGTCTTTTAAAAAGTTAATTGTTGTCAGTATACTGTAGTTACTGTAGTATGTTTTCACCTGTCCATTTTGATCTGCCAGTAGGATTCAGAGGTTAGGGGAATCCAGGTGATTTGTCCGGTGTAGTAGTTCTCATCAATACCACCAAAGACCACTTCACTGCCCTGCTCCGAGTTGCTAATATGAGCATGTAAGACAAATATCAGATACAAGGAACCGCACGCACGCGCACACACACACACACACACACACACACACACACACACACACACACACGCACACGCACACGCACACGCACACGCACACGCACACACACACACACACACACACACACACACACACACACACACACACACACACACACTTTTCCATACAGTTTCCGTACCTGCTCAGGTAGACAGAGAAGAGAGGCTGAGACACCAGGTTCTGCTTCATCATGTTGTCAAAGACGGGCACCACATGCTCAGCGGCAATGGACTGGAAGGCAAGTCCCAGAATACCATCAGCCTGCATGTGGGCCATGAAAGGAGCCTCTGTCTCGCTGAGCCCAAACACCTGCTGGGTCACAGAAAGTCCACCAACCTGTAAAGTGTGGAAACCAAAGTCAGTGGTTACTAAACGTTCTTCCTTCCAATTTATAATTGAGCAAATTAGCAGACGCTCTTATCCAGAGTGACAAATGTGAGATCTGAATAAGCATGCAGAGTATAAAGCATGAACAAAAGGTCAATATACCGGTAATTCTGAAAAAATAATTTACTAGAGCCTCAAATAAACTAGGATACCAGGTGAAAAACTAAACTAGCATTTATAGAGGAAAAAACAATTAACACCCTCCGCGCCATTGCCTTAGATTAATGTCAATTCATTAATAAAACGCTTGCCGCCATTGCCTAAGATCGCCGTCAATCGCGCTTTTATAGTGCATTTGATCGATCGAGCCATAATGCTACTTACGTTAGCCGGTTAGCTAGCTGTGTTGTTAGCACAGCACTGGGTCGTTCATCTTAGTTCGTCGTCGCCATAAGAATCCATTCTATCCGTTTCTTTCAATCGCCTGTATCTCCTATTCCTTGTCCCAGATGGCATTTTTGGTCAAAACAGCGTTTCTTTGACGGCACGAGCCGACGTTGTGGAGGGCAATAGTGTACCCGGCATGATGTGATTATGTAAACAAAGGTTGTCATGGCAACATAAAGCTGGCAGAGATGAGCTCACTTCCGGTTGAGGCAAAATGTGGCTTTTCAAAATAAGAGCTCAAATTAAAAAAATGCTGGCGTGAATTAGGACCTAATTTATCAATAAATGGCGGCAGTCTAAGTGTTAACATAAGAAAAGCTGACAAGAAGGTATAAAGAGAGGTTTAGATTAAGGGTAATACCCCGTGACATACTAGCGGCATATCCACGGGGTATACATCAAGCTGTTTTAGGAACAGAGACAGGAGATTAATCTTGACATATTGGCCACATGGCTTGGGAACGGTTTGTTCCCAAGGCTACTTACTATGCAGTTCTGACTGCAATGGGGAGTTTATTCCACTGGTGTATTTGTCGGGTGGTGATGTACAGTTTGCAGATAATTGTATGAATTTTCAATTAAGCGATAGCCCTGGCTCCTTTTGGTTACCTCAACGGTGTCACTGGCCAGATATCCGGTCATGCTGCCAGTACCATAGTGAATGGATAGAGCATGGCTGCCCCACTGGAAGGTGGAAGACTCCTGTGGGTTGAATTGCTTGTGGGTCTCTGTATAAATAAATGTTTTAGCGGTTATTACAAAGTTATTACAAATCAATAACTAATTATAACTTGTCCGACTATTTTTTATCAGAACCATATTAGGCCCAAGAAGCTGGTAGAATTCTAATTTTGTGCACTGCTACTAACACATTGTAATCTCAAGTACAACTTTCTTTATTCTCTCATTTTCAGTCTGACATATCTGTACAATATGTGAAGACATAGGGCTGGATAATAACTATTAATAAGCCTAGAACCTTGGCAGAGTACTTATGAACAGTCTGTGGAAGTGTGGAGGAAAGTGGAGTGCTGGTAACCCAGCCCTAGCAACCAGACACCACGTCGACCCTTATGCTGATTCTGGTAGTAGGATGTTGTTCTCTTTGTGTTGGAAAAGAGTGTCTCAACCCTCAGTGTTTTCTTTTATTATTATTTTTTTTTTTCCTGAGAATTATATTGGTTTGGGAGAAGGAAGTTTGGGAGAAGGAAGGGGGGGCTCCTCACTGGCAGGTGAGCCAAAAACAGTGACAACACATTGAAATGTGTGTGAGAATGAAATAATCAATTTGGAGAAAACAGGGTAAAGAAAGAAAGAAATTAAGAAAAAGAAAGAAAGTTAAAGGTGCAATGTCCTGCTATATGCATTGCAAAGTAATAAAGAGGTGTTGCCAGACCCCGTCCCCATAATACATAATTACTTGCCCTTTATGGAAGACCTACACCCCACACTGCCTGTACTGTCCCTCAAGTTAACAGTACTCACGACAGGCCTGGCTGCTGCAGTAGACAGAGGGCACCCACAGGTTGGAGGAGCCGGTGTCAAATATAACTTTGAAGGACTGGGGTGGAGTTCCGATTGAGATGACTCCAAGGTAAACCAGCTGGAGGCGACACATATCACATTACAGAACACAATAACATGTTTGAACACTAAAGGAAAATGACTGATGATTATAGGGTGGCTGAAATGAGATGAGCTAAAGACTAATTTGTACTTTTAGTGGCCAATTTGTTATTTTCAGAAAACAATATGGTCCTATATGAAGTGTAATTAAATGTGTCCTGCTGGCATGCACATCCTTACGTCAGCATCGTTGGTCATGGGCTCAGTGCCTGACTGGAGGAACTTGACCATGGGGTTGTATGGGAACTTGTTGCTGTACTCCTCCCACAGTCCCTGCTCCTCCAGAGACTCCCGGGCAGATTTGACCTTGATCAAGGGCATCCTACATGGCGAGAAAAAGATCAGTAGTCCTAATAATAATACCAGTCCCTTTTTTTTGTTCATTTCCAGTGTGCAGTACAGTAAATAAATGAAAAGATTAGAATCTGAATTAATTGTATTCACCATGTACATAAGTTACAACACAGCAAAACAGTGTAAAATGTATACCTACAATAGCTTAGGAACCTTAACCCATTAACTGTATAGGCACAAACAATGTACTAGTACTACTGTACAAGTACATGGCATGTGTCTAACCTGTCCTGAATACAAATCAAGCATTGCTAAGATATAATCTTTGCAACATCAATCATTGTTGAGTGTTATGTGCCCCAATGATTCACCTCATGTTTTGTATTTACCCAGGGTAGTAGCTGAGCACAAGTGCTCATTTTCAGCAACGCCCTGCACACCATAGACACACATTAAAACCTGGGAACTGCCCAGCACAACTTTGCCCCCTCAAAAATAACTTACAAAGTGTTGAGTGTGTACACATGGTATAGGTTACGTATATGTGACAGCATTATGACACATGCACACGTGACACACGCACGCGCGCACACACACACACACACACACACACACACACACACACACACACACACACACACACACACACACACACACACACACACACACACACACACATATATATAATTTAGCCTACTAAATACTTTAAATGTAGACAGACTGTACATGCTCAAAATAGGAAACAGCACCTACACTACCTATACCTTTAAACTTTTGTGCATAGCTTTGACAAGCTAAAATAAGGTCTAGGTGGCTTCAGTCAGCCAGCTGGTACTTACCTGTGTAGGCATGCAGAGAGAGCCACCAGGGCACAAAGGACAACGAGACACTTCATGGTTGCTGTTGGGCTTGGAGAGTGAAGAGACGGCGAACGATGCCATCCTTTATATACAGTCCATCAAGGGTATGTCAACAAATGCCATTTCCTGTCCCCAAATATCATGATTACCTGAGATAAGAAATATGTGATAGCAACAATGGCCTTATCTCTTGGTATTTGCATCATGCAGATAAATTATTAATATTTCTTCTGTGTTCCGTTTAATGTTGACTCTCTTGGCCCTTCACATCGACCATTACTTTATGTTATAGGACTGTGCAGCTAAATTTAGTACTCTCCACAGTTTCAGTCCTTTTGTCTGTTGTAAAGCAATGAACATTAAGCTTTAATGGCTTATTTTTAGCACCATAATGCAGTAGTGTAGTGTTTTCTGAACCTTGGCCTTTCCACTGCATACAGGACTGTATAATGTAAGTTGTAACATAGTGGATGGTTTGTGGGTTGCGGATTGGGAGGTTGGCCCGATCATGCTCTATTCCCCCGGAAATTCCGGAATCAATGAGACAAAAATCATCTGGGGATACAGACATTTTTAACTTGAGATGGAATACAATAGGCCCGCGTGGCTCAGGAGCATCCAATGATCCCTGGGTCGGCAGTGTCAAAGTGTCCTTGGGCAAGACACTGAACCCTGCATTGCCTCCAATGAGTTGGTCGGTGTGAGCTCGCCACCATTGGTGTGTGAATGTGGGAAGTGATGCGTCGACTGTCCACTTTGAGCACTTGGAATTCATTAGGCCCAAAAAAAATGGAACCTTGAGGTATTTTTTTATAACCTTTTTTTTCTGGCTGGCTTGATAGGATAATTAGGGGAATGTTGGAATCAATTGGAGTTTTTCTTAGTAGTGTTTGGACTGTCTTTGAACATTGCAGGTTGATTATTCTTAGATGCTTAGTTTAGATGTTTTTATTATATTGGATTTTATTGGTATCTTTTCTTTGTCTGGTTCTGATGAAGAAAACTTCTGTAATGCCTTACTTTCCACTTGTATTGGGGATGATTGAGTACCCACACCTCACCTGTTACCTACCTATCTAGCTAACTACCTACACAGTAGCTTCAGTAATTCACTTTGTGTGCCAAGGAAACATCATCAAATAAAGTTAATGGTGGTGACTGAATATTAAGAGACAAATGCCAATAATGATAATGGGTATTTACATTTCTGAGCCTAATATTCAATGATATGATGAAGCACAAACAACTCATAGTCAATGTTTTAAACTTATGGGCGTATATTTTGAAAAGAGGGAAAGAAGGGAATAAAAGTCGAAACAGTTCATGGTACACAAACTACATTGTCATATAGTGTTCAATATATTTATTTAAGCTTAAAATAACTGAGATTCAAAAACTTCTATAGCACATTTACTATTACATCTTACAGCTTCCCATTTGAAAAAGGCATGTAATAATATAGCCCCCATTGAATATCCAACATGATGTTTGGTTTGATTACGCAGACTTGGCCAGTCCAATGTACTGAGTCTGGGTATTAAAGATGGCATAGAACTCTCTGATGAAGACATCTCCCAGGATCCAGAGCTTGTCAGATCCACCATTGCCAAATCCAGTGCTGCAACCATAGGACCTCTATAGAAGGAAAGACAGGAGGGAATATATTTACCGGTAATTCAAAAATCAAATAAATAAATAAAATGCGTGTGCGCGCACGTGCATGCGCGTGCCACACACATGCGTGCGCGCACGTGCGTGCGCGTGCCACACACATGCGTGCGTGTATGCAGCTTGTCTTCTCATGGGCAACTGTCTGCACCATGCACTGTTATAGTCTGTTACTGTTATGTGCAGTGTGCTTGTGTGTGCATTTATGTCTCAGTGTACATTAGAGTGTGTAGACTGACCTGAAAAGCGTAGGCAGAGGCAGGGACAGTGAAGGCGTGTCCATTGATGGTGAAGGTCACATCAGGCATGCTCTGGATGTTCTGGCAGTTCACTGAGGCCTGCTCAAAGAATGCCAGATGTTATTAGTAGTAACAGTAGTGATACTTTTTAGTACCACCACTTAGGATACACAGGGAGAACATGCAAACTCCACACAGAAAGGCCCTTTCGCCAATCCCACCTCGGGTATGGGTACTGATGACGCGGAGGAGAGAACACACCCCCAGCGCCCACAGCATCCCTAGCCGGAATCGAACCCAGGACCTTCTAGCTGTGAGGTGACAGCACTACCGACTGTGCCACCATGCCCCCTATGGGAAATGGGCATCTTCACATAAATCAAATTTCCCTATTCCATACCCACAAGTCCACCAATATCCACCAAAACATAACATAACATGAACCTAGGAGGTGTGCTAACCGATGAGGTGTCAATTAGACCACTGCTGTGTATTCTAAATTGGGGAAATAAAACGGTCAATACCCGAAAAGATGTATGTATCTCACCATTCCATACTGGCTAGTGGTGGCTCCAACATGGGAATTCATGTTGTTGATGTCATTGGTTGGGCCAACAATGAGGGAAGTGCCGGTGTCAATGATAGCCTGGCAGCCACCATTACAGGCCACAGTCTGTCCATTGACGGTAACACTGTTGGGAACAATAGCAGAAGCAGAATTAATAGGAGTGTCCAGTGCGTAGCCTAGGTTTGGTTGCTGTCAAACTTTTAAAAACGTGCAATAGCCATAATATGACATTATGTTTGCACCTGTCCATTTTAATCTGCCAGTAGGTAGCAGAGGTCAGGGGGATCCAGGTGATTTGTCCGGTGAAGTGGTTCTCATCAACACCACCGAAGACCACCTCACTGCCCTGCTCAGAGTTTCTAATAGGAGAAGGTAGGACAAATACTTTAATATCATTGTACACATTTATGCATACAAACACTGCTCCATACCGTTTAAATACCTGCTAAGGTAGACAGAGAAGAGTTGCTGAGACACCAGGTTCTGCTTAATCATGTTGTCAAAGACGGGCACAACATCATCAGCGGCAATGGACTGGAAGGCAAGTCCCAGGATGCCATCAGCCTGCATGTGGACCATGAAAGGAGCCTCCACAAAGCTGATTCCAAGTCCCTGCTGGGCAATAGAAATTCCACCAACCTGGAAACCAAAGTCCAGCAATTACTGAAAGTTCTTATTTATCAGGTAGAGAGTTACAATGTGCAGATAATTAGCAATTAATGGTTCTATGGCTGCTTTTGGTTACCTGAACAGTGTCACTGCCCAGAAATCCTTTCATGCTGCCGGTACCATACTGGATGTTCAGAGCCTGTTGGCCCCACTTGAAGGTGGAAGACTTTTGTGGGTTGAACTTCTGATGGTTCTCTTTAAAACATAATTGCATATCATTTTTAGCTGTGCATTTGGAAGAAGTTAAAGTAAATCTGACCTATCCTCTTACCAAGCCTGGCTGCCTTCCATGCCACTGTGGAGTCCTAACCAATTTGTCTTTGTGTTTTTAGTGTTTGTCATGTATTGATCAACAAATGTTATTTATCAGGACCAAATGGTCCTTGTATGGTATCGGTATGTATCTGAAAACATTTTAGCGTCGTAACAAACATGCTTCACACTTTATCTCTCCTTTGGGCAGTGTGAGCAACAGGATACAATTTACAATTTAGGCATTAGCAGATTTACAGTAAGCAAGAACAACACATGGTAATACATCAAATACATAAAAAATAGTAATGTAATCATACTGTATGTAAGCTAAGAAACTAACATCCGTCTAACAGTGGAATATCTATATAATGAAACTATGCGTATATACTATAGAGTGCTATGTCTACATAAAATACTTTCTAAATTACTTAAGTTGAGCTTTTGCATGCACCTGTAAGGTCGTCGAGGCTAGTAAAGACTCTGGTTGTACTGGTCAGCTCCCAGGTTTTTTTGTTTTTTTATTTTTATTTAGCATTATTTAAATGCTGGAGTTGAAAAATAATAAATGGTGGCTGCTCCCAGGTTTTAATGTGTGTCTGTCTGTGTGTTTCTGTGTGCAGGGCGTTGCTGAAAATGAGCACTTGTGCTCAGCTACTACCCTGGGTTAAAGGGGGGAATAAAAAGAAAATACATTTACATTTACGGAATGATTGCAAAGAGTTACTGTATGCTTTGCAAAATGCAAATGGGAGGTGCAGAGCTAGTCAATAAAATCAGGGGTCACCCTCAATTCTTATGGTAATCCTACAACACATCTGACTATGTACTGTCCTTAGCCAGGAACTGCCTGTCAGGGACAATTAAACGTTGTTATTAAGTTAACAGTATACTCACGACAGGCCGGGCTGGTGCAGTCGACAGAAGGCACCCACAGGTTGGAAGAGCCAGTGTCAAAGATAACTTTGAAGGACTGGGGAGGAGTTCCGATTGAGATTACTCCAAGGTAAGCCAGCTGGAGGTGACACACAGCAATAGACAGGGTATTGAAACAGAAATGTGTAATAACATGAACAACACTTCATGACAGATGATTTAGGGTGAGTGCCTCCGGCTTTGAATATTAGTGAGTAATTTATTCTTTGTAATTATGGTCAATCTGTTATTTTCAGCAAACATCACATGTATGATGAATACATTATTTCAAGTTTGTCCTGCTATAGTCTGGACTTACATCATAATCATTGGTCATGGTCTCAGTGCCTGTTTGGATAAACTTGACCATTGGGTTGTAAGGGTGCTTCTTGAGGGTTTCTTCCAAAAGCCCGTTCTCCTGCAAGACATCCCGTGCAGATTTCCCCTTGATCAGGGGCATCCTACACGTGGCGAGAAAAGGATCAGCAATAATACCAGGGTCCTTTTTTGTTATCCTTTGCAGTGCATTAGATGAAGTGGCTAGAATCAGAATTAGTTTAATTCACCCTGTATACACAATGCAGCAAAACAGTGTAAAGATGTACCTACAAGAGCTGGACTTCATGGTGTTAACTTTTACGTACATAGGCCTACACTAATACTACTGTACACTGCTACTGTATAGACGGCACACACAGTGTACAGATGTACAATGTACAATCTGAATACAAACGAAGCACTGTACAGACATCATTCTTTTACAAAGTAAAAAAGTGAGGACATGTGTCGAGGTCTGTAGAAATGTACTAATTGTACTATGCTCATGATAAGGAGCAGCAAGCGAAATGCCTTTCATTTTCACTCTGTACACGATGGAGAGATTTTCATCTAACTTACAATCATTCAATCTCATTCATATTATACAATATTATGCTGACCACCGTCTATAGGTGTAGAGGTGGCTGCATGGTACTTACCTGACGAGACATTCAGAGAGAGCCACCAGGGCACAAAGGACAACGAGATACTTCATGGTTACTGACGTTGCAGAGAGTGAAGAGATGGTTCAAGATGCCATCATTTATATACAGTCTATCAAGGTTGTGTCAACAAATGCCTTTCCATGGCACCAGATATCATGATAACCCGAGATAAGAAATATGTGATACCACCTCAATGAATTATATGGCCTTTATCTCTGGGTATTTACAGTATGAAGATAAATTAATTAATATTTCTGAAGTGCTTTTAATATGTTGACATTCAGATCAGAAGATTTGATGTTCATTCTTCTGTGTTCTGTTCAATGTTGAAATCCACTTCTTCCACATGGCAAGATGTAGAGTTTGTATATAGACTCTATAAGACACTTTATTTACCAGTTTATAACATCATATTCTTGGAAAGAATATATTGAAAAGATAATAATTGGTTAATTTATTGATTATTAATAATAATACATTATATTTGTAACACACTTACACTATACCTTTTCACAAATCTCAACCTAAAGTTGCCATTAAGCATGAATTATAATGAAAATTATGAAATGCCAGATAATGTCAATAATAAATAATAATTTCTTCTACAGTATTTATGTATATATATTTATGTTATTCTTTAAATACTAATATTTATTTCTTCATATCTGTTCCTATTCTGGTGTAAAAATTCAGCCACAATCTGCAAGCTCACAACACTTCAGCACAGAGATTTTGGTGTAGAGGAAAATAGGCCAGAGGAGCCTCATGAGACTCTAGTCAATGAAGTATAGGGTTTAATTAACAGTAGTTAAATATAGTCTATATGGTTGATTAGCCCTCAGGCACCAACCATACACATGCAGCATGCAGTAGGAATAGTAATAATCAGATTATCCTGGAATTTAAAACACAATAAAGTCATAATGACATATTTATTGTGGTCTGCAAACTTGCAAATTCTTCAAATGAATATACAGTAAATGCAGCTATATATGTGATGTCTTGAAATTGTTTTGTCTGAGCTGGTTGGGAAAAATAAATGTGTTGGTCTTAATTATTTTCCCATTTGTATATTATTATATAATATATTATATAATTTCCCAACCCTGTACATTGTTTTCAACAGATTGGGATCAAATTATTTCACCAAGTTGTTCTTATAGTCAATACCTTTGTAAGATAAAGGGTGACGTGTATTTTTCTGACAGAGCTCCTTGACTCTGATATGACCTGCCTAAGAAGCTGAGGCGTGAATGTACTGTACACCTCACCTTCAACGCAATTAAATAAACAAAGGGACAAGGGTTGAAAAGACTGTAAAGCAACATTAATTTATACCAGTAAAACGCCCTGAGTGAGGGCGTGAAGTGACCTGTGAAGCGAAAGAACTGTTGTGCTAAAACAACAGTGCTGGGAATACCCATATATGGACTTTTCTTTTTTTGAGGGGCAGCTTTTTTCCCCACACGTCTCAAGATTTGCCATTGACAATGAAAGGGGAATTCAGGTCAAAATTCCGCTGAATATGACGTAAATTAAACATCAAAACATTAAACACCATTGACATTGAAGGGAAAATGTATACGTCATTAAATGAGCAAATCAACGAACCAATCACAGGCAACAGTCATTCCGATTGGCCAGTATGAGATGATGCATGATGATGTACGATGATAAGAGATACTTTTATTTAAACCTTTATTGAACTGTAGGACTTAACAAGTTCTGATTATGGTTTAGTATTGGCCTTAAGAGTCTCTTTCACAAACTACCACCAAACACTCTTTTTGATAGCTAAAATGGAAAACTTCTATTTTATTATAGATGGTACCTTACATAGATACCGGTATATATAAGAAAGCTATATGGCTCACCCACGCTCTGGCCAATGGAGAGTGACGTTGCTACTGTCACGATGTGGTTCTGGGGGTGTAGGACTCAGGTGCAGAACGAACCAGGCACAGGCAGAGGAGTGAATTAAAGGGTTTTAATTCTCAAAAGATGCACATCGTGAAACAACTTGGAACAACTAGACATAACTAGGACTTGGAAATAACTAGGACTTAACTAGGGAAACACAAGGTACTGACCACATCATTCACGACGACGAACTGACAAGGAGCTGAAAACACTGGGGCATATATAGACAAGACTAACTACACACAGGTGAACTGAAACACACAATCAACAATGGTTATCTAACAGACAACAGAACACAGGTGGTTAGGGTTACACTAATACAGGGGGGTGAGACAAGGGAGGAGACAGAAGACAAGGCAGACAGGAAATCACAGAACACTAATACAAAATAAGGTACAGAACAAGTAATAAGACCCAAAACACAGACAAAGTCCAAGGGCAGAGGAGCGTACTGTGACAGCTACGTGGATCTTACCTCGGGGCAGTATAACATTGCGTCTATGGGGCATGTACTTTTAAATAACCATAACTTGCTCAATTTTCAACCGACGTCCGCATACTTATATGCTTTTACACAACGTTCATATAAAAAAACAAAATTAAGCAGATAAGCATCCTGAATCATAGCCACGTTAACGTTTGTAATAAACCAACCCATCAAGATTTGAGCGAGTTATGACAGTTTTTGTTTGAGCTTTCCCTAGAAGGGGTCATGCATATATTCCCTCAGCCCTATATCTTCCCTCAGCCCTATGTTCCCTCAGCCCTATGTTACTGTAGCCCCGAAGCAAGATGGCCACCGGGTGAACTACGTCAGTGACTTCGCCTTGAGCCATTTATATATATCTATGGTACCTTATACCTCACTTCCTGGAACTATTGCTAACATGCTTTTTCCCCACAGCGCCTCCTATGATCAAACCATGGTTTAACTACACAAAACGAAATATATTTTCCGTACAATATACATTTTGAGGTTAAATATTAAACCATATTTTAACTAATATATTCCGTTCTTATCACCCAGTATTTTACGTTTCATTTTCTTTCAATATTCATACCAGGACTGGAAATTCTTCACACATTTATGTGGCACTAGTGTCATACTATAATGCTAAGAAATAGGGTTAAGCCACTGGATTATTGTTGGGACACTGAATAACTGGAATCCTTAACCGACTCTATGGCCCTCGATGGGTGTTGTTGATGCCATGTGATTTCTACCCAGAAACTAAGAGCCTATTACATATAGTGAACCATAGTGTTGAGTGTGTTAGAATCTTAGCTGAGATTCTGAGAGTAAGGTACAGTTACTTGACACAGTGACTGTAATAATATTTATTCAAAAGCAGCAATAGCATACTATCATGTATACATACATACAGTATACATTTTCTTTTAAACTTTTGCACAAGCCATGCATGATACAGCTCTCATACAGGACGTATAGAGTTATATATTATCCATCAGGTGGCTTGGTTGATTACATAGACTTGGCCAGTCCAATCATATTAGCCTCAACGTCAAAGATGGAATAGAACTCTCTGATGAAGACATCTCCCAGGATCCAGAGCTGGTCAGATCCACCATTGCCAAAGCCAGTGCTGCAAGTGCTCTATAGAAGGAAAGGCAGGAGGAAATGTATTTCACTCACAAATAATGACACAATACATGTCTTCTCATCTGAAACCGTTTGTGTGTAGACTGACCTGGTCAACATAGGCAGAAGCAGGGACGGTGAAGGCGTGTCCATTGATAGTGAAGACCACCTCAGGCATGCTCTGGATGTTCTGGCAGTTCACTGTGGCCTGTATGAAGAATGACATGTGTTTTAGGGTTAGAAGAAGGGGCTTTCAGGGGTAAGATGATGGGTCATTGAAGATGTGCGTGGGAACTGCTTGGTATGTCAAATGGGTGAAGGGGGAACAGAGGCTGGGTAGGCTTACAGGTAGGACCTGCTTGGATGATGGGGGTATGAGTGGTGGAAGGATGTGGTCATTTAGCGAAGTAGGGGAATACTTTAGTGTATACTAAAATAGGAAAATAAACAAATCAAGACAAGAAATAATTGTCTCACCATTCCATACTGGCTAGTGGTGGCTCCAACATGGGAATTCATGTTGTTGATGTCATTGGTTGGGCCAACAATGAGGGAAGTGCCGGTGTCAACGATAGCCTGGCAGCCACCATTACAGGCCACAGTCTGTCCATTGACGGTAACACTGTTAGGAGCAATAACAGAAGCAGAATGAATAAGAGTGTCCTGTGTGTATGCATTAGGCAAGGGTTTGCTGCTGTCAACGTTTAAAAATGTGAATAATCATTGTGTTTGCACCTGTCCATTTTTATCTGCCAGTAGGTTTCAGAGGTCAGACGAATCCATGTGATTTGTCCGGTGAAGTGGTTATTATCAACACCACCAAAGACCACTTCACTGCCCTGCTCTGAGTTGCTAACGAGGGCATATAAGACAAACGTGTTAGTATCATTGTACATAAATGCATACAAACACTGTTCCATACTGTTTCAGTACCTGCGCAGATAGACACAGTATACAGTACATATACAATATATATGTGTGTGCATGTACAATAACACAACTAAATACAACCACTATTCCATTTACGTACGGGCTCAGGTAGACAGAGAAGAGTTTCTGAGACACCAGGTTCTGCTTCATCATGTTGTCAAAGACGGGCACCACCATGTCAGAGGCAATGGATTGGAAGGCAAGTCCCAGAATACCATCAGCCTTCATATTGGCCATGAAAGGAGCCTCTGACTTGCTGATTCCAAACACCTGCTGGGCCACAGTAAATCCACCAACCTGGAAACAAAAATCAGTGGTTACTCAAATGTGTCAGGTGTAGGTAGTTAGATACAGTAGTACAGTATGCAGATAACTGTCAAAATTGCCAAGGGATGGCCCTGGCTGTCTGTGGTTACCTCAACATTGTCACTGACGAGATATCCCTGCATGCTGCCAGTACCATAGTAAATAGACAGAGCCTGTCCGATCCACTTGTAGGTGGAAGACTGCTGTGGGTTAAATTTCTGGTGGTTCTCTGTAAAATATATGTGAGAGAAGGTCAAGTAAATTTGATAAATTCTTCATACAAATAGAAACTGGAATTATACGCTGTATAACTGTCTTCAGAACCATCATGTTCCATCACTACTGACTTCCTTCCTGCCACTCTGGACTTGGGTTAGTACTTGTATTTTTAGTTTATAGTTTTGTTTGTCACATGGTTGGTTTTCCTTATTGGGTGCAGATATACGTTTCTCGTATTTTACCTTTTGATATTATTTTTTTTCTTTTAAGGGTACATTGGGTCCACAAATGAACAGTACTTACGACAGGCCTGGGTGTTACAGTAGACAGAGGGAATCCACAGGTTGGAGGAGCCTGTGTCAAAGACGACTTTGAAGGACTGGGGTGGAGTTCCGATTGAGATGACTCCATAGTAAGCCAGCTGGAGGTGACACAGAAATATGGTGTCAAAACAGAAACGATAACATTATAGGACATTCTAAACGTGGGCGGCTGTGGCCCAGGAGGTAGAGCAGGTAGTCCAATGATCCTGGGTCAGCCGTTCGAATCCCGGCTCCTCCTGCATGGTGTGTGAATGTGGGAAGTGAGGACACTGGCGTCGACTGTTCGCCGCTTCACCTCCCAATGTATGAATAAATGAACCATTGTAAAGCGCTTTGAGCACTTGGAAAAGCACTGTAAAAATGCAATTCATTATTAAACACTACAGGATTGGTAATTAGGGTGAGAAAAAGGTGAACTAAACCTATTTTATTCTTAGTCCTGGCCAATCTGTTATTTTTGGCATGGTTGTACGATAAAGGGTCATTTAGGTTAACATATTATTATGTCCTTCTTCTCCTAACCTGGACTTACGTCATAATCATTGGTCATGGGCTCAGTGCCTGTCTGCTGGAACTTGACCATGGGGTTGTATGGGTACTTCTGTAGGTATTCCTCCAACTGACCCTTCTCCTGCAGGATGTCCCGGGCAGATTTACCCTTGATCAGGGGCATCCTTCACACAGTGAGAAAAGGATCAATAATAAATGCTAGGCCCCTTTTTGTTATCCTTTGCAGATGGAGATGAAGAGGTTAGAATCATACAGAATTAGTTTAATTCACCTGAAGTGAACTCAATACAGCAAAACCATGACCTACAAGTGCTTGACTTGGTCTTAACCTTTACATACTACTGAGTGCACATATATTCATATATTAAAGTATAGGGTTATAGATGTGTCGTGACCGGCACATTTTAAAATTAAGAAATACTCACTAATCAGAATGCTCATTATAGGAAACATCCCCATACTTGTAGACTTATGCGAGTCTGAATAATCTTGACAAGATAAAACAAAATGGTTTATACTTTTTCCTCTACACAATGGAGATAATTTCATCAAACCGCAAAAGTTAATTTAATTCATTTTAGACAATATTGTGCTAACGAACCCCTAGTGTAGAGGTGGCTTCAGTCAGCCAGCTGGTACTTACCTGACGAGACATTCAGAGAGAGCCACCAGGGCACAAAGGACAACGAGACACTTCATGGTTACTAACTTTGCGGTTGGACTTCGAGAGTGAAGAAATGTTGAAAAATACCATTCTTTATATACAGTCCAAAATGTTTGAGTCAGCAAATGCCGTTCTATATCACCAAATATCATGATAACATTAGATAAGAAATATGTGAATTATTCTTGTGTATTTACTGTGGTATTTACAGTATGCAGATAAATTATAATTTTTTCGAAAGCTGTTAATAATTTATATTGACATTCAGATCAGAAGATTTGATGTTCTTCTGTGTTGTGTTTAATGTTTTCCACGTGGCAGGATGTAGACTTTGGCTACATTATATTCTTGGATGAAAAGGATTTAAAAGCTTTGTGTTCATTTAAATTATTGAAATTCTAAAATACAATGTTTTGCATGTCAATTGTTGAACCGCAAGTAGCTTTTAAATTCTTAAAATTAATATAAATGCAGCTTTTTATACGATGTTTAAATAGCTATTTATACATTATTTTGTCT
Source organism: Protomyctophum bolini (assembly GCF_963924005.1). NCBI lineage: Eukaryota > Metazoa > Chordata > Actinopteri > Myctophiformes > Myctophidae > Protomyctophum > Protomyctophum bolini. Next base: position 11,121,930 of record NC_137866.1, read on the forward strand.
GAGATAGTTGAAAAATATAATAGTCATATGATATTACATCCATTTTTATATCATTAAACAACGAATCAATTATTTTCCAGTCTAAATTGGGACAATAATCATAATATCCCTCTTGGTCAAGAGTGGACCTCTAGATGTTAATTTATTTTAATTAAATTGACAACATGAAAACATCTTGGGCATTAAAATGAAAACTGCAATGTGGCATAATATTCTGAATCTGGATGTCAGGGAATAATTGTCCCTACCCTACAAGTGAAACATACACTGTACTTTTCAGGATGTTTGAGACGCATTGTGAACTTGTAGAGACACTCATTTCAGATTGCATTGTAAGGTGTATATAGAAATTAAGCCCATGGGCCCAAATTGGGCCCCATCTTGTGAGTCGCCTTACCCCGCTCTTATCCCTAAACTTCCTTGCCATTTTTTACGCTTTTGAAAAACATAACTTAAAATAGTTCAAATAGCCAATCCATAAGCTCACAACGTGTAAAATGTGTTTTAAAACGGTAAAATATGGCTAATGGGATTCAGGGTTAAGATATGGCCCATGTGCCACCTCCCTTCCAATCCACCACATCCATTCCATTGCATGGAAAGGTCATACTGTACATTTGCATGTGCAAATAAAAGCAGGAAGTACGTCTCATCACATCACGACCTTCAAGATCAAGATTGCAACCACTTCATCCCAGAACACACAGCGTTATATTTAATTTCATTGAGACACTTCAGATTGGCCATAAACCATTTAATGCATGTATTTTAGTATAGCGATGTGGCTCTGCTCATGTGATATCAGATAAACAAGACACAGGTCTGATATCACATTTGATATCTCCGATTATCTGTGCACGGAGACACAGCTCTGATATCAACAACCCCCCAGAGCAGAGCCAAAGATACAATAATTCCATGAGCAACAATACACAGTAATAACATCAACACATGATTCAACACAATGAATCAACACAATCGCAAACAATCCAATAATATCCCATAACCCCTGGACTAAGAACTACAGGGAGGAGGCCGGGGAGGTAGGGGGGGGGGCTGCTTTGACAGCTCAGCATTAAGAATGAGTAGTGAGCTCAGTTGAGGCTGCTTAATAAGGCCGCCTGAATTGCACTGTTGGACTGAGAGCGAGGATGAGATAACTCGTAGCGAATGAGTGAGAAGGGAGATGACCTGGAGAAGCAGCTGATTTAAAGAAGCAGAATGAATTACAAAGGGGAACGAATGAGGGGAACTATAACCTTCTGCCTTCCTCAATGAACTATCGCTTATGTTGGATTTATTGACACAGGATAAACAGAAGATGGAAAGGAAAAAGATTAACAGAAATTATGCAACAGCAATGGTGTATTGTAGGTTTTTTTGCAACTTGTTTGCTTTGGTGAGAAATTTCATCAGCCTAACGATCAATGTTATGATGTTATGATGTTTGTGTAACGATGTTACGTAAATAAACAATTCATATTCACAGTATGTGCAATTCATAGTCATATGTGCAGGCAGGGCATATATAAAGAAAGAAAGAAAGAAAGAATAAAAGTCCAAATAGCAAGCACGTAGTTTTTCTTTTCTTTTTAATTAGATGCAATTGTGAACAATAGCCAAGTAATACATAGTAAATACATATCCATTGGCCAATCAAATGGTTCACTGCAGCTCAACAGTCAGTGTGAGGGGTGGTCAGGAGATGTCTGTGAGCTCTGCGTTTAAAGGCTTGAAGGCCGTTCTCTGTGATGGAGTCCACTACATGTTCTGGTAGGCTGTTCCACACCTGAACAGCAGTGTGGAGAAAAGTTCTGTCCAATGTCCGTGTTTTGGAGCCTGGGGGGTCGAGAGCATGTTCTGGTGTGGCTGTGCATCGGCGGGTGTTTCGCCGCCTGGTGTAAGGTGGAGGGAGCATGTCCTGGAGGTCCCTAGGGCAGTGAGGGGTGTGCATTTTGTACAGGACTGTAGCGGCGGCAACGTGTCTTCTGTGGCTAAGGCTGTCGATGAAAAGTGTCGTACTGGCAGTGTCTTGGTCAACTCCAATTATTTTGAGGGCCTTCCTCTGAATATTGTCCAGCAGACCAAGATGTGTCGGTGGGGCACTCATCCAAGTGAGTGAGGCGTGCTCCATTACACTGCGGACCTGTAGCTTGTAGACCGTTGCACGGCTCTCGGTGGTGAGTTTACTGGCCACTCTCCTCAGTGCTGCCAACTTCTGACCGGCCCGGATGGAGATTTTGGTCAGGTGTTTTGACCAGGACAGCTTGGGGTCTATTTTGACACCCAGGACGTCAAGCTCATTCGTGGAGGAGAGCCGGTGCCCATTGAATTGTAGGTCCAGCTGTGATGGGATCTTCTTTCTTGAGATGGTCATGGACTTGCACTTCGATGGTTCGAAGGTGGTCTTCCATCAATCTCCCCAAGTTGATATTTAGTTAGTGTTCATAACATTTTTAAAGTTTAAAAAAAGTCAGAAACATCTGAATAGAGTGGTGCTGTGTGTGTCACAGTGTGTCACAGTGTGTGTGCATGCGTGCGATGAGTAATGTTACTTGACACAGTACCAAATGTGTCAATATTACCCAAACGTAATGTCTTAAATTCTTTACTCACAAAAGGTAAAACTGTAGGCCCATTATGTAATGTGTTATTAATGTATACTATAATCCCAAACTTTGATTCCTTCCTGGAACCTCATTACACACAAGCTATATAGGCCTATAGAGCACCGAAGTCTGACATCAATATCAGTAGAGGGCGTAAAGTTGTCCGAGTGGCCAAGGCTCCAAAACGTGACAGAATACAGCAATACCATTTAGAATTTTATTTTGCCCCACTGCAGCAGTATTCACAGTGGAAGGCCTAACAAACAAAAAAACACTGAAGACTAAACTCACAAAAAGACAGATGAAACTTAGCTTGAAAGCAAATTAGGAAACAAAAACCCAGAATTTAAGAAACTGTTTTAGGCTACCAGTAAGACGCGCAAACGCGGGAAGCGAACGCAGCTCATACATCTTTGGGTTTTTTTAAGATTTATTTTTAAGTTAAGTTATTTTTAAGTTATTTTTAAGTTAAGTTTTTAACTTAGCCATAACCATATAAGGAGTCCCCAAAGCAGCTATACGTCCAAATATGGAGTATGTTGCATCAATCACAAACAAATCACTCCATATATGGGCACAAAGGGGGGGGGGACGGACACACGGACACACAGACGGACATGATCTGCTAGGTCTCATAGTAAGTGCTCACTGCATTCGCAATAAACCCTTCCAAAAAGGAACCCCTAGCACTAGCAGCTCTCCCTGGGTGTTACCTGCTTGTTGCCCAAGCCACTGAAGTTACCTCGGCTTATTCTTCTTCTTCTTCTGTTGGGATTTCCGCGTATTACTGCCCTCCACCGTTCATGATGATACTCCGCTCTGTGCTCTATATCCTCTTATAGAGGTCTGTATTGTGGAGGAAGGCTAAGACGCTCCTCTCCACAGCATGTTGCTCCTTTCCCCGGCTGAACAGGGTCTTGTACTCCACAGTGGGTACCCCGATATTGGCTAGTTCCTCACATAGCTGGGCTCTTTTTGCCCTGTATCTCTCACACTCAAATAGGGCGTGGACAACAGTCTCTGCTCTTCCACATTCACAAAGGCCGTCCGGGTAGTTACCTCGGCATCCTGCAGCCTCCATTTTATACTGGGTGAGACCATACCAAGACACAGAACTAATTGGTAACCACTTGACTCAAATAAGGAAAACTATGGCCCATGAGTTGATTTACACAATTATATACGGTTTTACTAAACCTATTCCAAATACATGCAAACATTTCAGGCGCCAGATCATTAACATAAGAGAATGTATAACACAAGACAACGCTTGAAACATAAGACAGACACCCCTCCTGCTCTATAGCACTTGGTACCTTCCCCCACTCAATCAAGAGGATCACCAGGCAGTACTGCAGGAGAGCCAGGTGCCACACAATTCCCAATCAGCAGAAATGCTGTTAAAACCCATGCACCATCTTTGTGTCCTGGCCGGCTTGCTGTTAAATGGAAGCAGCTGTGTAGTAGTATATATGCCTGTTTGTTCCTGTCACGGGCTGCTCCGTGACAGGCGTAAATCCACGGGTTCATGTACTTATTATTTGCATTGTAATACCCATAGGGGGATTTTAGATTGCCTCGTATAATAACAGTTTGAAAAATAAACAAATCATCCAGGCCGTTTCACTCATATGGATATGAAGAATCAACTGACTACTATTGTTACTGCTACTGAATTAGTTACATTTTCGCTAGAAACAGACTGTATCATATATGAAAAAAAAACGTTGAGACAGCTTGTTTCTTTTTGGACGAGCCTTTTAAGATGAGCCCATGTTATTCTCCATAGAGAAAAGACTTTCGTCACCATGAACCAGGCAGAGGGGATGAGCGAGTGACGTCAGGACTTCGGCGCTCTATATCTATACCCTCCATCATCAAGTCATCAGCAAGTGGAGCTGCAACTCTGTCATCTTCTTTAAGGATTAGTGCAGAGATGGACATTGTGTTAACAGGCCTAATCACAATTAGGAATCCTTATCCGACTCTATGGCCCTCGATTGTTGATGCCATGTGATTGATTTCTACTCAGAAACTAAGACCCTATTACATATAGCGAACCATAGTGTTGAGTGTGTTAGAAGCTTAGCTGAGATTCTGAGAGTAAGGTACAGTTATTTGACACAGTGACTGTAATAATATTTTATTCAAATGCAGCAATAGCATACTAGCATACTATACATTTTTTTTAAACTTTTGCACAAGCCATGCATGATACAGCTCTCATACAGGACGTCTAGAGTTATTCATTATCCATCAGGTGACTTGGTTGATTACATAGACTTGGCCAGTCCAATGTAATTATCCTCAACGTCAAAGATGGCATAGAACTCTCTGATGAAGACATCTCCCAGGATCCAGAGGTCAGATCCACCATTTTGAAAGCCAGTGCTGCAACCGTAGGACCTCTATAGAAGGAAAGACAGGAGGACATGTATTTCACTCACAAATAATGACACAATACATGTCTTCTCATCTGAAACCGTTTGTGTGTAGACTGACCTGGGAAACATAGGCAGAGGCAGGGACGGTGAAGGCGTGTCCATTGATAGTGAAGACCACCTCAGGCATGCTCTGGATGTTCTGGCAGTTCACTGTGGCCTGTATAAAGAATGACATGTGTTTTAGGGTTAGAAGAAGGGGCTTTCAGGGGTAAGATGATGGGTCATTGAAGATGTGCGTGGGAACTGCTTGGTATGTCAAATGGGTGAAGGGGGAACAGAGGCTGGGTATAGGCTTACAGGTAGGACCTGCTTGGATGATGGGGGTATGAGTGGTGGGAGGATGTGGTCATTCAGCGAAGTAGTGGAATACTTTAGTGTATTCGTGTATACTAAAATAGGAAAATAAACAAATCAAGACAAGAAATAATTGTCTCACCATTCCATACTGGTTAGTGGTGGCTCCAACATAGGAATTCATGTTCTTGATGTCATTGGTTGGGCCAGCAATGAGGGAAGTGCCGGTGTCAACGATAGCCTGGCAGCCACCATTACAGGCCACAGTCTGTCCATTGACGGTAACACTGTTAGGAGCAATAACAGAAGCAGAATGAATAAGAGTGTCCTGTGTGTATGCATTAGGCAAGGGTTTGCTGCTGTCAACGTTTAAAAACGTGAATAATCATTGTGTTTGCACCTGTCCATTTTTATCTGCCAGTAGGTTTCAGAGGTCAGAGGAATCCATGTGATTTGTCCGGTGAAGTGGTTCTCATCAACACCACCAAAGACCACTTCACTGCCCTGCTCTGAGTTGCTAACGAGGGCATATAAGACAAATGTGTTAGTATCATTGTACATAAATGCATGCAAACACTGTTCCATACTGTTTCAGTACCTGCGCAAATAGACACAGTATACAGTACATATACAATATATATGTGTGTGCATGTACAATAACACAACTAAATACAACCACTCCATTTACGTACGGGCTCAGGTAGACAGAGAAGAGTTTCTGAGACACCAGGTTCTGCTTCATCATGTTGTCAAAGACGGGCACCACATTGTCAGAGGCAAGGGACTGGAAGGCAAGTCCCAGGATACCATCAGCCTTCATATTGGCCATGAAAGGAGCCTCTGACTTGCTGATTCCAAATACCTGCTGGCCCACAGTAAATCCACCAACCTGGAAACAAAAATCAGTGGTTACTCAAATTTGTCAGGTGTAGGTAGTTAGGTACAGTAGTACAGTATGCAGATAACTGTCAGAATTGCCAAGGGATGGCCCTGGCTGTCTGTGGTTACCTCAACATTGTCACTGACGAGATATCCCTGCATGCTGCCAGTACCATAGTAAATAGACAGAGCCTGTCCGATCCACTTGTAGGTGGAAGACTGCTGTGGGTTAAATTTCTGGTGGTTCTCTGTAAAATATATGTGAGAGAAGGTCAAGTAAATTTGATAAATTCTTCATACAAATAGAAACTGGAATTATACGCTGTATAACTGTCTTCAGAACCATCATGTTAGGTAGTGGTTATTAATAAACAAAACAAAAAAATAAAAAGTTATTATATTGTATATGGCTCAGTTACATTGGCTTTTTTGCTTTATTTCCTCAGATAAATTTGCTAACCACTCTGACTGACTTCCTTCCTGCCACTCCGGACTTGGGTTAGTATTTTTAGTTTATAGTTTTGTTTTTTACATGGTTGGTTTTCCTTATTGAGTGCAGATATACTTTTCTCGTATTTTACCTTTTCATCATTATTTCTTTTTTTTTAAGGGTACATTGGGTTCACAAATGAACAGTACTTACGACAGGCCTGGCTGTTACAGTAGACAGAGGGAATCCACAGGTTGGAGGAGCCTGTGTCAAAGACGACTTTGAAGGACTGGGGTGGAGTTCCGATTGAGATGACTCCATAGTAAGCCAGCTGGAGGTGACACACAGAAATAGACAAGGTGTTACAGAAACAGAAACGATAACATTATAGGACATTATAAACACTACAGGATTGGTAATTAGGGTGACTAAAGTGTCTCCTGCTTTTATTAATATGTGACTTACAATGCCCTTGATGGTGATTATTAGACAATAAGATGAACTAAACCTATTTTATTCTTAGTCCTGGCCAATCTGTTATTTTTGGCATGGTTGTACAATAAAGGGTCATTTAGGTTAACATATTATTATGTCCTTCTTCTCCTAACCTGGACTTACGTCATAATCATTGGTCATGGGCTCAGTGCCTGTCTGCTGGAACTTGACCATGGGGTTGTATGGGTACTTCTGGAGGTATTCCTCCAACTGACCCTTCTCCTGCAGGATGTCCCGGGCAGATTTACCCTTGATCAGGGGCATCCTTCACACAGTGAGAAAAGGATCAATAATACATTTTTTAAAAGGATTTAGAGAATTTGTTTAATTCGCCTGAGGTGAACAAGATAAAACAAAATGGTTCATACTTTTTTCTCTACACAATGGAGATAATTTCATCAAACTGCAACAGTTAATTTAATTCATTTTAGACAATTGTGCTAACGAACCCCTAGTGTAGAGGTGGCTTCAGTCAGCCAGCTGGTACTTACCTGACGAGACATTCAGAGAGAGCCACCAGGGCACAAAGGACAACGAGACACTTCATGGTTACTAACTTTGCTGTTGGACTTTGAGAGTGAAGAAATGTTGAAAAATACCATTCTTTATATACAGTCCAAAATGTTCTATGTCACCAAATATCATGATAATAATGAGATAAGAAATATGTAAATCTTTCCTGTGTATTTACTGTGGTATTTACAGTATGCAGATTTCGGAAGTGCTGTTAATAATTTATATTGACATTCAGATAAGAAGATTTGATGTTCATTCTTCTGTGTTCTGTTTAATGTTTTCCACGTGGCAGGATGTAGACTTTGGCTCTCGCACTGAGTTGATAACACTATATTATTGGTTGAAAATTATATTTAAAAGCTTTGTGTTAATTGAAATGATTGAAATTCCAAAATACAATGTTTTGCATGTCAATCGTTGAACCGCAAGTAGCTTTTAAATTCTTAAAATTAATATAAATGCAGCTATTTATATGATGTCATAACATTCTTTTGTCTGAGATAGTTGAAAAATAGAATGGTCATATGATATTACATCCATTTTTATATTATTAAACAGCTAATCATTATCTTCCAGTCTAAATCATAATCTCCCTCTGGGTCAAGAGCGGACCTCTAGATGTTAAAATGTTTTTAAACTGACATGAATACATCTTGGGCATTAAAATGAAAACTGTGGCATAATATTCTGAATCTGGATGTCAGGGAATAATTGTCCCTACAAGTGAAACGTACTGTACTGTATTCAGGATGTTTGAGACGCATTGTGAACTTGTAGATCCACTCATTTCAGATTGCATTATAAGATGTATAAAGAAATTAAGCCCATGGACACAAATTGGGCCCTATCTTGGGCTTACCCCCACCCTTATCCCTAAACTTCCATGCCATTTTTTACTCTTTTGAACATGTAAAATGTTTTTTTAAATGGCAAAATATGGTTAATAAGTTTAGGGCGGTGCGCAAGATATGGCCCATGTCACCTGTCACCTCCCTTCTCATCCACCACATCCATTCCATTGCATGGAAAGGTCATACTGTACAATTTGCATGTGCAAATAAAGGCACGAAGTACGCCTTATTTTATGACCTTCAAGATCAAGATTGTAACCATTTCATCCCAGAACACACACACGCGTGTTATATTTTATTTATTGACACAGGATAAACAGAAAATTGAAATGGAAAGGAAAAACATTAACAGAAATTATGCAACAGCAATGGTGTATTCTAGTTTTATTTGCAAATAGTTTATTATTTCCTTGGTAAATGAACAGAAAAATGCAAGTAAGAGCTGATCATGATTCAGAAATAGCTTGCCAGGAAACTTAGCGTTTCATTTTGGATTGTACGGTACCGGTAGGTGCAGTGATAGTTTCAGTGCATATAGTGCACAGTGTACACAAATTATGATTACAGTCAGTGCGATACATGTTTGTAGTTGTACTCCCTCGTGGGTTATTGTTCAAGACTGTCCTCATGTGCTCATATTCATTTGGATTTTGGGAGTCCATCAAAAGTCCATATTTTTGAAGTCGTCAGAACATCTATATCTGTTATCAGCATATATGTTACACGCCAAGTGAGGAAGACAAGGACAAGTATGATGCTGCCTTTTTCCTGGATAGGGAATCTGGAATACAGAATGTGTGTAATGTGAGGTAGAGCAATTCATATTCATATGTGCAATTCATAGGCATATGTGCAGGCAGGGCATAAGGAAAGAAAGAATAAAAGTCTAAATAATGTGTGTGTGTGTGTGTGTGTGTGTGTGTGTGTGTGTGTGTGTGTGTGTGTGTGTGTGTGTGTGTGTGTGTGTGTGTGTGTGTGTGTGTGATGAGTAATGTGTTACTTGACACAGTCCTTGACAAATTTGGTAATACTATTAATATTTAATAATATATTACCCAATTTGTAAACGTAATGTCTTAAATTCTTTACTCACAAAGGTAATAGGCCCACTATTATGCATGTTATTAATGCATACTATAATCCCAAACTCTGATTCCTTCCTGGAACCTCATTACACACAAGTTTGTAGGCCTATACCCTCCATCATCAAGTCATCAGCAAGTGGAGCTGCAAGGCTGTCATCTTCTTTAAGGATTAGTGCGGAGATGGACATTGTGTTAACAGGCCTAATCACAGACATCTGAAGACGATCAGAGTGATATACGGTTTGGATTCGGTGAGTCGATCAATATCCTCTGCAGTTATCAGCAGGTTTTCTGACGAGCCTGCCAAGCTGCAAGCACTTGATAATCAGTTAATTTCTCATTTTTGAAAGCTAGCCGGTGTGTGTGTGCATGTGTGTGACTGTGTGTGACTGTGTGTGTGTGTGTGTGTGTGTGTGTGTGTGTGTGTGTGTGTGTGTGTGTGTGTGTGTGTGTGTGTGTGTGTGCGTGTGCGTGTGCGTGGCTGCGTGCGTGTGCGTGTGTGACAGAGAGAAAGACAGAGAGAGAAGGGGGGAGGGAGAGAGGCACACATGCAGGCAGACACAAGGACAGACAGACAGAGCGTGTCTATGACAGGCCTTAAGGGAGTGATACCCAGGAGTGACATATTAATATGTTTCTGATCACCTTGTAGCTGAAGGGGTGACATTCATCTCCCTCTGCACCTCTTGGAGTACACATCCTCAAACCCCTCAACCATAGACTCACAGCACAGCACATCCCAAAGCTACACTGAGCATCTCTGTCACAGGCCTGGATGTGTGAGAGAGAGAGAGAGAGAGAGAGAGAGAGAGAGAGAGAGAGAGAGAGAGAGAGAGAGAGAGAGAGAGAGAGAGAGAGAGAGAGAGAGAGAGAGCACAGACAGACCGACAGACAGACAGACAGACAGACAGACAGACAGACAGACAGACAGACAGACAGACAGACAGACAGACAGACAGACAGAGAGACAGAGAGAGAGCAAGAGGGAAATAAACATATCAGAACAAATGAGAGAGACAGTGTGGAAGGGGCTGGGAGTGAGACATATACTAAGGACACATGGGGAGAGGGCAGTCAATAAAGAACACTCATTTGAAGCTGAATTAAATCTGTTCCCTTCCTATTCATATCTGTATACAGCAATTGCCTTTTTATGTATTGCCTGTCATCTCCCTAATCCCTTTAGAAATGAACTTCAGTCAACGGGCTGAAATAATGTCTTCCAATTTTCCAGTGTATTCAAGTAAATGGTTTACAATCAGTGACTCACTTGTAATTAAGTCTGAAAAACAACAACAATGAAGCCACAACTATTTACATATATATTGTTTTGACATAAATGGCACAATAAAAAAAGAGCTGAAAACAGAGGGGATAATAATTTGAATTAATATATTTAACTATAAACAGAGAGGCTCCTATTGCATTGATGAAGTATACATAATCAAATCACAAAATGTTAATCCAATATGCTTATATTATAATCAAGATACTGTACAAACACAACTTGAACAATGTGATTAATGAATCACATTGTTGTGATTCATTAATCACAACAAATTTTATATAACAGGAAAAAACAAACAAACAAGTGAAACCTCCCACTTACCCCTGTGATGATGGCTCCTCTGGACCAGCTCAGACACACCAGGACGATGGACAGCAGTAGCATCCTGGAGCCCATGGCAGCAACAGGAGTATATATGACACTCTCCTCAGCACCGCTTGACTGCGTGTTACTACAGTACAGTTACGCTCTCTCCTCACACCCCGCACAGGATCCACGTCTAGCTCTCCGGTCATGTGAGTTCCCAGGGCTCTTCAGATAGGGGAGCTAAACACTCTTTCGCTCTTTATCCTCTGTCAACCCCCCCCCCCCCCCCCCCCAACCCGCACCCAACCTTACCCTCTGCCCAACACACCCCATCCTTAAATCCCCTCCATGCCCTCTTTCTTGTCTTTTTTAGGATCATCGTCATCTGAATCAGGCCAGGTCATGTTGGTGTAGAGCTGTACCATTTATACAGTATTATGATGATCACGGCTTACACAGGAGAAATGTTTGGTGTTGGATTTGGTGATTAAAGAATTATGGTGCTATAGTAAGTGTGATATATTTATCCCTTGTTTGTATGTTGCTTCTGCCACTACCTGCATCTGTAAAATGTGTGGGCTTTCCAACTTCTTAGAAGCTGACAACCTTAACATGGCCCAAATTGTTAAAAGGATATTTTAATACATTATAATTGTAATAAATATATATGTATATATATATATATATATATATATATATATATATAAAAACACTGTTAATGTTGTATTTATTTTAGAAATACTTTTGCTCAAGGCTGTTGCAAGTTGATGATGTAATTTGTCCATGTGTGTATGTTTTTATTACATGCATCCAATACTTTACAGGGCTGGGCCACACATGGACAAATAACATCATTGACTTTGCGACAGGCATTGTCCCTCTTGAGAAAAGATGAACTATTTCTAAAATAAATAAAATATTTAAGGTGTTTTTAATGTAACATTTTTGTTATAGAGGGCAACTATAATGTATTAATAAGCCATATGGTCTTATTAGCCTGGGATCCTTGTAAAGCTAAACAAAGTAGGGCACTGCTGGAAAAAAAGCATTCGTAATAAAGGTTAAAAAAAAATAAGTGATGTACTACAGTATAATAGACCTATATTCTAAATCATATGAAACATTGTACATATGACAGCACCTTGTGAGTAAGAGATACTAGCATGACATAAACAAAACTGAGACTCTGGTGCCGAAGGATAATTGAAATCTAGTGCTATTTGTCTGTCTTGTCAGACAGGACCAGGCAAATCACCATTAAAACAATATTAGTGAATTACTGGAACTGCAGTCCAATTGATGGATTGGGATTTACATAAACCACTTATGGATTGAAAGGCAATTATTTTCATCTGATTGTAGCAGGTTATTTTTTTTCCTGGATCCCATGCTTCATAAGCTCTGTCTGATACACATACACATTACACTTGCATGTAGAGCACAGCTGCTATGACAATGAGTAAATAAATATTATTTATTCTTTTATTTTACATTAGACCTACTCTGGAATGATGGGAAGACTATAGGGAACCACCTTAGTCTCCTAGTCTAAAACTGGTGCAGATGCAAAACGTCACTGCTATTTTTATCGTGCAACTCAATCATACAGTGAAGTATAAATCGACCCATGTAGGCCATATTGTGAGGTCCCTTTTCGTTCAGTTCCGTTCCCGCGTCATGGGCACTACACATTCAATGCATTCTTTCATAGATAATACCCTTCTGGACTTTGGGTTAAAAGTTCTACTCATAATATCCTGCAGTATTTTGTCACAAGCCAGAAATGTATATAACCAAAAAACGAAAATCTTGTGCTGCTGTTTTTGCTTGTAAAATGTGTTATATTGATTTTGGCAACACAAAATCTTTCTCAAATGTCATAAATACATATACCTAACATCTGAAACAAGTACTGGTGCCTTAGTTTACTCATACGTTAATCTAGATCAGGGGTTTTCAACTGATTGTGAACCTGGACCATCACCTGACTAAGAATCAAGCTAGGGACCACTGTTGTGTTGGGGGGGTATAGGCTAAGCTTAGCACTTTCATAACACTTGCTAATGCTATGCAATAGATCCATACCACTGTTTCTTAACAGATGGTCCACGGACTACTAGTGGTCCATGGCATAATAGGCCTGCAGGTGGTCCATGGGAAAATGTTTTAAAATATAAATAAAATGTCTTTGTTAGATGTATTAAAATATGTTTAAATAATACAGTATTTCAAAAGTCCATCAAATGTAAGAAGATATTTTAATCAAAAATAATCTCAGAGTGCTGAGGAAAATGGACCTAATGGAGAGTGTGCTCCTGTCCTTCTACCGATGTGCCATTGAGTCAGTACTGATCTACGGCATCTCCCTGTGGTTTTGCAGCTGCACGGCGGCAGAAAGAAAGTCCCTTCAGGGGGTCATAAACACTGCCCAGAGGATCATGGCATGTCCCCTTCCATCTCTGGAGGACCTCTACAAAAGACATTGTAGCAGGAGAGCCAACAACAGTATCCTCAAGGACCCATCCCACCCAGGTCACCACCTGCTGCAGCTCATGCCCTCAGGGAGGCGCTATAGGGTCATCAAGACAAGGACTAACAGACTGAAGGACAGTTTCTACCCCAGAGCAGTCATAGCTCTGAACACTGACACTTGAACTCTGACACTCGACACTTTATGAACTAAAAGGACTTACTGTGCAATATGCGTTAAATGTTTGTATTTTGTGTTTTATATAGAGTATTATGTATTTTGTTTTAAATGCACTGAGCTGGTTTGCAATTCAATTTCGTTGTCTCGTACAATGACAATAAAGATATTCTGATTCTGATTCTGATTCTGAAGTCTGCCATGTAGAGGTCCAATTAAATCAGGGTGCAATACATTGGAAGATATACTGTATGTAATGCCTTTGGTTGTACAGTGATTTAAATGATGTCACCTAATATTTATGGCCTGCAGAGACAGATGGAGAAAGAGAAATAGAGGGAGAAAAGAAGAGACAGACATAGATTCAGACATAGTGGAAAGTATCAATTACAAGTAAAAGTATGAATTCAAAATGTACTTGAGTAACAGTATTGGTGTCAAAATGCACCACAAGTAGAAGGTACTCATTATGCAGAATGTCCAATTTTACAAGTTTTCAAGTGTATACCATGTCTAAAAATAGCAGATCTACAGGCTCACTTTGAGCCTTGCATTTTCAAAGCATATTATGAGCAATCAATCGCATTCCAGATCAATGGAACACATGTAATATAAGCTACTTTACGTTCCAATTTAGCAGTATCACAATGGGATTTTTTTTCATTTTTATTACATATTGTTTTTTATCAATATTCATGTTATATTATCATCATTAAAATCTTAGTATTTATTTATAGTGTTATGATTTGTGGGCCCACATGCAATATCCTCATGGCCCACCAGTGGGCCCTGGGCCACAAGTTGAGAACCACTGGCCTGCCTACAGTATGTGTAGTGAGAGTGATGAGCAGCAAGGTGTCAGTGGAAACACCCACGCTCTGATTTAAAGGGTGGAGAAAGAGAGAGAGAGAGAGAGAGAGATGAAGTTGCTCAAGTTGGTGATGGATTCCCCAGCCCCAATACCCGTTGCCGTGGCCATTGGCCACATAATTACATTCTCCCATTTCTGCCCAGTCAGCAAAAGCACTGAACTGCCTGCCTATATATGGGAGCCGGCAGACATCAGAAATCATGCAGGGGAATGAGCACCAGAGGTGGCCTTTAACCATCAGACAGAAGAGACGTATACATCATAATGCAGGATGAAACAGCATGGCTATTATGCACACATTACAGTATTCATATTTGTCAGCATATGGTAATATCATTTTGTGTCCCCTTTAGTTGTTGGAGTATTTGACAGGTATATATAGCCTACAGTTTGCATATATACTGTAGGGCAGTGGTTCTCAACCTCTTAAATTTTGTTTGACTTGGTTCCACAGATAAATATCGTGAAAATAGCCGATCTACATGCTCACAACACCTCGTGTCGTGGGAAGGGCCGGGGGGGGGGGGGGGGGGGGCAGTTTAGAGACCAGGATTACTCCATGCGTATTGTGAGGACCTTATAGGGGACACAGGGAGAACATGCAAACTCCACACAGAAAGGTCCTGTAAGAGCCAAGTATTTCAGTTATTATATTGTGTGCACTATATTGAAGGACATTTCCTTTGTTTTTATTTATTTATTATTCTTTACACCAAATAATGAATAAATGAACACAAATCAAACAAAATAAAAAACAAAAACTACAGAAAAACAGTAGGCTACAGCATTTTTCAAGTTGAGTGTAAGACTAGGCAGGAAAAGAGCAGACATGACTCACAATACACTTCAGATATATGACCTTATTAGTCACAGGCCCGGCCTGCATCCAGCCCTCGCTCGCACCCCGTGGAGACAGAGGCCCCGGAGACCCCCAGCCCGCCACCACGTGACCGGCCGGATGCCCTCGGACCCCCCTCCCCCCAGCTCACGACCGGCTACAAACCGGGCACCTACGACTTCTTTAAAGCATTTTTACAGACACGAAGGACATTTCTTGGAGTTTAATTGAGTTATAGTAAAGCAAATAAGAGTGCAGCCTATTGGATTAGAAGCCAGCTAATTCAGTATAGTGTCAAGCAGGTTTTAGTTAATTCAGAGCTGGAAGCCTGAGAGCAGCTACAGTTTTCTGACCCACTTTAGACCACCTTAGACCTTTAGAATCCACGTGCACCATAAACCTTTAGAAACCACCTTAGACCTTTAGAAACTACCGTAGACCCTATACAAATTTTTTGTTCAAGTAAAGAAATAGCTTACTGCTGTGAAGCTTACTGCTTCACAGGCTTTGAAACTTTTTGCCAACCCCACATAGGGTATGGGCATAATTTGGCCAATGCTTGACCAGCTTTTATAGTAGCCTATAGTTTGTTTGATCTCCACCAGGCTGAGAGTATGTTTTGCACTCCGTCCCTGTGTGTGTCTGTCCGTCCGTGTGTGTGTGTGTGTGTGTGTGTGTCTGTCTGTCTGTCTGTCCGTCCGTCTGTGTACAGCTAATCTCCGGCACCGTTAACCTGGTCGATGCCAAGTTTTGCACACACACTCCCTGGTTGCCCCAAAACATTTACTAACATATTACTCCTCCAAATTCTGTCCAAAAATCACAGTATCTCTATAGTCATGTGATCAAGACGGATCTGTCCGATATTTCATATTCCATCCTAATTGGCTAACATTGGCTTTCAAAGTTTGCAGGATTGGCCCGTTTTGAACAAAAAGCCTCAAATCATGAACGTGTGCAATTTACGTGAAATCTTTCACAGACTTTCATACTAGGCTGAGGAATATATCCCACCCTTTTCACATTGGCCTGTTATAGCGCCACCAACAGGTGCATGGATTTTTGCTAAACACATTTTTGGAACAAAATGCCTCAAAACACCCAATTGCCATCCAAGGCTTAAGAAGAAATGGCACCCTTTTCACATTGGCCTATTATAGCGCCACCAGGAGGCCACAACCTGACCTGCCCTGGTGGAGACCTGTGCCCTGAGGGGCACTTTATCTAGTTTTTTAATGCAATAATGGTCTTTTTTCTTTTAGGTATTACATTTTTTAATTGTCACTGTCGTCTGGGGACCCCCCAAAAATCCCACCAGCAGGTTGAGAAGCACTGCAGTAGGGCAGGCTATACTGTACACACAGTACCTTGAATTCGTCTTCTGCTTTTCCCCATCCAAACTATTGAGTAGTGGGTGCTATAAAATGTTTTATTTTCCCCAAAGGCCAAATGAGTGTTTCACCTAAAGCCTTGCCGATCCTTAACAAATGAATGAGAATCCAATTTCCGAATAGACTATTTATGATGAAAAAAGATGACTGACTAATATTTCAGTTTGTGTAATTTCATTTTAGTTATATATGCAGTCATGAATATTACATTACCCAGCTTTCATCCTAGCTCTGGGAAAGAGATAGAGTGGAACCTGAGAGGTGGAGTTTCATAATATAACTGACCTAGTTTATCAAATGACTATAGGCCTACAGTAGCCTATATGTGATGAATATAGTGAATGAATGACCAGACCACAAGGATCATACATCAAATGCTGATAGGAAAATGTAGTATACCCCAATGGGCTAGTTACTCTCATATGATTCACATATTAGGCTATATTATCTTTCTTAGTTTCTTCAAGCCTTTAAAGTGATGGGCTTCACTGTATAATGATGGGTGAATGGTGTACATAAAGCTATGCTGATTACACACACACAACAACACACACACACACGCACGCATGCAGATATTGCATAAGAAAAGGGAGACACCTGCCGATCTGGCCTGTTTTGTGAAAACAGCATTAAGTGTGGCGCGTTCATTCAACTGACTTATTTTCACAGTTATCTTACAAGTTACCACACTTGTTATGTGAATTAGCCATATCTTCAAGTTGTCACCTTTCAACTCGGCCCCTTGTTTACACATCAAGTGAAACAGGTTACTTTGTTTACTTTGACTATTTGTTGTAGCCTATTGTCATGCAGTATTGTTACATAATTCTGGGTAGTAGCTAGTGGTTTACATTAAACAGGTATGGTAGACAATTAGCTCTGGTATATAGCCCTAATGCTTAATTATGCAAGGCAAAATTAAGCATTAGGGCTATGGAACAGAACTAGTAAACTATAGACAATCAAAATAACAGTTTCAGATTTCAGATTGGCCTAAATGGTTTGACAAGAAATATGTAATACAATAAATGGTATTATGATTGCTTAAAAAAAAATCCCGTTCACATTTCATCCAATGGTTCTGAATTCTGATACGAAAGTTGAAATTGGATTGAACACCTCGGTGTTACCGTGTTATGACCATAGACATATAAATTATGACTTTGTGCGTTTCGTACATTTTGGGCCTCAAGCGTATCCATAGATAGAACACGTGACAATCAGCTGACCACTTTTTGAGGAAGCAGATAATCATAACAAAATCCGATCCGCATTCTGAAAGTTGTATTCCCCAACTGTTTATGAGTGTTAGTCATGGAATCGACTCTCGAACAACATCTCGATGACACGTAAGTCATTACCTTATAGGCCTATAAGTACGTAACTATAATGTATTTAACGTATTTACATATTAACAATATTTTTTTTCTTTTTGCATTCGGGCAGCATGAAGAATCCAGCAATTATGGGTGTTCTCTGCACAGATCAACAAGGACACAACTTGGGCTGTAAGATGGCACAGCATTATATTCTTGTTGTAAAGGCAGTAGCTAGTATTTGTACATTTGTCTGGCATATATCCTTTAGTACTTGGTTAAATTATATATCAGCAACTTCTATAGTCACACTGTAACATTAAATCTAGCCTAATATGGAAAGTTGGAAACCAGTATGGGCTGGCAGGACTACATCAAATGGTAGCCGCAATTTGCAACTCTAGATTTTTTTTACAATGGGTTGAATATAGAGTTGCAACAACCTCCATCCACTTCCTATTCATCTTTTTTGGTTTGTGATCTGCTTGTCTTAAATGACATTAAACTCACCAACATTGCAGCTGCAGTCCAAGCTTGAATTATCCTCTTTCAATCTGCCGAGCTTGTCCCCCGTAGACATGTTATGAGCTACTTTCTGTCTAAAATAGTCCAAGAGTCACATTCCGAGCTGCCATTTTGTATTTTTTCAACGTGCCGTAAAACAAGACGTGAGGGGGAGCGCTTGTTTAATAGAATCTTACCTGTGCAGGTAAGACACCCAAAGAAGAGGCTGATGCAGTGCGACGCCCCATCACGCACAGCCTTCTATTAAACAAGCGCTCCCCCTCACGTCTTGTTTTACGGCACGTTGAAAAAATACAAAATGGCAGCTCGGAATCTAGAGTTGCAAATTGCGGCTAGACCTAGCCCTGGTCCAGTGCTTACAGCGAGTCTCTTGGGGGTTAGTAATAGTGAGAGGTGATTTGCTATGTATCATTTTTCCAGTGCTGTATAGTAATGGTTCTACTTGTATTCTCTGTGCTCTGCAACTTCCAGACCGTGGTACTTTGTCAGATGAGCATGGAGGCATAATGTCAGTAATGGCCAAACAAGCAGCGGCTCTCACCAGAGACCCCACAGATGCTCCTACTGTTTGCCTAGAATCCGACTTGTCCGGGTAAGGAATTATCAGTGATGGACTAATTATTGCACAGCAGCAGCCATGTTGAAAATAAATTGGTTCTCTTCTTTGCGTCCTTCACTCACAGGTCTTATCAATTAAATGATACAAATTAAGGCACTGTTCCATTTAGCGTGCCGCAGCACAGTGGTTGGATTGGATACTTTCCTTGTCTTCTCTTCTCCCTTGTCGTGTGCTTCAAAGAATCTGCCTTGTTCTGGACAGGGCCCAAATTAGCCAATTGATCACACCTGATCACCCCTAGATCTTCATATATGGAGCTGGCCTATTCTGACATCTCAATGATGTTCTGACATCTGCATAGACTCCATATTTGGAGCACTTGCGTGCTCTGCTTGCGCAAGTATTAACTGGGTGGGGAATTAATTTCCAACTTGCATTTCCCAGTAGGCCATTGCCCAACGGGCACCGCTCTAGTAAATTATAACTCAGACTAGTGTACCAAAGGATCCACTTCGTTCCATTTGTACACTCACGCCCCTTTTCCACCGGGGTTGAACATGTTGGCTTGTGTTTTCCTGCCAAGACCCGCCTGATATTGAACCAGTTCAGACAGTGTTTCCACTGAAAATGAATTGGTTCAGAATCCTAAAAGTTGGTTCGGAACTGGAACCAAAAAATAGCCGCCGGTTCCGTGGAAGCACCACGGTCCCAAGAATCTAGAAGAACAGAAATGGTTCTAGAACCAAAGTTATTTTGGTGGAAAGGGGACCTCAGAGTTACACACCCGTAACGGTCCATTTGGAACTCCCTCAAAGAACCATGAGGGTTCCTGGACCCATATTTGAGATCCACTGGTGTAGCAGAATCTTTCCAGTGAGCCAACATACACAATATCAGCATTCTGTTTGACCAGAATGGAACAGAGCCTTCATAGTATTATTTGTAAGGAAGGAGCCCAATTTCATTCCAATATGGCTGCTGTGCCTATATATTGGGTATACAGTATATAATATAGTATGTTGCTGTGACAATCCACCATGAACAATGTCCACAGGAGCCCTAGGGCTGTATTTTGCGTGTCTTAAGTACCAGGTCTTATTACCCAACTTGAGTATTGATTTAAGCACAAACTCTACTAACAGAGACTGTTAACTGTGAGTGGACGACCCAATTAAGCATTACACTTGTTTACAACAGGGTCCACATTGTTCAATTCATCAAAACATTTAGAGACATACAAATAGACACTTCTATGTAGATTAGAAGAACAGAACAGGAATTCATCATGTAGGAAGCAAAAAGGGAAAGGATACATATACAGTGAGGGGAAAAGGGGGGGGGGGGTGGGATTCAGATTTTACAGAGGCCAGTTTCGAATTGCAGCCATCCGTAGGTGCCCTTTGAGAGCGGTTTTGAAGGAGTCAAGGGATTCACATGTCTTAATGACTGTTGGACCTAAAGACCTGGAGGCGTGATCAATGCCATTTGGCTATTCTGAGTGGCCAAAGAGCATTGATCACGCCTCCAGGTCTTTAGTTTACTCAAGTTAGGTAATAAGACCTGGTACTTAAGACACGCAAAATACAGCCCCTAGTGTGAAAGCATTCTCTTAATTTTTCTTACCTTGTCTTAACTTGATACTTTTAGTTTAGCCAAGCTGGGTCCCATGATATTGTTTGTTGTTTATGCTGTTTTTATTTAAGAAAAATTGCCATGCTTTTAACCCTATAGCACTGTAAAGTGCTTTATAAATACATTTTATTATTATTAGGGTACAACCATAATAACTTGACTCCAAGCCCTGGAGAAGAGACAATAGGGCGGCAGTGGCACCAGATAATTTCACAAGATAACTGCTGTATTGAGAAGTACTGTAGCTATCTGTATACATAATAAAGAGCCGAACCTGGGGTGAGGTCTTGTTGTTGGACCTGTGTCCATTCACCAAAACTTCCTGAAATCTATCCATCAGGAAGTCTAAAAGCCCCAACTGATCAGCTAGTTTAACCACTTGAGTCTATACAAGACCGTAAGCAATGGAGTCTCTACTGGAGCGTAAACAGACCGGAAGTGAGGTACACAATGACGCTGGTAGCGGGGGAGTGGCCTCCACCCAGTAATCGGCCAGGAATTCCCTTTATTCACCTTTTCCCTGGGCTGTGTGTGCTCCAGTTCCTGTCGATTTGATCCAATGAAACTGGTCAGATGACCAATGAAATCAACAGGAACTGTAGCACACACAGCCCAGGAAAAAGGTGAATATATGATAATAATAGAAATGGCCGATCTAGAAACTCACAACACATCAATGCGATACATTGTGAGCTTGTAGATGAACTATTTTTGCAATCCTTTTGGGGGGGGGTTGACGTGTGTGTGTATATATGTGTGTATGACTGTATGTGTGTATATATATATATATATATATATATATATATAAAATGTATTAGTAAAGAATGATGCACACTCAGGTGGTGGAGTGTCATTTACCTCACGAATTGGATTACAATTTGTATGAGAAAAAGTTAGATTGATAGGAAAACATTTAAAATGTCATCCAAGTTCCAATTGAGTAGATGTGTCATACTGTCATCAGTGTGGCAATGCTGCCCCCATGTGGATATGGCAAAGCATGACTTCACACTAAATTTGACCACTGCACAGTAGTCCAGATAATAATTACATGTCATTTAAATTTCACTCAGACATTATACAAATTGGATAATTACTTATTATATGTTTCATTTCATAATCACTAGCTGATATATTATTACATGTGGTATTGCCTTTACAGCATTAAGAAAGAAAATAAACTTTACTGGTGCAGCATTTCTCATAAACACAGTTGGGAAAACTAGGAGAAATGTTTGGCTGATTCACGCTGGGATGTTTGACATTATTTACACTCACTTTACTATTTTTGCTGTTTTTCACAGAAATGTCCTTGTGAGGACTCATGGAACGATCACAGTGGCTGTTCACAAGATTGCATGAAGGCAATTTGGCAACACTGTCATGAGGGTGTTCATGTACAGTACAGTAATTTATATATAAATATGTATCTCACACACACACACACACACACACACACACACACACACACACACACACGGACTGATCCTTGATATGGATGGTGATTGTCTAGGTCAAACTTTTCCTTGTAATCTCATAATAAAATGCAGCATAAAAGACTCAGTGATATTAGTCATCAATGCAGATATGCTTTTCATAAAATGTTTTTATCATGTTTTTTTAAATGATTTATTTGAATTTATCTTACACTGCAGTAATCATGCCACCCTTAATAAAATTGTACTTGTGTTTGCTGTCCTTATCCGTGCAGTATTCATTATTTTCTCCTTTGCTCAACATGGCTGGTTAAACTGTAATTTGTTTTGGCAGGACATTTACTTGGTAGCTTCTATGTTAATGAACATGTTAATTAAGCTTTATTGTAATCTGCCATTAGGCATTTTAGTAACAGTTGTTACTTTTATAGCCTTGCTGTCTTTATTGCCTTTTATGCCATGTGTTTGAACATGTTTATTACATTTTTATCAGTTTATCAGTATAACGGCAGTTAGATAATAGAGCAGTTTTATTTGAATGAATCGGCTCGCCCCTTTACCAACTCGCCCCAGGCGTACAGCAGCCGGCGGAATTGCGGCTTGGTTTCCTAAAGTTTGTCAAAGATAATCAACTTCAAGATATAAAAAACGGTCAAAATGACCTCTCAATCATGCTAGTGTTAACCGGTGAAAGCTATAACCTTATTCCTAACCTTAACCTCAGTAAAACTAAAAAACAATCGAGGGGCGAGATGGTTTAGGGTCGACGGTACCATGGTCGCGTATCAGGCTGATGCTTCTTATTTCGGTTTTAATTAGGCCTACACGTTACGTTAATCAACCGAAATGTACTGTCTGTACAACCTTAGTTTGCCGATGGTCTACAGTCTACACAGTCTAGGCTAAGTGTGTGTGCACGTGCACGCGCGTGTTGAGGCTATAGGCCGTATACTGACTAGATTGTGGGTCCGTCTATCTGTTATGTTATGTACATCACAGATGACATGGTGATCGGTGATGGAACACTTGCGTCGTCCAATGGGCGCAGCTTTGCAGTGGCGACCTGTGCCCACAGCAATCCCAGACCAAGCGTTAATTGCACTGTCTTTGA
The DNA here is from genome assembly GCF_963924005.1 of Protomyctophum bolini. NCBI lineage: Eukaryota > Metazoa > Chordata > Actinopteri > Myctophiformes > Myctophidae > Protomyctophum > Protomyctophum bolini. The sequence goes on from NC_137866.1 coordinate 11,145,453, forward strand.
CTGGACTCCTCCGCAACAACAGTCTAAACGTCCACTGATCTACGTCACGTCAGAGGGCGATTCTCTTGATGTTTTGACAGCAGTTTTTTTCAAGAGTTTTTTTTTTAGCTAGTTGTCACGTGGTTTATCCCCGACGTACAAGGCTTTGGTTTGCGCGACCATTCTCTCACAGGCAGCAATGTTGTGACTGAGACGCAAGTCAGAGGAACAACCCACTCCAAACGGCAATAAGTTAAGTTATGGCAGGAGCATCCTCCAGGACAAGGGTCCCGCAACAACTTTCTTTTACCAACAAACCACAGGCATTCGTATAGCAGACACGCACAGCTTTCTAGTAGGACTCACACATGACAGGCGCACGGTATCCTAAATATATATATATGCCTATATCTGTAGGCTAATTGAGATTTATTGAATTACGTGGAGAAGTGATCGAGCCAAGGACTGGATGTGATCATTGTGATGACAGGTATGTGTAGCCTATTTATTCGCTTTATGCAATACACGCGTCTTAATTAGATTTAAATGATGAGGGTGTATGGCATTAACGTCGATTTTCGATTAATAGTTGTAGACATGGAATTAAAAATGTGATGTAGTCGTTTGTCCAAAACAACTTTTAACACAAAAGTGTTTGTGTCTGTCCATTAAATGTCAATGGGCAGTGGGCCATTTGTTGATATATATATATATATATATATATATATATATATATATATATATATATATATATATATATATATATATTTATTTAATTATGCAAATTTATTTTTGAACCAGCAATGTGGGAACACAACAGGCTCGCGAACCGAAGATAACAACTGGCTCACAACACGGTAAGACCTTCGTGTTTTCAGTTCACACTGCTGTGGATGCATGCTTGATCCATTCGCTTAATTTGCAGGGATAATAGACTATAAGCCAAGCTTTCAACCAAACACAAAGTTCTTTACAACAACATCTCACAATTCCTTATTGTTTTTCTTTGTTAAGGAGCTTCATCAATAGTATGGGCTCTAAAAGAGATGGGCTCTAAAATTCATAAACACCAAATATCTGCAACTGGATCACCTCCTAGACAGACCATTAAATGGTCTCGGTCTAGGAGGTGATCCAGTTGCAGATATTTGGTGTTTCAGGGCGACCTTATTAGAGGTCAAGTCACTTTGAGCCAGGCACCATAACACCATGGAGAAAGCAACTCGTTCCAAGGGATTCACAAGGGATTGAGCTTGGTCATTTAGTAATTAAATATTTGTATTACTACACAGGAACTACACATTTTACAGCAATAGGCAGGCATTGGACTAGCCATACAGTATGCCTAGTCCAGTAGTATCAGTATGGCCCATACTGATTATTTTAGATTATTATTATTATTGGATGATGATTGAGTACTACCAACTACCAAGACATCTAGAGACACATATCTGGACTTCACTGATAGATAGTAAATAACACTGATAGACTACGTACAAGATGTACAAAATACAAGATATGCTAAAGTTAAATGGGTAAATGCAGAGGACAAATCACATGAGCAAATGTACAGTGACTAAAACCTAAACTTCGCAATCAATCCAACTATAATTGAGCAATATATTTACACAAAACTAAGTAATTTCCCTGAAAAATAACCAGTCCTGGACATCAGTATAGATAGCCTACTCAAGTAAATAATTGCAGTGCCTTCCAATTGAGTTTTTCACCTGAAGAACTTGAATGGCATCTTTCCTTTTTTGTCTGACCTACTTTGTGCATGGTTTGGGAATTTTCTAAGTCCTCATTGGTCAGTTACGGTAGTCACACAATGAATGGTGTTACTGAATTTGAATTATATTCTTTTGGCATCCAAAGACTTTGATTTGTGGGAGATTAGCCTACCTGGATTAAGGTTGAGTGAAAAAAGATCACACCCGTGTGAAGTGAGGGGCGCTCTTATCATCGTACAATCATCTCATTCTGGCCAATCACAATTTGACAATTTGTTAACCATGGCTTTGAGTGTTCAATTAAACTGTTCGACCAGTCCATCTGTCTCATTGTGGTACACACTGAACAAAATTGATTTTATGCCCAGCAGCTCATATAGTTCCTGAAGGGACATAAATGAGGTTCCTTAATCAGTCAGTATCTCTTTCATCTCTGTAGGTTAGTTAAAACTAGCCTGGCACAAACAACCTTCATCTGCCTATGCAATGCATATTGCCCCCCACGCAGTGCTCAGATGTTGCTGGCACTGCTTCCAGATATCAGGTTAGAAACAGGTGGTCCGTGGACCACTGGTGGTCCATGAAGGTATTGCATGTGGTCCTGACCATGCATTATATTAATGTAGCTAACTGAAGATTTTGTATTTTCTTCCATTGCACTAAACCTCTGTGCTCTAGCTGGTCCGTGGAAATGCGTCAATGTTGTCAGTTACTGGGAAGTCTGGTTAAGAAAATAATCTCAAGAAGAGTAGGTGTACCAGCTTGCCTGATTGAGTCATTGTTAGGAAATGTGTCCAATCTGCCCATATAATCATGTCATCATGTGTACCTGCACTCTATCATAGTAATAGATCAGTCGTTCTCAAAGAAGAAAAACAAATCACGCCCATGTGAAATGAGGGGCGCTCTTATCATCATACATTCTGGCCAATCACAATTTGCGTCCTCACTTTTCTGTCTTCACTTTTATCTAAAATTTTTGTGTTTACAAACCCGGAAAGCTGGGCATAGGCCCTCAAAGATCTTTTGGCTTCTGAAGTTAAGCATATTAACATATTAACAGAAACAAAGGAACATTAACCTTTAGGCAACAAACATATATACTTCTTAACATGCATTAAACTTCGACACAAAAGAGCCAAGAGATTGACTTATTTTCAAGTCAACTCTGGCTACCACATTGCCCATAGCCTCACTGTAATATGGGCCTGATTGTGACTGGCTTTATAAAGAAACAGGTGAGCCACATTCCCTACAGTACATTTCACCCACTAGCCTGCTGCACCGGATGCCATCATGCCACCTGTTTGGCTCTCCCCACGTAGTTGACCCCGCCCAAACTTACAAAGAGGACACTGCATAGTACTACAGACAGGTTGAACATCTGCATCAGCCTGAACTTGCTGTGTCCCTTCCTGTAGAGTGGCTCAGTTTCATCAGTCCAGTTCAGCTTACTGTTCATGTGTACTAGGAACTTGTATGTGGCCACCACCTCCACATCCTCCACCAGAGGATGCAGAGTTATGAGCACGGGTCATCACCATGGCAGCTCGTGATGGACATTTTCATCAATATTACATTTTTGCCACAGACAAATTAATGAAGGGCATGCCAGGGCGTGCTGCGACATACCGTACTAGCGTCATGTCCAGGGGGTGTACTTGTACATCAAGCTGCCTCACGCTACAGAAACAGGAGATAGGCTACTGCCCTATGGGCCTTATGGCTCGGCAAGGCTACTTATGCCAGGGCGTGGGTGTGCGCATGCGCGTGCGTGTGGAGTCACTGAATCACATTGTCCATGTCTTTTATGTTGCAGGTGTTTGGTTAACTTTGAGGCAAACTGTAGATTCAAGACCTAATCATTGAGTCAGAGGATGACACTAGGATTTTGAAACGTCTCTTCTTATCAGCTCCAGAACCTTCAACCATGCTACCAAAAGAACACAACAGGTAAATCTCGCCTCAGACTTTGCAGTCAATATTGTCACCATTTGTCAAAATGTGCCATAATGAATGAGAAATAGGTCATCTGCGTGATATGTGTGGTGCAGGGTGGGAGAGCCAACTCACAACACCAAATGAAAGAGGGGTGTGTGTTTGGATGTGCTTGAATCAACTGTCAATCTGTCAACAAAGACAAGCTTTTGAATAGATGCACCCAGGGCTACAGCCAACCAGTGGCCAGGGCATGAATCGAGTCAATCAACAGGAGCAGGGAACAATTCCCCACGGGCAGAGGCTGGATCTGTCAATCTGCAACTCATCCATCGCTTTTAAGAAGTGCCAAAAAGTCCCTAAGCACCAGTCTCTATACATTTTTTTATTTAATTTTCATTTTCATTTTTTTGTTCCAATTTTTGTTGTTGTTTTTTTTTGGTCCAATGTTATACCCGTCTGAAAAAGACGATAAAGACGTCGTTGGCGCTGTGGGAGTTGCTAAAAAAGCAGTCAATTAAGTCGTTGGCAGACATTGAGTTAACTGCCTGCATTAAATCTGCCATACACACACCAACATTCACCACCTCACCCAACTCTCCACCAGCACACAAATTCTGCTCTATAGGAACACGAAAAAACGTAATATAATACAAGATACAAATATTACAAAAATATACCAACTAATAATAACAATTAAATATTACAAAATAATATAAATACAAAACGATTCAGAAATAAAAGGCCATAAGTATTTTGTATTGTTCCATATGCCTCATATTGAGGCATAATTTTCACTTCAGAGTAGCTGACAGTGTTCTGAGAAAAGTTAGTCGAGGTTACATTGAATTGCTGTCTTACTTATTAACTACTTATATAATTAATTTCTCTTTTGTTTATTATGATGGCTGCAAATCCCAAGAATATAGCTATAAAGTGTGTAATAATTAAACCATATAAAGCCCCTGGTCCATCCACCCACCCCCAGGTCCCCGGTGCCCAGCTGGCTACTATTTTATCCAGCTAGAGTGACATTCTCGTGTGTACAATGTACAGTATATACAACTCCTATAAGCTTACTGGCCCACTTAATAATTTGGTGGTATAGACATTTTTTGTTCACATGTATAGGTTACCAATCCATGACACAAGGGAAAAGACCAGATTGATTCCGCAAAAGGGTAATTATGTCACGATTTGTAAAAACTGGCAGACCCAAAAGCAGAACACAACAAAGTCAAAGTCCAAGGGTGTTTATTGAAAAAACACAGGAGGAAAAAAGGAGCTTGCAGACCTTCTATATTATTCGGTGTGGTCGAGCAGGCTGAGGCTGGTGGCAGGCAGGCAAGGCAAAGAGGCTGGTCAGAATATCACTGAGAAAAAAGGAGAAGAGCAAGGATCAAAAATCACAAGAAGCAAAAAATCAAGGTTCCAAAAATACTAACACTAAGGATTCACAAGGAAAAATACTAGAGAGGTTGACTAGAAGCGTTACCACGCACTGAGGATGTGAAACGATCTGGCATCGGCACGGGGAGAAGACCAAACATTTATAGACTGGAGGATGATTAACTGATGCCAGGCAGGTGAGGGAGATTAGGGAACTGGAACCAGGTGTGCCAAGCTGGGAGCTGGAGCCAAGCCTATACCACAAAACACACGCCCACTCACAAAGACACACATAGACAGACACTGACAGAGACTGTGACACGATGGTTTTGTCAATGTGAGACAGATTTCTAAGACTGAACAAGCGCTAATGTCCTTTTCTACACACTGCCTCACAGTGACAGTTCTGCGTTAGTTTGGAGTCCATGACTGATCCAAGATACTTATATCTATATCTACAAATTCCACAGCCTGATTTTTAATGATCATAGTCTTACAAGTTTAAGTTGGGTCATGCTTTTCAAAATCTATAATCATATCCTTTGTTTTGGATGTATTTAGCTGCTCCAGAAAGGATTTGTCACACCAGGTGACAAACTCCGTCCGGACTCATTATTGACTGTGTCATCTGCAAATTTAACTATGTTTTCATTATTTTTACGTTGGCGCATATTTGTGTACAGAATGTAAAGTAACTAAGGGTGAGAGAACACAGCCTTGAGGTGAGCCTGTAGAACAGTAGAAGAGCATATAGTAGATGTAGATCTGATGAAGTGCCATTTAAGTTGTTACTCAGGCCTTGTGACTATAATGTAGGGTTGGATGGTGTTAAAGGCTGAAGAAAAGTCATAGAATAACTGTTTTATACCCCTCTACATGTTTAAACAGCATGTTGAATAAGATGAGTGACAGTGTAGCATCCTCAATTCCTCTATTTGCCCTAGGCTAATTGCATAGTAGTCGAGTTGGTGTTCGGTTTCTCTTCCCGCTCTGTTGCCACGAGCTTCTCAAAAGGAAACCAGTACAATCATGCTTAGTTCAGATCAAGACAGACTGATCCTAAAACCCTGTGTCGAGGTGAGGTTTCCCCACCCATGAGTATGCCATAATGTAAATAACTGAATAATATGGTCATTTACTGTATTTTAACATACATTTTACTGGTCCACATGAAGGTGAAGGTCGGGTTTAGGTCGGGCATGTAGGCTACAGACAATATTAAAGGTTAAGGTTAGCGGTTAGAGAATGAATGGAAGGTCGTCGGAGGCATAGCAAGTCAACGTGTGGTGGTGGTGGATGGTCGGGGTGAACAGAGACATTTTCTGAAAAGACGCTAAATGTGCCTAATGCCTACTGCTTTCATATATTGTAATTTAGTCTTTCGTAGCCAATAGCCATACGATCAGAGATCTCCACCTACGTCTGGGGATATCTAAATTCAATATGGGCTAGAACAGAGCCGAGAACAGCCATTAACAAACGCCCAATGCTTTTAGAACCAGTCATGTGAAGTGATGAAATTAGATACAAAAGAAAAGCATTTGGTGATGTATTGCAATATGACAGTAGACCCTGTACAACAGTGTCTGCTAGCAGTGCAACCAGAGAACCTAGTCAACATTTTTCATACTCCACCATACAGACAAATAAAATACTGATTTATTAATTTATATAAATCCTGGATTGGAGATTTAAGTATATGCAAATAGATGCACATAATCATATCATTTGAGACTTCATTTTACTGTGTGGGTTTCAATAGGCTACCCTGTATTCTCTGCTAAAATCTTTAAAACAAATGTTCTCAAGATCAGAAGATTTTATAGTTTGAGAGGTACATCAAATACCAGTGAATAATGTAGTGGTTTTCCAGTCATTCTTTGAGAGTTGTTAATTATAGTTGTGCCATATGACACTACCACTGTAGTCACTGTTCTTTGCTTAATTTATAGAAAAGTATTTCAGTCGAGTGTCTGTATCGCCTTGTGGAGTTCACCTGGTTGCCTTTTTTGAGTGGTGCAACCACTCCCTTACAGAGCTATGTGTGGGTGGCTGGGTGGTCTGAGCACGAAAACAGCATGGTTGTTTTTCACCACCTGTGCGCAACCTAATACACACACAAACACACACGCACATATTAACTGTATATATGATGATTTCAGGTGTGCCAGTACAGTACAGTACAGTAACAGTACAGTAGTAGAGGGTACAGTAGAGGGACCTCCACACGGTAACTCTGTCATTTCTCAACCGTTTCGGACATGGGGCGGTTTGCCGGAATCGGCCCGGCCCCCTGGGTGCGTTCCTGGGGGTCTGGATGTTCCGGGACACCCCCCCGGGGACTCCCCGGAGACCCCCACATGGTAACTCCCTCATTTCTCTACCGTTTCGGACGTGGGGCGGCTCGCCGGAACCGGGCCGGCACCCTGGCCGTGGTCCTGTGGGTCTGGAACTTCCGGGGACCCCCCAGGGACCCCCACACGGAGTTGCACCACTCACTTCACACGGGTGTGATTTTAATGATTATTTGAAGGCATCCTAAGGACAGTGTCAGGAGACAGGAAAGGGGTATGACACAAGATGATCCCAAAGCCAGACAGCCCAGACCCCCAAGACAGGATTCAGCAAGTATGTGGAATGTCCATGCTCACTGGGCCATTAGGGCCACTGGAGTTCAACAACTTGAAACCCTGATGACAGTCTACCCAGTATATCTTGTGACATTAAAAGTAAAATATAATCTTTTGCAGTTCATACATTTCTTTGTAGTTTACTTTTCGAATATGCATTCAAAGTACATTATCAGTCACCAGAACCAGGGATGTGTGTTTTCAATTACCTCAGGTAATGGTTGACTTTTTATTTTTTTATTATAAAATATTATTATTATTATGCCAGAACAGGAAGAGAAAGGCTGAATTTTCCATTAGATTGGAATCCCCCATTGATCCTGTCATTGTAGGCAAGATACTTTTTCCTGCTATTCTAGTTACTATTCTTGGTACAGTATCAATTTAAATTGCGAAGGTACTTGCAGGAAGATATTTCTTCCTGCAATTCCGCTTTGGCAGCTGATAGAATTTACTAAAAATATTTTCTTAATAATTATGTTCCATATGTGACACAGATGGAGGCATGTGTTGTTTCTTGGAGAGCAAACCAGGGTCATTATCCCAACTCAGCCTTTAAGAGAGATTGTAACATGAAAGAAAAGAGAGAGAGGGAGACAGAGTGAGAAAGTCTAGGTGGATGTTTGCAATAATATGGTGCTAATACCGCACTACAAGGCACTGATCTTAAATCCCCCATCGACCAAACATTCAGACCCACCGCATATTCACAAGCATGCCATGCACTCTCAAACACACTCTGGGGACAACTTGTGAACAGCACATGGAAGGAAATGCTTTGCCTGCCCTGCAGTACACTGGCCCGATTCATTCCCGACTTAATCCTCTCTGTGCTCGCTGTCTAAAGCCTGATTTACTTCTTCGTACGATGGTGTCCCATGCTGAAAACAGCTGATCTACAAGCTCACAACTCATCACGATATGTTGTGAGCTTATAGATTGGATATTTGGGGCGCAGGCTATACCGCCAAACGACAAAATATAATGCTTATGGATGTCTTCAACAATAATTGATTTTCAAAGTGAAAACCACTACACACTGGTGGATATCAACGTAGGTGCTGTGGTAAACTTGCTCCTTACCAGAAATCTGGCAATCGAGCTGGGTCTTTGGTTTGTGATTGACATGTTTTTAGTTTCTGTGAGGAGATTGCTTTTTAAGGTATGTGGCATTGTGGCATGTTAAGATGCCTCTTAAAAGGACTGTGGTCGTTTTGTACAACCAGGATGATGGTATGAGAACATCTCCGTGCATTTTCACAGAAGTCTTAAGGGGGACAGACTACCCCAGGGGAAAAACTGATGCAAGTGAAATTAATTTACAGGGGCACACTTTGCCTCTTTGTGGGGTGCCAAGTCACACTACTCCAGAGCTGGATTACAACATAAGCATAACCCATGTCAATCTCATAAATCACTCCACAACAAGCCTTATGACCTTAGACATGACCCCGCATACACGTATGGCGTACGCTATGCACAGAATGCTCGCTCGCACGCACGCACACACGCACGCCGCACACACACACACACACACACACACACACACACACTCACACGCGCACGCACACACACACACACACACACAAACACACACACACTGACACTCACACACACAAACACACACACACACACACACACACACACACACACACACACACACACACACACACACACACACACACACACACAGAAGAGTAACATCACAATGAGACATCCTCAAATAACTTATTTAACCAGTAACAGGTGACAACAACAGTGTGGTGTCACATTATGTACTTCACGGCCTGCAGGGACTACGAATAGAAATGATCAGCAATACATTCATTGTACACTGTACCTGTCAAATAAACACATAAAATGTTTTAAAATCTGCAAGAAATCTGCAAGATCGTACTGTATCTTGTGGAAGTGATGAAACAAAAGTTGCTGACACAAGTAGAGTTAACTGACTCATGTGATTAAATATTTACATGTGCTGCGACAGTGATTTACAGTGAGGACACTTGATGCAAACACTCTCAGATATCTAGTTCAGTGCAGTAACTGTAATACTGAGAAAAAGAGGTGGTAGAAGATAGATGTAACTGGTTTTGGCTACTATGTAACTATCCTATTTCACATTCCATTGACTGCTGTAAAATATTGCAGCATATAGCTAGCTATCTACTGTTATATACCATCTAAGACAATATGAAGATTTATTTTTCATTCAGTAGAACAAAAAATCCTATTCTTTGAACATGCATGTCCAATTGTTTCACATTAACATATGTATGTAAGTGTGAAACAACAGATTTATTTGCTGAAAATAAATGATAATTTAATTATTTCAACTTGCAAGAGGAGCCATAGATGAATGGGTAGAGACTCACCCTGGGCAAGACCTACGCTTAAAAGACTATCAGCGGAAGTGCAGGATTTTAGCGGAAGTATCGCCGAAGGAAATGACGTTGATGCTTTACAAATCAGTTTACATTCTCCGCGAATGAAACAAGTGTTGTGATTGGTCGGGAAAATATCGTATCCGGGGGAAATACATCTGACGGATATTCCGGAGGATACAAGCCTTAGGTTGTGACCAGGCTTTTCTTTTCGCAGATAAGTAAGCCTGGGACCGAGGCTAGTAGAGACTAGAGAGAGGTTGTCTAGTAATCAGAAGGTCTCTGGTCAGAGTAATACATTGCATTCATAGTAATTGTTTATTTATTTGCTGAAGAGTCAATAAGGATGATGGGAACTTTGTATAAGGGGAGACATTATTGAGTTTTCTCATACCTATATACCAATCTGCATTTAAAAGAGAATCGATGGGGGTGCCTGGTGCCTCAGCCAAGTTAGCAGACAGACCATATATGCTCAAAGTCAGCACAAGGACCCGAGTTTGAATCTGACCCTCTTATCTGGCATGTCTCTCCTCTCTCACTGCCGGCGGTTTCTTTTGTCTCTACACAAGAATAAAAGGAATAAAAAAACGGTAATCAATTGTTGCCCGTTTCAAATACCTGTAGACCTGTCACCTACGACATTCTGAGATATTGATATTCTTTTTTTTCTGTCAGGTTATGAGGATGAATGTTTTAAAAACATATGCCTCTCAAAGACATCTCAGTCTGAGGAAGTAGTTTGGTAGTAGTAACAGACAAGCTACTTAGTTACATGTATAATAAAGAGGCTACCTGTAATTGAGACGTGGCTGAAAGTGAGAGCCCAACAGGTGAATTACTTGTCGGGGCAGCAATGGCTCAAGAGGTGGAGCAGCTAGCTACCTGGAAGTCGTAAGGGTTCACGGTTTGATCCCTGGCAGGCTGGTTAAGGCTCATACATACTCCAGTTTTTGGTGATTATCACTGCGGTGTAGTTTTTAAAGGGTTGGAAAACTACACCATTACGTCAGTCGCGGTGATGATCAGCTATCACCGCGACACAGACCCATCTCTCTGTTTTCACTATCAGACAAGTCTTTTCACTCTGGAGTTATCACCCCGTTCACTGATTGGTCTAGAAGTTGTGTAAACCACAGGGAGGCGGGGTCAATCCTTAAGGACATCACCGCGAGTATGATGGCCTCAACTCTTATCACCGTTTTAGGTGATAAGCTATCACCTAAAACGGTGATAACCTATCACCAAAAACTGGAGTATGTATGAGCCTTTAGTATCAAAGTGTCTATGAGCAAGACCTATTAAGACTTGAGGCTGATTCTACAAATGTCTTCTAAATCCTTATATCTATATATAGCTATATCAGTGGTTCTCAAACCTTTTCATGTCAAGGACCCACAAAATTGTATGTATTTGGCCTAACCATCTGTGTGTGAATGGATGAATGTACTGCATATCGTGAACTTGAAGTGCTTTGGATAAAGGTGCTATAAATGCACCATTTACCTTGCTTACAGTGTACAGCCCATTCAAGTTCTGTAACAATGTTATATTTAAGACAAATGAATCAATAAACACATACATAATATTTGAAAATGTATTGTGATCAATGACTGTAAGAAGAAAAAGAAAGGTAAAGTGTTCCTTCTATGGGACATAGAAGGGAGATCGTGAATCGAATGTTTTTTTGTTATTTTCTCAGTGAAGTCAAGGCGGCCAAGATGGGCCTGTTCAGGAGAGCTGCCCTTACCAATAAGAAGGAGGAGATGGAGAAAGACCTTGTAGACCCTCCAGATGGGGGCTGGGGCTGGATGGTCGTCATACACTGCTTTATGGTATGCCTTTATTAACCGCTTCACACAGCAAAAATAATCTTTAACCAGTCTTGGTCGTGGTGAATCTTAGATCAGAGTAATAGCCCTTGAGTTGTAACTGTGTGTGTAGATGTACGACCCAACTATGGATAAGCGGTTGAAGATGGATGGATAGATGGATATGCAAGTGTGAATGAGAATTCTCCTCTTTGTCTGTTCAACTCTATATGCGTATGATTCCAGGTTAATGTCCTGGTGATGGGAACGCTGAAGACCTTTGGAATCTTCTTCGTAGCATTCCAAGATGATTTTGGAGGCTCGGCTGAGAGCATCAGCTGGATCGGCTCGATCATGTCTGCACTGCGTCTATCTGCAGGTCAGAGTCAACACCACACCCATTCTGTGTGTTGTCCACACCGCCTGAACATAATTATGAGCTCTGGATTCAATATCAAAAGTCACAGGCCATGCATACCCGTAGCTGACCTGACCCTGGCTGGCAACGTCCATGGCTCAATTTCAGAAGGACACGTGTTTTGTCTCTCCTGCTCGCTCTGCCTTTGGTTTCCTGTTTCTCCACACTGTCTAAATAAGCAAAACATGCCTACAAAGTGTATTGTGATGTCAGTCATCGAATATCATCAACAATATTGATTATTTGTGTGCGTGCGTGCGTGCAGGGGCCAGGGGGGGATGGGAGAGTATTTATTTTCTTCATTTTTATACTTTATTCCAGACAGAAGAGCGTAGAGAGACAGGAAACCAAGGGCAGATAGAGAAGAGAAACAAGACGGGAGTAGGAATCCAAACCTGGGTCCTCAAACATTATACGTTTATAGCTTATCGGTAGTCTTGCATAATTCTATGTATGGACTAAAATTGGGTGGAAGCACATCAGCGATTAAAAATAACTGCATCAGAGAACCAATGCAAAGACTTTAGGGCGGTGCTTCATAATGGGACTGTATCAGGGTTGGTTTTCAAAGCAGCATACATAGCGGGTTTTTTTGGTAGGTTTCGCCTTTATTTTTTAATAGAGGAGAGACAGACAGTAGGCTGACAGGAAATGGGGAGAGAGGTGGGGGGATGACATGTACTAAAGGCCGTCGGGATCGGGAGTTGAACCCGCAGCACACTGCCAGACTGGATTACCAGCCAAGGTGCCTGGACCGCTGAGCCACGTCCAGCCCAGGCCCCAGCAGACATAGCTTTGTCTCTGCCGTCCAAGCCAATTCAGTGAATTTTGATTATCCCAGATGTGTCAGTAAGCAGAGATCTCTCATACGAGAGACTGTGTGCTACTGCTAACCAGCTGAGCTAGCAGCCACCCCCAAAAACAGAAAAATATTATGGCTCGAATGCTCGATCCCCTTAAAGTTACCAAGTTTTGATTATATGCTCGTTTATCACGCCTCTCATGTTTTATTTCTTAATTAACACATACCATTGGATATTCAATTCTACCGTAGAAAGAATACAGTGGCATTTTACCATTATTCCTTTGTTTTAATCTGCATATAGCGCCCCTGGCTTCTGTGGCTTGTGCCAAGTTTGGGACCAGGGCGACATCTATCGCAGGGGCTTTGCTGGTCAGTTTGGGTTTCCTCCTGAGCGTCTTTGCCACCAGCGTTACGTACCTGTACCTCAGCATGGGATTGATAGTTGGTGAGTAGCAATGTTTGGTATGCAGATTAGAACTCTACACAGTCAAATGGAGTGTATGCTGCAAACTACACATATATGGACAGAAAAAGACTGACATAATTTATGTGTTATTCTTACTTTATACTTCTTCTTCTTCTTCTTCGACTACATTTTGAATAATGGCCGCCTTGTGAATATAATCAGTAGGCTTGTACTATTAGATGGTTTCACACAGCATTGTTAGTGTGGTTGCCTAACAGGGCAACCAGACTATAATAATTGCCCACCTTTATTTATAGAGAAACCCCAAAAAGTTTCTCTTTACATATGACGTCTTTAGGGTCAATACATCATCGTACATCATCATCATGCTGTACTTTATAGCAACCACACTTGCAATTTCCCAGAATTGCAAATGTTCTAGTTGTTGTCTGTCCTCGTCCAAATGACTCGGAAGTTATCCGACAATGACCATAACCTTCTTTCTCTTATTTAGGGATTGGTTTTGCACTTCTATACCAGGGCTTCTCAGTCGTCACAGCATTGTATTTCCGAAAGAGGTTGGCTACGGCATATGCAATTGGGCGCTCCGGGATGGGTTTGACCTTTGCCCTGGCTCCTTTCACTCAGCTGCTGCTGGATCAATATGCTTGGCAAGGTAAGTGACACCTTCTAACTGGGAGAGGGTGGCAATCACTAATGTGTTTCTTTCACTGTTGTTAAAAGCTTTACAGGCATGTTTCCAATTTATATGGGTTGGTATAAGAGTATTTATTTATTTTATTTATTTATTTAACAGGTACAATGCACATTAATCAACACGTCATTTTGCAAATCTATGTAAATGAGCCAGAGTTAGCCATAGGCTAATTTTCATCTGTAGTCGCTGAGCAGGCTCTTAAAAGTGGTAAAAAGGCTATCCATACAAAAACAAGTAAACATAGTACAGGGGGCGGAATGACACCAGTGACAAGGGGAGCTAGCAATAAGTTAATAATAGTTACTCGTGGTGACATATTTGGTTTGCTTTAAGCCACCTTTTAAGATTACATTTGAAGGTCAAATAGTTGGAGGTCCCTCTTACTTCTGTAGGGAGACTGTTCCAAATTGGGAGGCTCTAACAGAGAAGACTGTTTTACCAAACACACTGTGCAGTACATAAGAAATGTTTACACCAAAACTATGCATCAATTTCCTTTCTGAATGTAATACTCACATTGCATTGCATCAAACTAAAAATTATTATTATCAAATGATCAAGCGCCCCTCAAAACCTATTTTTGAGGGGCGCTAGCCCCTCCTATATACGTACAGGTTTGTGTTTAGGACGGTCAATGTTTGTTTTAAAAATGCCATTGACAATGAAGAGAAGTTTGAAAAGTCAGTTTGTTTAGTCACTAACACAAACATTAAATCCCATTAACAATAAAGGGAATGTAATATTTGTTTTACATCATCATTATATCACCAAGCTATACCAATTAAGACAATTGTCTTAAGACAATTTTAAGACTTTAAAGGTATCTTCAGTGATTTCAAATATCACTTGTTCTTTTTGAGGGGCACTAGCCCCTCCTATAAACAGGTTTAATGTTTGTCTTTAGTTCAATGTTTGTTTTGTAAACGCCATTGACAATAAAGGCAGAATTTACGTCATAATGTGCCTCATTACGTCATTTTGTCTCTTTATTGTTAATGGCGTTTAATGTTTGTGTTGGCACCGTTTGTTTTACATCACCATTACATCACGTAATCAACACGAGTTAGACTTTAATAGCCTATATTAGCACCCCTCACTTCACACTGGTGTGATTTTTGAGTGGTGCAACCACTCCAAGGAACAGCAATGTCCGGGTTCGCCAATGTGACCACCTATGTGACTATGAGCACCAGTGGTATGACTATGAGTACCAGTAGGGGCGCTGTTGTGCCAAAAACAGAGAGAGAGAGATAGTGCTGCACTGTTGCCTGCTAATGAGAGAGAGAGAGAGAGAGAGAGAGAGAGAGAGAGAGAGAGAGATCGGGGGGGGGGAGGAGAGAGGGGAGTTGCACCACTCAGTTCACACGGGTGTGATTTTTTATTTGTGATAAACCTCCCTACTATAGAGTCTGCTGACCATATAAGGAGTTCCTCCCTGTCCCCAGTTCTTAAAAAGAAAAGCTTAGGTTTTGGCTAGAGGGCCCATCCTTTATCCAATCAGGATAGAGAGGGGCGTATCTACGTATCATCTATCATGTACCATGAGTCGTAGTCAGTGGGTTAAACATGCCACACCACTGACATTGTATGTATGGTCCTTATATTTTGGACTGAAAGTCTTCCTGATGCGTATAGTGAGAAGTTTGGGACTGTGTGAGGCTGAATGCCTGGATTTCTATATATCTTCCACAGGAGCCCTACTGATCCTGGGGGGTCTTATGCTGAACCTTGTGGCTACCGGGATGCTTCTGAGACCAATTAAAGTAAAGCCTGCCACTGCAGCCATCGCCACCTCCACCATCTCCCCGATGCAAAGCCCCGCTGCATCCCTCAAAAGCTCCTCAGAGAAGGAACGCCCTAAGAGTTGCCTGAATGGGAATAGTGCCCCTCACCTGACCAATGGCATATCCAAAACAGACTCATTCCCTTCCCCTCCTCCTCAACCATCTCACTGGGAAACAGAGACTCTAGTGGGACAAAGTGCCCAGATCTCCAAGGACCACTCTACAAACCATGAACTGACCAAACTGGTCTTGAATGGCATGAATGGTCACCATGAACCCCACCATGACCTGAGACAGGGTAAGCCGGGGAGCCCAGACAGCTCCACGGAGCTCAATGGCAGTGTGAATGGGTCTGCCATTGTGGGGAATCCGTCCCATGTCAGCACACCACCGTCTTGTGAGGTGGCCGTCCAAAAATCCAAAGTGTTGGACTTCTCCTTGCTGAAGGACCCATTCTTCTGCATCTACACCTGGTCTCTGGTCTTCAGTCAGCTGGCCTACTTTATCCCCTATTTCCACCTGTCTGCCCGTGCCAGGACCCTGGGAATCAGTGCCATGGATGCTTCCTTCATCATCTCAGTAGCAGGTAAGCTCCACAGTGGTCATATTTACTTTACTTACTTATCCTCTTCGTCCCGGTTGGGGCATAAGGCCGCAATCATACACTGCCACTAAATCCTGTCTCGTGCTTTGGCCTGTGCTTCATCCCAGGTAAGACCCATCTCCTTCAGCTCCGTCATCACTGTCCCACAGTGGACATGCATGCCCATTATCTTATTAAAACACGGAGCCCGCCAGAACCGTAGTAAGCATAGAATTACTTTTGTCTGGCAGCCCGGTAGAACCGTAGCCTACTTTTTCTAGGATTTATATTCTTTAATCCATGTTTTGATCAGATCGAATGGTTAGCTGCCACTCGTTAGCATAACAGTGTGGGACAGTGGCCCACATTTTGAAGATATGCGCGCATCCACTTGCACTCTATGTGCTGCTTTCAATGGCCTGTATCTCCAAATCGGCACAATGAATGTCGTTTCTGGTGAAAACAAGGTTTTTCAACGGCTGACAGCAGGCGCTGTGAAACTCAGGTTTTTTCTGCACCGAGCAACAGAACAACAACCGGTCAAGACACCACACACACCTTGGCTGGCAATCCAGTCTGGCCGCGGGTTCGACTCCCGATCCCGGCGGCCTTTACTGCATGTCATCCCCCCCATCTCTCTCCCCATTTCCTGTCAGCCTACTGTCTGTCCCTCCAAAAAAATGAAAATAAAGGCGAAAGCCAAAAAAATAAACATAAAAAAAAAGACACCACACACAGCATTATGTCACCGTAACACCCGGTTACGGATATTTGGCTCTATAGACGGTTAAGATAAATTCTTACAAAGCAAATCATGCATGATACTTGAGTAGCTTCTCATGTCACTAAAACAGAGGACTCCTACTACTGTATATGTCTGTTAGTGCAGAGCTGCTAATGGAGAGGCTCACTGTGTTTGTGAAGAGAGAGCTCTGGGTTTCATTTTAGACTGAGTTTAAGAAGCGATGCAAAAATAAAATGTCCTCAGTCAACTTTTAGGCATTAATTATTTGTGAGCTGCTCAGACTGCAGTCTTATGTAATGAATGTGCTTACATAAAGGCTGAACTTTGGCCTACTGGCCAAAGCTGGTGGGTTCAGCAGTATCCCATTGATGAGGCCACTGCATATGAAAAAAAAAAACAGCATTTCCTTCACCAGCCATGCACGTGCATGTAAATCTTTAAGGGTGCCTGGTGGCGCGTTGTGAATTATTGAAATGCTGCTCCACCCTACTGTATAATGCCAACACTCACTACTTTGATGTGTTCACAAATTGAGGGCAAGCATCTTTTCTGTAAATGTATCCCAAGATAATTAATTATCATTTCTTGGGAGATGGACACTGATGGACCTTCTAAAGATGCTCGTAGATGAGGGTATTCAAATTCTCAAATCATTTTAACATTTTATTTTGTAAAGTTATACTTTTAAACTTGTCAATAGAAATGAAGGCAATACTGCAGTGTTAATGTGTTCCTTCCCCACTTCAAATGGAAACAGTTTAACCTACTATTCATAATTAGCCTGATTTTAACCACAACTAACAGTACTGCAGTGCATACACAAGTGTAAATAAAACAAAACATCACCGACCATTGGCATCTTTGGAGGTAGAGCTCTTGAGTAGTCTTTGCGGTTTGCATTAGTTTGTTTTTTGAGAATGACTGAACCTCCATTCCTTTTAAGGTGCTCCTAATCAAGTAACGAGCAGCCATCTTGCTTCTGCATTATGGGAGATGTAGTTTCTGAGGTCTGAGTTGTCATGCTGACCAGATTTGTGGTCCATTTCTGAGTTTTGACTCAACAATACTGGCTACACATTGTAGTATTTCAAGTACAGCATGTACAGTCTTCTGGAAGTCAAGTCCATGACAAGAAACTTATAGTGCAATATGAAAATGCTTGTCTGTATCTCTGTCTGTCTGTCTCTCTGTACATCTATCTCTGTTACGTAGGTGCATACATCAAATCACATGGCTAAGCTCTATAGCATGTGATCAACAAACTTATTGAAAACCAAAATCATTGGTGCTTAGTTCACAAATGGCAAATCTAGTAACTATGTGGCTATCAATAGCCACAGATTTAATTTAAATGTTTAACTTAATGTGAATTGTAGTTGCCCCATACCAGTTTGAATCACGTGGGCTTGTGTTAGGCTACTTTAGTCAAGTTTTGGTGCCACTAGTGCAATTCCCATTCAGGGCATGAGCAGGGCCAAATTAGCCATTGGGGCCGGTGCCCAGGGGCCCTTGGCTCTCAGGGACACTTCGCGGAAACTGGACCGCACGGTACTGGGTTTGAGGCCCTGACAAGGGCCTAAAGAAACCGTGTGTGCACACTGCACACCCCCCTCCCCCTCCCTGCACTATGGGACGCCCTAACAAATGATGGTCTCAGGGGCCCTTGCGGGTGTTAATACGTCCCTGGGCATGAGACCCGCTCATCCCATCTACTTCACACTTTCTTTTGCTCCTCAGCAATACACCCAATGCCCATCAAGTGGGAAGTTGATTGGAAGAGTGGTTCACGAGATACGCATGAAGTGCTGGACCAATCGACTTCACAATCAATGCGCTGCACTCCCTTGGGTCCTTAGCAGTACACCCGTTAAGTGTGAAGTTGATTGGATGAATGGGTCTCAAGATATTTGAAAGACAGAAAGAGATATCTATAAATTGAGATTACCTATGGGGTCATTTAAAATAGATAATGCTGGTGGTTAGCATGAAAAATGTTTTATAAATGAGTTTCCTGAGTATTCCTTCAGCACACCACCAATTCAGATAATTTCCACCTGAAACAGATGTTGAATGTAGGGCTAGAATTGAATCCCATCAAAGCCTTGTTCCCTCTGCCTCCCTATGTTGTCTCCTCAGCCTCCAAACTGTCTGTCTCAATAAAGACAACATACTTGGGAGAAGGAACTCACCCATCTCCACTTTGTACAGTCAAATAAGACAATTATTGAGCTCTACTATCCCTTATTGTAGGCAGATATAAATGCACCATTTACCATTTACCAGATGCAGTGCTCTGTGTTCAAACAAAAAACAAGAAAAGAATAGATGCTCAATATCCTCTGGTGGTCCACGGGTCTACTTAATGAGCAGCGTGCCAACCAATTAGAATCAGTGTGCCGGAAAGAGAGAAACAGATTCCTTGGACACGTTTGCTCTTGTCATATTCTCATTAGCAGTGTTGAGCTGAGAGAGCGGAGAGTCGGAGACTGTCTACTACGCACACCACAAAGCCACCGTCTCAGTGTCCTGCTGTCCCCCTCCGTCCCTGTGTCCTGCTGTCCCCCTCCGTCCCTGTCACAGAGGCCCATTGAGTTGTCCTGGGGAGGGAGCCCACTATCGTCCGGGTCGGTTCCCGTGTCAGCCCACCGCCACCAACACTGTCACTAGTGGGAGTTGCTAAGCAACAGCCAACTGAGTAAAGTAGCTGCCGTGGTGACAAGAGGGGGCTCCCCATTTTTTGGGTCCAATTCTGAAGTGGCTGATGTTTTGCGGAGGAGCACTGAGGCGGCAATGTGTACAAAAGAGTGGGTAGTACGAGCCAACAGCATCCACTCAGTAATGAGGAAGGCTATGAGAATGAGAGTGAATTTTATACCCAGACTTTACAGACGCATCACACAATCATCCAATTTGAAGCAAAAAGCGTCTCTGCAAAAGTGCAAAATGATGCGGTAACACCTCTCTAATCAGCGGTGGGGCGAGAGCTTCACATTAGTGCATGGACACTTGTCCCAGAGAGGCATTTGGTCCGAAGCGCTACTTAATGTAGAGAGGGCTTTATTGAAGCTGCATTGTGCTGAGTCTGAACGGGAACAGCTGCGGACCTGGGCTAACATGCTGCGACTAAAACACACAAACAAGCTTGCAACTTGTCTGCTCACGCCCCAGGAAACTCTCTCTGGTCACTAGAGGAGGACACATAAACACAGCACAGCTGCCTCATGTCATATTCCTAACCGTGGTGGAGAGATATGTACTAGGTTCTATTATGTAACAAAAGCAGAGGTGTTCAGTGACAGGGCATTTCATTATTCATCCCTCTTTTGTCTTTATTTATAGCCTGCTGAGGCTAGTGCAGCACTCAGTCAGGCAGCAAGGAAACTATCAAAATGGTAATACATGTTCAAGAGATTGTATGGATTAATTTTATTACAAATATGATTATTGCAGCAAGACATCTCTGCAATTTGGTCTGCAGCATTGAAAGCCTCTAGGTGGAGAGTGTGTTGTTTTAGTTGTGGTGCAGTGGGTGAGCAAGGGATGGGCAACTCTGATCTGCAGCATGGAACCAGTTTGGTTCGATCGATGGCTTGGTGCTGCCTGCCTGCAGCTATTCCTGCAACGGTCAATAGACCACTGCAGTTGCCGCACCGCCTATCGCATTCCAGTTGTCCTCAGCAGAGAGCAGCATACTATATCTGCCCAGTCATCATACCCACTGGAGGCAATGTAACAGAAAATAAATCTATTGGACAAGGGTACGACACATAATGGGGTTCTGCCTGGATGTTATCTTACTGTAGAACAGGATCATCATGTGCAAGGCTGCTTGATGTTTGACGCCCATGTGGTGCATCAAACGTCACATTGTGCTGCTGCAGTGCACCCTCCCCTACTTTTCCTCCCTTATTGTCTCCTCCCTGGCGCAGGTGTGCAACACACGCTGATTGATTGACTGTATCGTTTCTTTAATGCGACATGCATGTGACAGGTTGGCAGGTCACTCAATATAACTTGGCCACATGCCTGCACAGCTTCCTCTGCACTTTAACCACACGCTACAGTGCAACATGGCCCGACACTGAGCTTTGCTGACTTTGACGGTTAACTCTTTATGACTAAGCATCTGTTGAAATGACCCTCAGGAATGTCAGCCGCGGCATACCAGTGTGGAACACGCTTTCACCCTTATGTCCAGATATCGCAACATGTATGTTTATGTTAACCGCTTAAGCCCTATTTACATTTTTTATATTTACAAATGTTTGTAGAATAAGAACAGTTCAAGGAAAGCACAGTTCAATACAAGGTCTGCTAGCCTAAGAGGATTGAGATACCCAGAAAAGCACTAAGACTTGTTTACATTGGGGCCCTCCATTTTCATGTGATCACCTTAGCTTTTTCTTAAGGAATAGCTATTGAATGTTCTTGTTTCATACAGATAATTGTTAGTTTCTGTAGATAGAAAGTGACAGCCTGGATATTTAATTTCATATCCTGTCTATATAATATCCTTTCCTCATACAGTATTAGTTTGACCAACATTCTGTGACAGTCTGCATCTATGATCTAGCCCAGTGATACTCAACCTCAGGCCCGCGGGCCACATCAGGCCCGCGGGACCATTATGACTGGCCCACCAATGAAAATCTAAAAAAAAGAAGAAAAAAAAATCTGGAAAATGAAATAAAAATAAATAAATCTGAATGAAGTTATCTTTAATTACATTATTATAAGTAATACTATTAGAGTTGTACTATTACTCGAACGAGGGGGGGGGGGAGATGCAATGCAAATGAAAGACATTTCATTCCCTATTCCCTGACATAATTTTATAGCTAAACGGACAGAATTCTATTTTATTTGAATGATGAAACCCAGCTGCCATTAATAGTTGGAAATGGAAATGGAAATTGCGGAAATTGCGGAAATGGAAATTGCGGAAATGGTGGAAATGGAAATTGCGGAAATTGCGGAAATGGAAATTGCGGAAATGGTAATTCCGGAAATTGTGGAAATGGAAATTGCGGAAATTGCGGAAATGGAAATTGAGGAAATTGCCGAAATGGAAATTGCGGAAATGGTAATTGCGGAAATTGCTCTTCACTTATAGCTATCTATTTTCAGGTAGATTGTTTTATTTTACTCAGTCAGCCATATCACTACTCATTTTTTTTCATGAAAAAGGTCATAGCTGGGTAATCTATTTTCAGGCAAATTGTGTTTATTGTATTTTATTTTACTCAGCCATAACAATTTATTTTCTGTTAACCAACTTGCTGGCTGGCAGGCAGGCAGACAGCTACTCATAGACAGGCAGACAGACAGACAGCTACTCATGGAGAATTGGACAGGCAGGCAGTCAGACAGCTACTCATAGACAGGCAGACAGACAGCTACTCATGGAGAATTGGACAGGCAGGCAGACAGCTACTCATGGACAATTGGACAGGCAGGAAGGCAGACAGCTACTCATAGACAGACAGACAGCTACTCATGGACAATTGGACAGGCAGGAAGGCAGACAGCTACTCATAGACAGACAGACAGCTACTCATAGACAATTGGGCAGGCAGGCAGACAGCTACTCATAGACAGACAGACAGCTACTCATGGACAATTGGACAGGCAGGAAGGCAGACAGCTACTCATAGACAGGCAGACAGACAGCTACTCATGGACAATTGGACAGGCAGGAAGGCAGACAGCTACTCATAGACAGACAGACAGCTACTCATAGACAATTGGGCAGGCAGGCAGACAGCTACTCATAGACAGACAGACAGCTACTCATGGACAATTGGACAGGCAGGAAGGCAGACAGCTACTCATAGACAGGCAGACAGACAGCTACTCATGGACAATTAGGCAGGCAGGCAGACAGCTACTCATAGACAGGCAGACAGACAGCTACTCATGGACAATTAGGCAGGCAGGCAGACAGCTACTCAGACAGGCAGACAGACAGCTACTCATGGACAATTGGACAGGCAGGCAGGCAGACAGACAGCTACTCATAGACAGGCAGGCAGACAGCTACTCATAGACAGGCAGACAGTAAGACAGCTACTCATTGACAGACAGACAAATAACTACTCATGGACAGACAGACAGACAGGCAGGCAGGCAAAGAGCTACTCATGTTATGTCATTATGTTATTATAACAGCTACTCATGTTATGTGCAATAATTTGTGCAGTTATGGAAACAGCTCTTTGTGTTTATGCAAGAAAATGTAACACATTTATTTATTTACATATTGTGTGCATGCACATTGTACTTTGATACATTTTGCGAAAATAAAGCAATTGAAAGAGAGAAGTTATCAAGTATCATTAATGTCGTAATTTTATCTACTGGCCCCTGGCCCCTTGCCATTTTTGTAATGTGGCCCACAGGTAAATCTATTTGAGTATCCCTGATCTAGCCCTCTACACTGGACCATCCCCTGCACTGTCCTCCTCCTTCACCCGTCATGTCTTCTCTCTCTCCCTGTGTGTTCCTCCCATGCAGGTATCACTGAGACCGTTGCCCAGTTGGCCTCAGGGTGGGTGACGGACAGGAACCTCTTCCACAAGTACCACTACCACAAGGCCTACCTGATCCTCTGCGGTGTGGTGAACCTGCTCTCCCCGTTGGCCACTACCTACCTCTTGCTCATGGTTTACGCAGTCTTCTTCGCCATCTTCTGTGGTGGATACATGGCGTTGCTGCTACCTGTCCTGGTGAGGGCCAATATCTGCATTATCTCTGCCAAGTCATCTCCGTCGGAAATCTAACTCTATTGTCACACCACAGTCTATCAAGTATCCCTCTCCAGTGTGTGTGTACTGTGTGTGTGTGTGTGTCCTAAAAGCTAATAATGATCAATCAACTTGACAGTGATTAGGGAATGTGATGGTATCTACTTTGTTCAGAAGTTCAGTTCATGTTTACAATAAAGTGAATAGCACCCTACAATGGATGAGATTCCATTACTGTAGATAGATAGATAACAAACACACAACTTCAACATTCTTTGAAAAGCCTTCTTAAGGTGAGAGGGTGTCAGACAAAATGTATCTTGTAGAGCAGTGTTTCTCAACCTTTTCAGGCCGCGATCCTCCAAAATAATCATATTTGAACTGGGGACCCCCAACAATAATCATATTTGAACTGGGGACCCCCAACAATAATCATATTTGAACTGGGGACCCCTCGCCCTGACAAGCAGCTTGGGATTGTAGGAGTTGAGATATTACATTTAGTTTGACTTGGTTTCACAGATAAATATTGTGAAAATAGCAGATAGCATATTTGTGCACATGTATGTGCACACGTAAGGAGAGAAGGGTATCCTTGAAAGACGAGTGACAATTGACTCTTCTTGATATCTAACGTCACTGCGTTACCAACTGTCAGTTTAGGGTGGTGCAATTAAGTCACTTGGTATCCAGTATCGTGAGGTCATCTTCTCCCAACTGAAATGTCACCACATCATGCAATGACCTATTTGTGTTTCATGTGAGAGTTCTCACATGGTATATGGTGACATTTCAGTTGGGAGATGGTGTCTTCAGATATAGGCTGGGCGGTGCTGCAATGCTTCTGGGCAAACGGGATGACCACCGGTGTCGTCACATTGTAAGGCATTGTACAGAGCATGCATGCACACAGAACCAGTCGGAGCGGTTTTTGTTCTGCTGAATGGAGTCTTCTCCTATCCGTTTGATGGAAGGTTAAAGGTGTCTGATTCATTCAGGCTAAACAGCTTGTTCCGGTGGAAGGGGCTCCTGTTTACACCCCATACAACTGCACTGACCACTGAGTGGAACTGAGTGGAATGAGTGTGTGTGTGTGTGTGTGTGTGTAGTTCTGACTGCAAGGGAGAGTTTGCCGGTAATAAAACTGTAATTACAGCCTGGGCTCAGCGGTCCAGGCACCTTGGCTGGTAATCCTGGCAGTGTGCCGTGGGTTCGTCTCCCGATCCCGATGGCCTTTACTGCATGTCAACCCCCCATCTCTCTGCCCATTTCCTGTCAGCCTACTGTCTGTCCCTCCATAACAAATATAAAATAAAGGCGAAAGCCACAAAAAAACATTAAAAACCCCCAAAAACTGTAATTACAACATTAACAATGTTGAGCCAATTAAAAGGGTCTCCTCTACTCTGAAACCCGACACTTAATATCCAAAATGCATTCAAATAACATTTGCCAAAAATCTGATCCCGAAGAACTAACAACAATGTTGTTTGATCATTTATATCCAAAATATAGTGTAGTAGTTGACCATGGATCATCATTATCAACTACTGAGAAGATTATCAAGTGACACAGTCAAGTTTTGAATTAGACACTATTTAAATTCCTAAATGAATTATGCTTGACGTTTCCTGTTCTGCTCTTTCCATCTGCAGGTAGACATGGTGGGATCAGAAAAACTGAACAATTCCATGGGATTCTCGATGTTCTTTGTTGGCTTGGGTTGTCTCACAGGACCACCTCTGGCAGGTGAGTGAATCATCGTCATTCAAAACCATGTGAATGGCATATGATTATGAGCACACATACACAGGATATGGCCTACTGCTGGACTAGGTATTTATGGACAATAATATGGTGAAATAAGTGAAATAATGGATTGAAAATGAGGGATGAAGTCAATTCTGTGTTGTATTTACAATGTGAATGTCTGATTCTCAACAAAATCCAACAGATAAACTAAATGGTGAGTAGACTACCATATCAAATCAAACTAAACAACTCACTAACTAAGCAACAAAACGTAAAACTAACAAAAACGAAACCTGCAACTACCAAAACAAAATACAGGGGGGTGGCACTCACACCTAACCTAATGTGTTTCACTTAACCCTTTAACGTAACCCATTGAGACCTGAGGGCTGCAGAGGGGCAGGGCGATTCTACAAATGTACCCCATTAGGTACCCCGCATCTTACTTATGTTTCCCTGATAGAAACAGAAAATGCTTGAAGGCTGACACACACACACACACACACACACACACACACACACACACACACAATCTCACTCGGTCTGATAGGCGGTTGTCCAGAAGCGTCGATCCGACTGATGGCAGCCATTCTACAAAGACTCTGGCCATTGCTCAAATGAGCCCGTTGATTGCCATGGCAACGGCAACCCCAGCCTAAGCTTGAATTGCCCACACGTGTTGAATTCCCAACACCTGCCATTTGATTAGTTAGTCAGTCCACTTTTCACAGTCAGTTCTCACTATACATTCTCCACAGACGTTTACCACTGCAAGGACTTTTCCATATGGGCACAAAAGGGACACAGACAGATGGATGCAGTGGGTATAAGGCGTATTGCATAACACGATGGGGCATGCATTCCCTATTTGCATCATTCCCAACATGCGTCGTTCAGTTGGCCGGTACCCAACTGGTCTAGTTCTAGTATATAATGATGCGTAACGTCCCGGTGCCGCACGGGCTACATTCCTGTCCAACACTGTAGATACTGGGGTTTGAAGTTTCCATAGTAGGCCTACGTGGGTGGCCGAATGCTCCAACAAACACTGGGTTGGGTGATCTCTGTTGCTGCACTAGCAGCAGGTTGGTTGGGGTGCCTGTTCAGCAGGGATTGGAATTGAGCTCCTATAAGCACACGTTATGCTGCCCTCCCGCTGAAACAACTCACTTGTCAAGTCAAAAGAACCAGCTGGCGACTCCAAGTCTATCAAAGAGACATGGTTGTCTACACCCTCCACAGACCAATAGTATCGGTTGGCAGTGACAGGGACTATACACATGAGGGTTAACTGTGAATTGGCATGAGTAAATTGAGAGAAAGAAAGATGCATAGCTTGCAAGCTAGTTACAGTATATTTGATTGGGTCATATGTGCACGTACCATTGTGACGTGTAAGCAGCTGACCAGCTTGGCGTCTCATTTAAGCTCGTCTCGTTCAACTATCGCTCCTCTTCCTGTCAAATATGTTGGTATGTGCTTTTTTGCACCCACTGCCACAGCCTGAATGCCAAAATATAATAGGTGAGTGGGGGATGATTAGATTATACAAGGGGCTCCCGGGGAAATGGATGAGGACTTGAGGAGTCTTTGTCACTTGTATGCATTTTGTGGGGCCTTGTGGGATATCTTTGTGTGTGTGTGTGCGCATGCGCGCATGTGCGTGCGTGTCATCATGCAGGGTGAAAACTGAACCTGACATGAGAAAAACAACCTATAGTTAGTCCAGCCTTCATACTAGACAGGACTTTTTGGGGTTGCTTTGACAGAAATGCATAGAGGGGTGACGAGTGTCACATTTCACCATGCCTGAAGGCAAGTGAAATCCTTAGAAAAACAGCGTTGCTTCTATGGGTTGGGTCAGAGTCAGACAGTTTTAAGTGATGGCAGATTGACTCTGTTTGTCTTTTGGAGACCTGATTTTAATCCAGGGAACAGGTTTTGTGTGTCTGGTGTGTTGTGAAGGTCTTGCCAGTGCAAGACCTTCAAGAAAGTGATGTTTAATAAATGTGTATAGATAGATGTATAGATACACATATTCTCTGTATAGACAGACCATTTCCAATCATCACTTTTATGCAGGTTTAGTCCAGAATCCTTCATCAAGCTGACCATATTTGTTTGTGAGCATTTTGATGCATGTCCTGTCAAAATGGCTCTACAAGCTCTTGCCAGCCTCCGTTGGGGTGAGGGGGTTCCCTGTAAACTCGTTGACACGGTCCATTCCCACTTTGTTAGGCAATTCCTGAGAGGGGCTTATGGATTTTGGGGTCAAAACCTGACTACCTGACTTTGCAGTGGTACGGATATAGCTTGTGGCTCTGTTTACCGTCTCGGCAGCTCCTGTAAGGAAGAACTGTCATCTTTGAGGTTTGTGTTAACTTTCCTATTGAGTCGACCAAACCTCCCTGCAGGCTACGGCTAAGTGCCTGTTAGTATCGTAAATATACACAATGTTTGAGAAAAGAGTGCTTGGAAAGATGATGCAAAGTTTGGAGCCTAAAGTCAAGATATGTCCTTTAACACAAGTTGGGGTATGATGGGGTACATGGACAGGGCTATCAGGGCTAGCACTGTGTGACAGGGATGCCATGGTACTGGTCCTTGTGTCAATAAGGTACTGGTCTTTGTCTTTGTGTCTCCATATCTTAGTCATGGTCAGCATCATGTTTAGTCACGGTCAGTATCAAGGTTAGTCATGGTCAGTATCATGGTTAGTCATGGTCAGCATCAAGTCTGTATCATGGTCAGGTAGCATGTCATTATCAGTCATTATCATGCCAACAATGCTAATAATTACATAATAATCACATACTAACAGTACAGTTTAATGTAAAATCTGATGT
Source organism: Protomyctophum bolini (assembly GCF_963924005.1). Classification (NCBI taxonomy): domain Eukaryota; kingdom Metazoa; phylum Chordata; class Actinopteri; order Myctophiformes; family Myctophidae; genus Protomyctophum; species Protomyctophum bolini. The sequence goes on from NC_137866.1 coordinate 11,174,117, forward strand.
TTAAAAATCGATTAGATGTTTTCTAAGTAACATAAGCAACACAATGCACAATAAGAAATATTGCTTACATTTTAATTCGGTATGGAGATCTGGATATTGGATAGGGGCACTGGACAAAAAAGGTTGAGAAACACTGCAGGTCTAGACGTTAGAATCAAGCATTTCTTTTGTGTGAACTTCCCCTTAAGCTCTTCAGACAATTTGTTCCAAAGCCTATGGGTCCCAGATGGCAGAATTCCAGTCACACTCAATTCTAAGCCTACACTAGAGGGCCACTGCTGTCGATGTGGAGTGTGGACTGGCTCCTTGTGACTGCTGTACAACCACACTTGTAAAAGCGATAACAAAAATCTTTAAATCAATTTTAACAGTAGATATTCTGCTACTGGAGTGCTTGTTGTTGACCCCAGTTAAATTCACTGCTTCTGCTGTGAAGTTGGTTACTCAGAGACTTCAGGCATGAATCGCGTGATTGATGTCAGGATAAAGAGTAGTTTAAACTTAGTTTAAATGTGATAAGATTTTTCAAGAAATCTCTAAGAAGAGAATACCAGCACTCATGGAAATGTCCTTTTAGTTTAAGGAACTTTATTCTTTTATAATTTGCATAGTATGCTGCAGAGCAGACAGCACAACATATGCGTTTCAGCATATAGCCTTCGTCAGCATCAGCATGTAATGCTGACACTTTCCGTTAGTGCTGGTATTCTCTTCTTTGAGATTTCTTGAAAAGTTAACTTTCCTCGACCGTGCATCCGGTAAGAATGTTCAGAGAGATTAAGACGGATTGGAGTCGTGCGTGCTTCCTTGCTTTATAAATGTGATAAGCTAAAAACATGATCAAGGTAATTCATTTAAGTGTTAAGTGAATTGAATGCAATTACATTTACACATACATTGGAATTTGTCAACTACATTTATCCAATTCTAGCCATTAAGAGCAGTGAGCAGCCATTCTCCGGCCCTCAGGAACCCACTGTAACTCTAAAGGTCATGAGTAGTAACAGCAGCATGCACATCTAGGCCTATATGCATGCCTTTTCTCTTTGGTATACTCAAGGGTTCTCGGGATAAGAGGTGCTTTAAATGGGAGGTTTATAAGGCTTATTGCCCAATACAATGTCAACATTGTCCATGATTCACATGTAATTCAGTTCATTCCTAAGTGATCACTGATGCCAGTTTCTATGTTGTTGGGTCCTTCCAGGTTTCCTGTACGACTACACCCATACGTATGACTGTTCCTTTTACCTGGCCGGAGTGTGCTACCTGCTCTCATCACTCTCCCTCTTCATGGAGCCCCTGGCCCAGCGCTGGCAGTCCAGGAAGAAGCTGGCCCAGGCCCAGAGAGCTGAGAGCGCCTGGAAGACCAATGGCTGCTTCACCCCATGACCTCCTGCACAATGTGTACTGTAGAGGGACTCGAAAGCACGGAACACCTTCAACTCTGAACCAGCGTGTTCATATCTTCCATGGGCTTGCATTCCACGGACATAAGCGCAACCGTGAACTTAGTGTCAAGACCTAAATGACCTTTGAACTTTGTTGAAGGAGTGTTATACTGACTGGGGAGAAAATTATTGTGAGTCGTGACCACACTAAAAACGAACAGATAATCGTATTTTGTATCTTTTGAATATAAGCCAAAATTACTCTTCCTGTTATGCCATATTATATTTCATCGCCACTCTCTCAGTATGCAGTGGAGGAGCATGCAACACTGACATACACAGAAATGGACCCTTGTCACTGCTGGGAATGCTCTCTTGCCTGCTTTGTAACCTTTACCACTTATTGAATGGAAAAACCATTCAATGTGCTCTGCAGTGTGACCACAACAAAAGAAATTATGTCTCCGCCTTTTCACAAACAGGGAAATGATATTGAATGATTCAACGGTTCGAAAAATACAATGGCACGCAAGTCTCTAGTGATGACGTGATGTGTCCAAATGTGCTTAGAACTCTATATGTGAGGTATTGGCTTTCATTGCTTATAGCGCTACCGGATATAGAAACTAAACTACAGTACTGAGCTGGAAACCTAGTGTCTACCTGCTGTTTGTCTAACAATAGCCTTCCCATACATATAGTTTTTCTATGATGAAATTCTTTATTCATGAAACACCATATCCATGAATGAGACAGATGTTCTTGTATACCTCTATATTTATACCTGTACTCACAAACATGCACTTTGGCCCACGTTAAGATCATGTTGCATGTGGTTATGTCCCATTTTCTGCCGGATAGTTCAGATACCAAGCAATCATTTGATGTAATGTAGCCTGCTTCTGAACCACACAATGTGTAATACTGATGCTGGCCCATTAGTAATGGCAATGCTGAAGGAATTCTGTTCTATGCAAAATACTGCACAGCTGGTACACAAAAGTGACACGCACACTGAAAGCAACAGTTCCTCTAATTCAGGGGTTCTCAACGTTTTTGTCTGGGGACCCCCGGAAATGCTTTGGCCATGTCTCACGACCCCCGCCCCACCCCACTCCCCACCCCCAATACAAATTGACCGCTACAATAACCTTAATAGAGAAAATACATCATAAATAAATACTGAAAACAGATATAATCATTAAGGATGCATGCACTATGTGTACTATATAAACCCTTTCCAATTCCCAGCCATTCAGTTGAAAATAATTATATATATTTTTTAAATCTGGGGACCCCCCAAAATTATTTGGCGACCCCCAGGTTGAGAACCCCTGCTCTAATTAACAGCGCACTTAATAACACCCTCATTTTTACTGTAATAATGATATCCTTACAATTTACATATCCTCTCTCTACATACTGTGTAGGCCATTTCAAGCATTTAGCTGACCTGGAAGTTAGACACTGTTATTGACAATGAAATTACATATTTGGGGAGTGTGGCGGGGTAAACCAGTTAAGCCTATTTTATGCTCCATCATACGATGGTGAAAATAGTAGACCTACAAACTTGTGAGCTTGTAGGCCTGCTAATTAAGGCGCACGATGCCACCACGCGACAAAGTGTGAATCAGGCTTTACATTGCTCATGCTGCATTTGGAGGATTGTGTTTTACTGTGAAATCCTCTGGGCAAGTGTTTTTTCAAAGATACTTTGTACACCTTGCTGCCAACATATAAAAATCAATGCCTTGATCTTGACCTTGACCTGATAAGGCAAGCCAATACACATTACCCCGACTGGGTTGGTAAGACTATGCCGTTGCGTCTACGACTAGAGTGCCTGCAGGCAGCCAATGAAAGGCAAAGTAACCTCTGATTGTGTTGTATAATAATATATGTCTTGTTATGGTTGTTGAAGTTATCTTTCTTTTTTATGGAATAGATTTTTATTGTGTATTATTCAATGGATTCCTTGTTCATCACCACTGTTTGCCTTATTATACTGTATCTTTACTAACTTTCCTGGAATGTGAGCCAAAGACACATTACTAGTAAACCTACCTACAACTTGAACCTTGATGAAACATGGTGTACTTAAACATTTTCATTTTCAACCACCCATTTTCACAGCCTTTTCCCTTAGATGTCTTTTAAGAAATCCTGTGATCATAGCTAGATCCAGTTTGTTTTGTTACTCTGCCCTCTTGTGGCACTGGAGAGCTTCTACACAAAGAATGCTACTTCAATTAGTACCAAATTATTCCCCCTCAGCTCACTTTCACAATGCTCAGCAAAGCTCTTTGTATTGTTTCAATAACTACAGTCATGCACAAGAGCTCTCTTGGCTCGTGAGCTGCAATCACCACCGATCTCTGTGACTGGGAGCCACTGAATGTTTTGTAATATAAATCATATATGAAATGTATGTTTATGCTTTAAAAGTAGATTTGAAATTTGGGTTACTTTACCCTTTGGAGTCAAATGCCTGTTTGGGGGTATTTTAACCATTTGAACCCTAGTGTCCCTAATCTGGGGGCAAACATTTGGTGAAAATAACAGATCTGCCACATGTTGTAAGCTTGCAGATCTGCTATTTTGGGCAAAAATACTTAAGTGTAGTAAAGTGAAAACAGGAGGAGCCCTAGGGGGACTCTGGTCAGTATAGGGCTTAAGTGGTTAAGGAAAAGCATATTTAAGCAACAAATTGAAGCATTTGTATGTCTTTTGGAGCAATAAGTGTAGCTATATGATGACGTTTGGGTATTATGCTGAAATTTGGAGAAAAGGCATTTTATGTTGAACCACTACCTTCTTTTTTCACTGATGTGTCCACCCGTATTTGACTTTTGTTTCCTGATTTGAGGTTAGACAATATTGGTAACCAATCACACAGTAGATATACTGGTCGCAGCTCATGTAGTTGTTTTGTAAACAGACTGTACAATCAGCTGCAATAAAGTGATGTGTGACTTGAATGTACATGTGTGGTCCTTTGTAGTCTCTCACACAGAAATGTCATCACATGACAGAACACATTCACAGAATTTGGCAGTTAACTCGTTTTTATTCACACAATTGTCACCCAGGCTACAGTTGTTTTCATTTATGTCAGATGTTTTAACATGAACAAATACAAAATGGTTTTCATTAATCTACGCATTTTCTATTTTTCAAATAGCACAGTGCTTTGTATTCAGATTTCATAATACATTTATTTTATTATTATAGCAGCCAAATTGCATATAAACAGGGTACTTACAGCACATGGCACTTGATGGTGTGTATGAAGATTGTGATTCACTTCATCATGTCCAATGAACCCCTGTAAAGGAAAAACACATATTAATCTGAATATATTGTTTCTGTCAAGAGTGCACACTTTGTTAGTTGTGTATGGACACAAACAGAAACAACAAACTACAACCTATTTACTCAAGAACAAACAAATTACAGCCATCTCTGTCACAGTAGCTCTGCTCTGGAGCCTAAAACAATCAAAATGGGGTTCAGATCTTTAAATATGTTTGCCAGGAAACACACCTGCAACCTATGCTTGATTTGGACCAAACCAATTCCTTGTGGACAAGGATTTCACTGTGTCAGAGAAGGACATGGACACTCAATGCAAAGTTGTATAACTGAAAAGCAAATCATCCATGACTTTAAAATGTATTTTTGTGCCGGTTTATTTGAGCAGAAGTGACATTGTATATCACCCCGTTATTTTGTCTGTCTTTAGTGGGAGGGGCCATGGGGGTATATAACCATGTTGTCAGTCTGCTGCCTGCCTACATAGGTAATCAGGAGCGGTCACTGACTCCAAGGACGTGAAGTTTTATTTTGGAATGATAAAGTTACAACCATGGTTAAAATACATTTGTTATTATAGTATTTTGTTTGACGGCCTGATCATTTGCATTTATTTTATCATAATGCTTGATTTAACTTACATTTAATCAGTTGAAGGATGACATTTGATTTGGAATATTCTGTTCTTTTTTCATGTGATATCTGGTCTCCTTTGTTTTGCTAGTAATAAACTATGTTAAACTCTGCCATCATTTGAGTGGGGTTTGCTAAGAGGTTGCACACTACCCTCACCCAAGGAAGGGGTGTGACAATCTGAATGTGCTGCCACAAGATCTGTGCCATCTGGTACATACATACAGTAACTTGCAATTACCAAATATCAATTGAGTCTGTTTAAAGAAATGCATGCATTATAAGTCAATGTGATAGACAAAATAAAATATTTACCTCGACAGTAAAACATCTCAGTATTAAACTCAGTGTAAGAAATCTAAAATAAAAGGTTAAATTGACCCTGAGGGTTTTTGTTTGTCTGAGATAAGTTACTTTTCACTGCATACTGGTTGTAGCTGTAAGTTAAATTGAATGAATAGGTGATTTATTACACCTTTAATCCATATAAAATATTATACTGGAAACAGTTACAGTACACGCTTATTATAGAATCCAGGCGGTCTTCTTACCCAGAAACTGGAGGAGTGTTTATCTGCCTCAGTTAGGGCTGCTCTAATCTTACATTATGATTCCTAAAGGTACTAAATTACTCTTAGTATCATCTTTCAACATCCGGATTGATTTTAGCTCCGTCTTCTGAAGGAAATCGTATCCATCAATAATTCTATAAAACTATAATTGTGATGTATGATGCCAATTACTTACTTGTTACCTTATTTGCACAGTATAGCTTAATATGAGAATGGTCTAGAGATGTTTTACAGCTTGCTATATCCTGGATTAGCACAACTGAAATATATCACATTTGTTAATGTTCAGATATATATTGTGCAGTCCACAATCTCCAATTATTGCCAATAATTCACTGACAAGTATGGCATAGGTGTCAGTTTTGCCTCTCCGACAGCCTTACTCATTTTACTTGAAAATGAGAACCTGTTTTAATACTGTACATCTGCCATAGCCAGTGGAAGTCTAACTAAAATGTTCAATTCGAAATGTCTTAAAGTGCCAGTTGCTTACACATCTCCATGGCTAAGAAGCATTTCATTCTGACTACATGGCAGTTGTACAGAAATTATATTTTAGGTGGCAAGTTATCGTTTACAATTCCAGTTCTGTCTATCGTCGTTTAATTTACATCCAATCATTTTTGGTTGAATTGTTAAGCCTTACTGAGCAAGTATTGACCAAAGTAACGTAATGAGTGAAAGGGGTGAATGGCATGTTACTGTGAATTGAAGTTTTGGCTTGTGTTGAGATCCATCATTTTAAATAGTCTTGGGAATGATACCTGCTCAAGACAGAGAAATTGCATTTATTCACTAGTGATTTTTACCCTATAGTGTACTTACCACAGCTGCTTAGGCCACCGATACAGACCTGGCAAGCAGCACTTCTCATCCTTACTCACCAACATGCTCTGCTTACAGCACTAATGCACTCATCAGGTCTGGTCTGGATTTTGGTTGGTGCATGATTTTGTGATGTCAGGTGGTTGACTGTGAGAGGAAAACACATGCCCCCTGGTCCTCAAGAGGGCAATGTTGTTCCAGGGATGTGAGGCGTCCTTCTCAGCAAAGACCATGGAATTTCATCATGCACTAACATGGCTAAGAGGGACACGATTGGGGAACTGATTAAACTGCTTTAAATAATAGGGGGCGTAAATAAAAATAAAAATATCTCGGTTGAACTGTCACGACTTGTAATGTGCATAATGTCATCTTGTCTACTAATTTAAACTATTTCTAAATAGGTGAGCAGAAATCAGCAGTGTGGATCCCTTCAAACATTGAAGGTTCAGATTTTTGCCTTTTCAGACTTCTTTTCCATGTTAGAGTGGACTGCCATGAGTGTGCTTCTGAAGGTTTTCTTGCAAGTTTGGCTGAGAAAAAAAGACACGTCTTCCCTCATCCACGTGGAAAAGGCTTCAGCAGGCAACACAAAAGCCAAACAAAGACTGGCCCAACAATATTCCTAGCTGCGATTCAGGAGATCCTTTTTTTGAGTCAAACATCAGGTCAAATCAAATCATAAGCGGGTGGGCAAAGTACTATACAAAGCATCAATTTCCTCTGAATTGGTAAAAGCCCGAATGTTCGAATTAGCCACTGCAGTGCAACAGCTTAAGCTGTTGATGCTATAGAAACTTCAGTGTGATATCACCGCCATGCTCCCAAAGTGGAGTGTGTGAAAGCTGGTGACAGGATTCTCTCAGCTCCTATTGAACAATGCACATCAAACCTTTAAAGATGGGGCAGCCTGTGATGTGGCAGGGGATGCTTGTCTCAGCCTCTGGCTCCAAAACTGCATCGATGTTTGCCCCTGCCATTATATCACATGGCAACCTGGGCACTGGCTGTAAACAAGAGGCAATGGAGGCTCCTTTGATCCTACCCCTGTGTTCACATGGTGCCGATAGGAACAGATGTGTGGCAGGGGAACTGGTGTGGGGGGTTGTACAGGGAGTAAATTTGTAATGTGCAACTCAGATGATCTTAAAAAGGCCTGCAAGCAAATAGTGATCCTCACACAGGCCAAGGGGTTCCCTCCTCACTGGTTCTAACAAATGACAAAACAGATGTCTCCCTTTGTGTGCAGAAACAATGCAACAATGCAAGTGACAACTCCTTCGAAACACAACAAATCACGGCAGCTTGTTTCTTCAATTCACTTCCACCGAAGAAACAGGTTTCCCTTAAATGAAACAATTTATTGATATTCGGTCACATAAGTGCACGAATGCACTTGCGGGTATGTGAACAGCTTCACATGAGCTGTGCAGTTATGTGGGTTTTCCTTTCCCATGAACTCAGGTGTACATTGCTCAATTTTCCACTTAAAACAGAAGTCATCACAGGTGCAGATAGGCTACACAAGTTAAAAGCTGCCTCATCAGTGAAGGCTCACAAACACTAGGCTTCCTTTCCTGCAGAGGTCTCAGCCCGCCCAGACTTTCCTTTGTTGTCCAAAGTTGAGGTGGGTATGATGCTCTTCAAACATACAGCCATTTTTTCTACATTTTTTTCTTTCAATACACATTAGAACAAACTCATGAAGTAATAATTCAGTGTGGTTTAACATGTCATGACAAAACATACTATCAAACATAATAGCATCAGCAACATTTTGGAAGTAGGACTTTTCTAAATATCTTGACTACTTGGAAGGCATGCTCCAGTTGTGACCTAAAAGATTTACGCTACTTTTAAACATGTTTTTATGTCTGTTTTACTCTAAACAGACCTACTCTCTGATCAAATAAAGTATCCATAGCTACTTTAACATGTTTTTAAAATGTCAAATTGACTCTTTGAAAAACAGACCTACTCACTGAACAAATAAAAGTATCCATTAGTTTGGCATTGTCACTAATACGTGGCTACTAAAGGGTTCTAATTAAAAACTAGAAATAAGACAGACCGTCAAATATCAACACAAAAAGTATGTGTCTACAGTAAACCTTTTATCAATTACTTTTGCATTTGTTATAGATCACAATACACAGCCATTGCAAGGGTAGGGATGCACAAAATAACAAAATAAAATACACAGCAAAAAAATAAATGGGGAGAAAAAAAAACATTAGTATTACTTTTAATATAGCATTATTGCGTTATGGGCCATTCTATAGGCAACTTTATATCTATCAGTACTCAACACCAAGTAAACATTACTTTTTTTATCACAATGGAGACAGGCTGGGTTATTTGAGTATTTGAGAGTTCCAATATTCTGCAGCCTACATAATGTTCCACCCAAATCAAAATATTGGTTAAACAGAATACACAACAGTGGGACTTCAATTATAGCTGAAATATCACTAGTTTTCTTTTTAATGCTGTGGCCTCCTAATTATAATTATGTCTCTCACCAAGGCCCACTGCCCTCCACGACATTTGTTCACTCCTTCGAACTGAAATCCCCAAATAATTAAAAACGTCACATAACTAGAACATTAATCTGAACAGAAAAATAAATGTTGTTTTACACAGGTAAGTTTGTTTCCCCTGAAATTATATTTCTAAACAACCACTGATTGGGTAGAGCATAGTTTTCTGTTCATAACAAGACCAAACTGTCTAAAATGTGTAGGATTTTAGAGTAAAGTTGCAGTGACAAAGAATGCTTTTTTTAAGTGAATGAGAAAGAATTATGGGTGCCTTCTAAATCATGTTACGTCTGACAATTATTTCTAAAATATGACCTTGTAGTTCACTGCTTTAAAATACTGAATTTAGTTTGTTGTGAACGTTTATGAATGACACGTGGGCAAATATACACCCTTTTTTAAAATACTTGACATGTTCTGTAAGTGAGGCGTTTTTCATTTTAGTGGCATACATGGCAGCCGCAGCACACTCATACAACCAAAGAAAGAAACCACACTAGAGTACTCCATGATGCAGAACACACAGCATGCAATAGTTATTGACAATGAGCATTTTTTTCTTTTCTTTTTTTTTTTAACAGTTTGACATTTAGTGTGTTCTGACTTTTCTTTTTTTCTCTTTTTTTTTTAAGATGCTCCACGGACTACAATCATGACAAGATAGTCTTCCTCAGTTTTAGCCAGGGCTTTGGCAGAGAAATCGATGAACTGATGGGAGAAATCACAGGGGGGGAAAGCATGAAGAACCCCTGTGTTGTCTTTATCTCTGCTCCCGCCCACAGGCAGGCTGATGACTCCAGCCGCTTGCTTTTGCTTTAGGTACGACACCAGGTTGCGTAGTGGTCGCTGGGTCGAGGCCGCCGGGTCAGACGACGACACGTCCTCCGTTTTTCCCCCCGGAACCGCCAGCAGGATGGCGTAGCCGCCAGGGCCCGCCACTTTGATGCGCCGGGAGACCTCGTCGAGCTTGGGCTGGTCTAGACGGAGGCGCTGGGTGATCTTCAACTCGCTTACTTGCCTCCCCGTCGCGCCGTCGATGAGCAGGTCGCTGGCCACGCTGTGGTCGCCGTCCAGCAGGTGCATGTTGGCCGGGAAGTTGCTGTTCTTCAGCAGCAGCATGCCATGCCAGGCCAGGCTCAGCTTGCCGCTGTCCTGCTTGGACGGAGGGCCGCTTTTGGAGCCGATCTCAGAGCGTTCCCTCTTGACCGGGACTTTGACGCTGTCCCCCGCCTTGCGTTTGCGCTCTCCTGCCATCGAGATGCCGCCGCTCGATGGACCCCTTTCGGAGAGGCTCTGTGTTTTCAGCCTCCTTTCAGCCATGCCGCTTCGCTCCAGGCTACCATGGCGTTCTCGTGCAGGAGAGGGTCGGTCACCCCGCAGGGTGCGCTCTGAGTCACTGAAGCGCCCCCCTTCCCTGCTGCTCCCCCCGGGGCTACCTTCCGGGGAGGCACGCCGACGCCTCAGTGTCCTCTCAGTGCTGTCAGGGGAACAGTCTAGATGTCGGCCATCATCCAATGTGCGACGTTTCCGTGCGGGTTCTCGTCCCTGCAGCTCTCGCTCCAGAGACCAGGGCTCCCGTGGCCGTCGCTCTCGCTCCAGGTGCTCCAGTGGTTCAAAGGGTGAGGCGCGTATCCGGTCCCGAATAGCAGGGTTGGGCCATTCTGCTCCAGGAAAGAGCTCTCTCTCTCTGAAGTGAAGGGGAGGGGGAGTCCTTTCCCTGACCCTCAGAGGCTCAGGTGCTGCACGGTGGACAAACGACTCAGCCACCATGTCAAACGGTGGTAGTGGGAGAGGCTGCAGGAACTGCTGCTGGTAACGGTGCTGCTCACTGTCTGCGAAATCCACTCGAAGCCTCCTCTCTGGACCCCCCAGTGGGAAGCCGCGCATGTGCGTGCATGCAGCCGAAGCCGCATCCAGGCTCTCGTACTGGATATAGGCCCAGGTGTCCCCTTTTCTGTAGTCTATGGTCCTTATTGTCCCAAAGCGGTCAAACTCTCTTGCCAGTGCAGCTAAAGGTACCCATGGTCCAAGTCCCCCCACCCATAGGCGAGTGGAGGGCGTTGCTTTACCATATCCTATTTTTATGGGGTTGCGACCCACCATTTTGCCAGACATGCTAAGCTTGGCACGGTGGGCCATGTCAAGGTTCTCAAATTTAAGAAACCCATATGTGCTGGTTTGTCCCCGTCCGGGCCTCTTGATGTCCACTTCGGTTATAACGCCAAACCTGTCAAATGCCCTCCTCAGGTCCGTATCTGTAACAGTTATGTCCAGGTTGCCCAAAAACAACGTCCTATTGGCTCTTTGGTCATCTTCCGGAGTTATAAAATCCTCCTCGCGGAATGCAGCCCTCTCTGCAATAAAAGCTGGACGTGCCCTGGCCTCAAAGAGGGCAAATTCCCTCTCACGCTCAAGTTCTCTTGGCAAGGGAGGTGGTGGAGGGGGAGGCAGTCGTCCCAGTGCCAGCTGCTGCAGTCTATAGTCTCTGTATCCCAGGCCGGTTGGGGAGAGTGGTCTTTGCATGTGCAAATGTCTGTGGCCCTGAGCAGCGCCATATGGGTCTCTCTCGACGGGAGAACGACTTCTCCTCCTGTTGATGTACACGGCCTCGATTTTCAACGGCCGGTCATACAGTACTAGCCTCCCCCTGGCATGTTTGGCCGCTCGGGCATCCTCCGGCTTCCTGAAGTTAACGAATGCTATCCGCTCGTCGCCGCTCCGGCTTATTTTGACACTAACGTCTCCGAATTTTTTGAACTCGTGAAAAAGTCCGTCCTCTATGTCCTCGTCGCTCAACTGCGTGCCGAGCTCGCTGATTTTTAGAGTTTTGTACTCACTCTCGGACGTGTTGGGCGGCGGGGCCCGCTGGTCTCCTCCCCCGCGTGAATTGGTCCTTGTGGCTAAATCCAGAGTCAGATTTAGGTTGTGGTTCTTTCCGATCGAGCTGGCTGCAGCGGCGGCACTAGCCTGGTAGCTGTGGTTATTCCCAGTGCGACTGTTGTGTCCATCGAAGTCCCTGTCTCTTTTGTCGCCGAGTAAACTCCTCCTCGTCGAACCGTCGTTTTTCGTTGAGCTATTCCCATTATTACTGCCGCTGGAAATCGAGATAGCCCCCATTTTCTTGCTGCTCGGGTGGCATCCTCCCCTGTCTCGGATATCGTCCAAGGCCCGGGACCGCTTTTTGATCGGCGATCGCTCTTTACCTTTCATTTCAATCCACACGGAACCGACACTTTATTGGATCGCCGATTTGGTTTTCTCGGTGTTGATTCTGAGATTTCTAGCAGGAAACAGTATAAAGGCGACGAACGATTTATTCACTGACCCTGCGGCAAAACAACAACATTCGCCATTTTGTAAAGAATATCATGAACGCCCGCCCCTTCCGTCCGATTGGACAACAAAGTGGGTGGTAGACGCATATAGATCATATATTTGGGTAGACGTACGGTGCCTGAAAAATAAATCTCCAAAAATTTAAAAAGAAAAAACTTGAAAGAATTTACACAACTTGACAGATATAATTAGACCTCTATAGTAGTAACTGAAAGTATTCGCACGCACGTCGCACGGCCAACAGTTTTGATCCTGCCGATTATTTGTTTTAATCCGACGTGATATAACGAAAACATCGGCATCGTTTCGGAACAGGTTGAGCGAACGGAATTCTAAAAACGTCAGTAATTATCAGGTTTGATAAGAAACAGCGAACACAACATTATTCAAGAAGGACAAGGAACAGATGGTGAAAGTATCCCAGATTTCCCAACCACCACAAGATGGCAGTGTTTGACTAGTAGGTCAAACGTGCATCCACTGCCATTTGCAAATGACCTCGCAAAGCTAACATGTGACCTTGCCCGGACGTTAACAACACAGTACACAACCAGTTGTTCCTGCAGGACCACACACCATGTCCTCCTACACATTGAACCTATGCCGATTAACAGTTGACAAAATGTGGTTAATTAACCCTATGCCTAGCAGCCTAAACATGTAATTAATTTAAACCTGCCTAAACGAACACATGGGATGGGACTGCCTCTCTAGGATGGCCTCATGAGGACCACCTTTGATGGCAAGGCAAAATCTTGTTTGCATAACCATCAATATTCATCCTTCACATATAAGAGGCAGTTTCTTTTTGATTAAATATCCTTTTGGAGTCGTTTTACTTTCACTTGAATATGAATTTGTTGAATCCGTTTTAATCACAATTTTCATTTTGTTTAGACAGTAAAACATGTCCTAACATAAACATTAAATAAATGCCATTGACAATGAATGGAGAATGATGATAAACGATGATAAGAGCGCCCCTCACTGATTTTGGATTTTATGGACTCATAATTATCGAAGGAGACAATTTTGCATGTTCGTGATTAGTTTTTTGAGGGGCGAATATGTCCAGCTTTTAGTGTGTGTGAAAACACAAACTTTGTCCAAACACAAACATTAAATGCCATTGACAATGAATGGACAATTTTGAGTGTTTGTGTAACTGTAAACACAAATTGCGTAACACACACACATTGAAGACGAAGGTGAGGACACAAATTCTGATTGGCCGGAATGAGATGATGTATATGTTGTATAATGATGATGTACGATGATAAAAGCGCCCATCGCTTCACACAGGTGTGAATTTTCAATAACAAACAATATTTATCTGACTTTTTAACTCTTTCCACCTCTACATCTACTACTTTCAAAGATCACTTTCCTCATTATGCAATCAATTATCTGCAAAATTAGATTATAACGCTTTGCTTCGAGCTTAACCTTGCCATTACACTTTAGTTGACTGCGTTACTGTGTTGGCCACAGTATACGTATATATGCTGCATTGCTGCCCATTATATACACTGGAACTCAACTACTGAGTATGTGGGGTCAGAATCGCTGCACTGAAAGGTCAAGATAAATCTTGCCTGGATCAAAGTACTGTGTACTTGAAATTGTGGTCAGCAGACAGCTTTATGGTTTTTAATGACCGTTAAATCATATTTTGTGAACATAATGAGTTTAATTAGGCTATACAGTGATTTATAGACTTGCATGACAGTCTTTACCCAGTGACCTTGACAGTGACCTTGGCAGAGTGAACTGATGTTAGATTAATGATTGCAACCAACTCCACCTGTTTCAAGATGTTTTGTTTTTCACGATTATTCCTGCCAAATCATCCAAACCAGATTTGTTGAGTTTATGCAGATAAAAGCTTGTGCCACAAATATTGGTGCTTCGACAACTGGGTCTGCATTGATCGGTCCCACTGCTTGCTTCCAATTATTTTCATTATTTTGTTTTGAAGCAGGATAAACCGTGTTCTGGAATTTCCTTCAGGGTCTATAAAGGATCTACAATTCAAATGTTATTTTATCGTAGCTGTCTTGCAGTGTTAGAGTTAGCATATTGGTTTTTATTGAAGCTGATGCTTCCTCGTGTCTTTTTATGGGCAGATAAAAATGCATAACTTGGCCCTATCTGAAAATAAATGTTCTAACTGAGCCTGATCTGCCATCTATCGTTTCCTCTGCTTTCCTGGAGATGGCCATTCTCCTTCATTCCTTATCCCTTCTGACGGGTCCTCTTATCTCTTCCACTTAATCTGGGATTTAATCAGAGGGCCTGTGTAGCTGCAGTGAGGGCTGCCGTCTCCCAGGGCCTGGCTGGAATTTGAAGCTGTGGGTGTGGAAAGTGTTTCTGATGGGTTTGTGTGCTCTTCTATTGGAACCACATGTTAGCAGCTCACACAAAACCCCGGCACAGACTAAGGGGACTGGCAACTAATCTGTTCCAGCATGGCTGTCACACTGAACCAACCAAGAGGACAGGAGAGCCAAATATTCATAAGCCATGCATACTCATGGGGAATAAATGGGGCTTTGGGGGGTTTAGTCCACCAGTGGAAATCCCTTTGTCCCCCAAGTGAAGTTTTATTATCAGTCTCATGTAGACTAATGTTTTTGTATATTTGACATCGGTAGAGGGCACAAAGTCATTTACACCACATGGGTTTTGTTGTAATGCAGTTCAGTATTTTTTGGCAGTAAACTGCTTTGGGAGCAACACAGCATGGAGATTCCCAGAATAAAGATTGTTATAGTGCTGCATCTTAATGCATGTGTCTTTGCAAATAACACGAAAGGGACCCTATATATTAAACACAAAATTTTTCTCACAAAACAAAACGCATATACACTGTAGCAGGCCAGATACTTTTGTAGTTAACTGATGGAATGTATTCTATATCATGGTCAATCACAAATCAACAATTGGAGAATCATAAACAAAGTGATTGAAATGAAAAACAACCCCAATTTCATCTAGTAAAATCCTCAGTTTTCATTTATCCATTTGTAACTCTGGGAGTATATTGGTTAGTTTTGTACACTCAAGAGTTGAATTAAGACTGAGGAGTTTACTGTGTATTAGACTGTAACTCATCATTCATTTGGTCAGGGGTTTACCACCACTGCCAGATGTGAATGGGGGAAGCCATGCCTCAATGTTGAACAGGACTTTCGCGGGAGGCCCTCTACTTTATCATCAATAGTGAAGTGTGGTCCCAGAGTTAGTTTTTCATTAATGGTCCTGCCACTTGCTCCTGATGCATGAGGTGCCAGCCAAAGGGCCCTTTGGAGTGACGCCAGCAAGACAGCCCCTACATATACCCCCCCAATACACCACAAAGCTGGCTGCCCTCATGGTGGAGGGTTTTGTCTGTTTATAGCAACCACAGCCCATGAAGCAGTTTGTGCCTCACAACTACATTCCCAACTAAACACAAATATGCGACACAGACTTCTGGTTAGCTCTGCTGTTTATCATAGTCTTAAGTAGTCATGTGAAGACTGGATTCATTCAGCTGACTGCGATTGTTTCTTTGCATATTGTGAACCTCATTTACCCCCAAAAAACATTTTCCTACTGAATAAGAAAATCGACATACATGGAGGAGGCCTTTATTATTGGTCACACTAAGTACAACAAATGATGATTATTATGAAAATTACATTTTTTACATGCTTAAATAATACCCTTTTGCTCATCTTTTGGTCTCGGCAAGTTCAAGGTAATGTTACAGTAAGTCTGGAAAAAACAGAATTCCTATTAATATGTTTGGTTTTCGTGCAAAGAGCCCAGAGTTATCGAAACCCTCCCAAAAGCTAAAGAGCTTTGGAAGTCATGGCAGTTAAAGCCTGGGTGGGTTTACATAAATGTTACATTGGAGAGGAGAATATCTGAGTCATATTCGGTTGCGGGTGTGTATACACATTGAAATCCACAGTGTTGAGTGTTCATGTAACTCTGACACCGTAAAAACAGCGATTATGGGACCATTTGGGTCTGTTAAACTGACAGACTTAAATGACTGTGAGGATTTTATGTGTGTGTGTGTGTGTGTGTGTGTGTGTGTGTGTGTGTGTGTGTGTGTGTGTGTGTGTGTGCGCGTGCATGTGCGTGTGTGTGCGTGTGCGTGCGTGCGTGCGTGTGTGTGTGTCTGTGTGTGTGTGCATGCGTGTACGTGTATACATGTACGTATGTGTATGGGTGGGGAACACAATACGCTTCGGCTCAGTCAGTGCAGAATACAGGACGCCGGCACTGTGGTGGTCATGTGGGCCAAGAGAGGAGGCTGCCGGGCTCCTTGGCTTTCATCCGCAGTGCTACTAGGCCCGTTGGCTTGTATTCCGTCTCGGGCCCTGGCTCAAAGGAGTGGGACCCAAGGCCCCCTGGGAAACTGTGGAGTGAGTAGAGGCCATTGATGCCTGGATGGTGAGAGGGGTGGTGGTGGTGGTGGTGGTGATGGGGGTGACTGGGAGATGGAGGCATGCCCATGAAGCCAGGCAGGTTACTGTGTGGGTGGGAGTAAGGGCTCATGCAGGATGAAGGCATGGAGTCAGCCCCTAGGACACAGCCGCTTGTGGACCCCCCACCGCCACCCGAAGGGGCCCCCGGCCATAGGTTGCTCTGCATCTAGACAGGGAGAAGATCACAATAGGACGCCATGAGAAAAAGACCATTGGGTTTCCGTAGAACTCATTTGCAAATGATTCACAATTAAATAAGGCCACGTATACAGTTAGATGTACAGTAGTGTGTGTGTGTGTGTGTGTGTGTGTGTGTGTGTGTGTGTGTGTGTGTTCTCTTTATTGTATTATATTTGGTACTGTACTATATAGGCTATGACCCATATGGGTCAATTGTTACACTTGGAATTAAAAGTCAAAATGTTAATGTTTTATGTTAATGCTACTAATACTACTACTACTAATACTACACTACTACTACTACTACTCTTTACTACTACTACTACACTACTACTACTACTACTACTACTACTACTACTAATAATAATAATAATAATAATAATAATAATAATAATAATAATAATAATAATAATAATAATAATAATAACAATAATAAAAGTTAATCTGCAGTGTCCTACTGCACTGGTTCTCAACATTGGGACTGGGGACCATCAGAGGTCCTTGAAGGGGTTCAAGGGGTTCCGAGGCTAAATAATTTATAGTTAGGAACGGAATGAACCCTTACAGGTCTGTAAAGTGATTTTGTGATTTTACAGTGTTGACGGTCCCAGAGATAACAATTGTATCAAATATGGTTCCTTGGCCTAATGCATAATAAAACTGTGGGCTGTTGAGTTTAAAGAGGGTTAAAGAATCAGTATCCTACTGTATGTGTGAGTTTCTACCTGGTACGTGTCATGACGAGGGAGCAGAGAGATATCATATGTAGCAGCAAAGTGGTTGCGAACCTCCTGGATCTTCCCGTAGCGTTCACGTTTCCTCCATTTGGCTCGCCGGTTCTGGAACCACACCTGGGAAGAGAAGAACACAAACATTAACCATAATTTATGAACCCCAGCGTCCCTATTCTGGGAGCAACCGTTCAGCGAAAATAGCAGATCTACATTTATGTGTCCCAACATGTTGCGTTGTGAGCTTGTAGATTGGCTATTTAGAGATTTGGTGTTTCAGAATAAAAAGGAGCAGGCCAAGTATAGACCCCTGTGAGTTTAAGTGGTTAAAGGCAGTTGTGGAAGAACTGTGATTTCACAATGTAGAATTACTCTGTTACTGTTTTGATATTTGTGTGCAAAAAAGGGTAAAATACATATATACAGTACTGTGTTTTTGACTATATTTTTGACTACTGTCATGTCATTTGCTCAAATAAAAAACATTTGAAATATGAAGTGTTGCTGGGAATCATTAATTTCAGTAAATCAGTTAATCCTTGGTAATAGCCTAATAATCTGAATCTGCAACACTAAAATAATTGCAGTAAAAAGTACAGTAATTGCCTGTGAGATTTAAGTGAAAATATACAATGGAAAAATGGAGATACTCAAGTAAAGTAAGTAAGTACAGAACTTGAGTAAATGTACTTAGCTACTTTCCACCAATGATTACAAGATGTGTTCACTATGGCCTGGCTTAATTTAATGTGGCCTTCAGTATATTCATTGATTAAGTTCTCTAATGCTTAGCGTTTGCACTGTGGAAAGTCTTTCCTCGACTGGATTTCCCAAATTCACCTGACACTTGTGCAATTCTGAAAGAATACACATTTATAAATAGAACAAGTGCCTTGAATGATGACCAGTTAACTGCTAAAGTGGACGGAAGTGTAGATTAATTTACCAGGCTCATTCAAAACTGACAAGCATTTAATTGGCTGGTGGGCAGTGGTAGCTAGTGTTCATTTACCACCCTGAAATTGTCTAAATAAGAGTTAATTGTCTAATAATGGTTCTCTAATATATTTGACAGATTACAATTACAAGATAACAGGACAGCAGTCAACAAACTTGACTGATTCTGGTGATGTATTATAGTCTATATATCAGGGCACACAGCCAGCCCTGCCACGGCAGATTATAGGCACCCATTGCAGCCTACCCGTTAAGACCTGAAGACGATTCTAATGGCCTTCTAAATCAGCAGTTCTCAAACTTTCAAGATTTTACAACAAAAAAAATAACAGAATAGCAGATGTAAAAGCTCGCAGTAACGTGCTGTGCTAGCTTGTATAATGGTATCTGCTGTTTTTCAATAGCCAACGCTACAATCCACAATCTACAAGATGCTTTACTGGTTTTAATGGGCTGAGAGATGTATCATTTGCGAAATATGAAAATGATAAGTGCAGAAGTATAGGCCTAATGTGTACCTGTACCCGAGCCTCAGTGAGCTCAGTCCTCAGGGCCAGCTGCTCTCGGGCGTACACATCAGGGTAGTGTGTCTTCTGAAAGACCTTCTCCAGCTCCTCCAGCTGAAAGGTGCTGAAGGTGGTGCGGTTGCGTCGCTTCTTGTTCTTGCCCGATAAGTCGATTGAGTCAGCAATAGAATCTCCCTGCAGGCCATTAGTTGGCTCTTTCAGTTTGCCACAGCAGTCCGAGCCAATCACAGGGTAGCCCATGGTTTTTGGAACTGCTTTCTCTCTGACTAAGGCAGTGGACACAGAGAGGAGACGTAAAAAATATGAACAATGTATCTACCAGCCGTAAAATGCAGACAAAGAAATACCCAAACCTTCATATTATAAACCTAATCTCCCACACAATATTTCCTTCTGCCAAATTCCACTTTGCAGATCATTTTTCCAACATCAGTATTTTATTCAAATGATCTATTAAAATAAATGTCTACTGTTATTCAGGCAGCAGGGTGGTTACAAAGTCCGGGAACTGAGGGGGTCCCAAACTCGATTCTGTGTCCCTCCTCATGTATCCTATATCAACGTATCCTTGATACATATTGATCATCTATATTTCTCATAGTCGAAATCACACTGTAATACACCTGCGTGTTCATTTAAAGCTGGGTGTATAAATATTGACCACTTCCAGAGTTAAATACACAATCAGACTTTTACTGTGTAGCCACATTATTGTTCGGAATGCAAAACTAATACAGTCTAAGGACTTCTGTGAAAAGTGTAATACTGTAAATAAACAGGATATAGCCTCAAATATTTGACTTTACCGATGAGATATGAGATATGACAGAGGAAATTGGAAAGACCCTTCCCATCTCATTTTTGTTTCTTTGTTTATTTATTCTTATTTATTTATTTTTGTTAATTTTTACACTTATTTGAAATTCAATTCTAGATTTTACAGTGGAAATGAGAGCACAGAGACATTGTTGCACTTCGGAGTGCTGGCTATTTCTTTCTTGCGTTTTGAGAAGACAGCAACATACATTCCAAACTTCTTGATTTTCCTTAATGAACATGACCCTTTGCTTTGATTAAGTTATAGCTCACACGCACAATACTTTCTGAATGGAGCGCCATTGTTGGCTTCCCAGCTCCTAACAAGTGACTTGAATTAAACACGCAAATCAACAAGATGAACACAAGCTTGCATGTGTTTTGGTTTTTAGGTACACAAAGATGAGATGTTTGGGGTCAACCTTAGGGCGGACATATCCGTTTCTTTTATGTATAGCTGATTATATGTTTTAAATGCTTGCCGTCTATCAAAACACCAAAATACAACTTGGACTGAGCACCGAAAGATAATTTACCAAATATATATTTTGACAGTACGTGATTGTTTGAATTAATTATGCACATTCTGTGCTTTAATTCATGTAGGATGTGCAGCAGTCAACAGGAAGTCTAAAGTGTGTTATTTTCCTGATTTCTAACAGAGCATGAAAAGGGCTGTTCCCCTCCTGCAGTGTTTGGATGTTGTTGTCCATGTTCATTATGTCTAACCGAGGGTCCTGAAAAGAAAAATCACTCTCTATCTATCCGCAGGCTCACACAAGGGACTGCTGAGACTGCATGTACTTTGCCATTCTCCTAATTCAACAGAGGTCCCAGTAGAGAGCACTTTTCACTGCAACATTAATTTCCTCATGTCCATTAGATCCAACCTCACACCATTGTTCATGCTGAAAATATTCTTTCTCGAGATCGCAAACTAAGGGGCCATAGGACACCGTATAGCTTTTCCCCCTGTCAAAAAACCCACATCCGCTCCCCCCTCCAGCTCAAGGTAATTGGAGATCTATGTGAAATGCAGTGCAACGCATGTAGAAGATAAAGTGAAAATGTACTAAACCGGGGAGGAATATCGCAAAAGAATGGAGCAACTCTAGCACAGTGACGTCATTGTGGTGAAAGTCTGGGCTCCTCTTTTCCTGGCCTCTTGTTCTGTACATGAAGTTCTACTGGAAAATAGCTGGGATCTTCAAGGGCAAAATGGCCATTTGTATCGACGGCCCCATAAGCCAAACGGTTCTACCTGGATTGTGTATTGTTCATTGTGTGATGCTGAATCACTATTGAATTGTTACATCTCCTGTAACACTGGTTCTCAAAGAGGGGTTTGGGGACCCCCATGCAGGGGTCCTAAATGACGTTCCAATGGGTCTGCAGCAAAATGAGGAAGAGTTCAAGCACCATTTTTTCTCGGTTTTCCAAAAACAGACGATCTACGATCTTCAATATTTCCAATTTAAAACACAATAATGGCAAAGTGGTCTAAAATTAGTTTGGGATGGAAATTGGTCAATGACTCATTGTTGTTAAGTCTCCAATATAGTTGGTGCAGGGAATGTTGGGAGTGTTTCTTTTTATATAAACAATAACAAGAAATTGTAATTGTTTGTTAATGTAATATTTAAAATATTTATTATGACAAAGAAATTAACGTGAAGCAAGTCCCACATAGAATGGACCATTACTTCAACCACTGTATTGTAATTGGTATAAGGCGCATTGATTATTATTATTTTTAGCAGTAGTCTGAAACTTTTTCATACCCCCAAATTGTGGTCATGGACCCCCAACCAAATTTTTATTTTTTAAATAGCAGATCTACAAGCTAAAGTGGTTAACTGATTTTGATGCTATAATTTAGCTGGGGACCCCCAAAGCCCCTCAAGGACCCCGGGGGTCTCCAGACCTCACTTTGAGAGCCACTGCTTCAAAAATATCAGAAATTCTATTGTGACGATGTTATGAACTCTATAAATGTGTACATTTTGTGACTGTTAACAACACTGTTAACACTGTTAACAACAGAACATAAAATCTTATAGAATGTATATGAAAAGAGTGTGTGCTGTGTGGGATATTTTAAAGCCCTCATAGCATTGACCTTTTGCCCTCTCTCTGTCGCTATCTCTTAACCTCCCTCTCACCAGACAAAACAGGAAGACATTATCACCCTTTGAAGGTGAATGTTTCAAACATCCAAAAGGGTTCACTTTTTCTTTTCTTTTAATACTTCAACTAATATTTGATTAAAGGTACAGAATAGACAAATACATGTGTATGTTTGTGTATGAGAGAGATATAGAGAGAGAGACAGAGCATGTCTTTTTTTTTGTCTCACAGCCACAAAGCCGTTATCTCAAAAATATATTGAAAATATCTGGACTGGGCTGCTTTCTTTGGCAATGACATGAATCAAGAATATGTATATTATTCCAGATAGAGAAAGATATCACAAAGTCCTTATCAGCCCTCATATGATATCCCTATTGCTCTGTTACTTTGAAGGATAGATTATCAACATCAATAAATACAATTGCAGACCACATCATTTCCTCAGGCTTAATATGTCCAACACAGTGCTGCTGCTGTAATACCTATAAGCTTTGCACTATAATTTCCATCAAGTCCGACAGCCGAAAGCGGAAGTGAGCTATATTTAAAACTAAAAACAAACAGTGCATCAGCATCTGTTTTATTGTCTAAATATTTTGTAATGCAAGGTATAAAATATACGTGCAATTTCCACTTTTTGATTTTTTGAATAATTGTAACCTATACTCATGCCATTAGCATGTTAGGCCCATGTATGAAGCCTGTATAACTGTATACCCTAATCACACACACACACACACACACACCCTGCCATGCTGCCCGCGGTTGACCTTTACCCCCACCACTTTACATCAAACCTAATTGACATTGGGGGTGTCAAGTACAGATAAAACTTGTTGACATTTTTATCACAAGCTATACTTTCACACCTATTCAGTCAGGGCAATTCAGTTGCTATGCCATTTCTTAAATTTATAAAATGAGAAAAGTCTCCTTAAAATAACAAAAAATGTAATTCTCACTTCACTATCATTAGACTATAGTCACTATTTGAGAATATTGATGCTTAGAATTTATACATATTTTATATATATATATATATATATATATATATATATATAGGTGCAGCAGCATTTCTAAAATTTCGCATAAAAACAAAATAACCTATTTGGCATATATATATATAGGCTTAAAGGCTTGAGATAGACTAAGACTACAGGTCCTTGTGAAGTTCTTATCAGGTCTTCTCGGGTCTTTTTTAGGCGATATTCAACGGAAAACAACCAAAACATTGACCTTTTAGGGGTCATTTTAATTTCACAAATATTTTACCCACAGCCAGGCTAATCACTGTATTGGAAACTTGTGATTTTCTTGGCCGTTCGCTTGTAGTTAATTGACTTGATTTAATTTGTTGTTACAAAATTAACTTACCTTCAGAATTGCTTTCATAAAATGTTGGTTTTCCGCTTATTGTCAGCACCTTCTGATCCTGATTTATATTGTCCATGAATTTGTGCTTGGAAGGCGAAGAGCGGGGATCCGCGGAGGGAAATTCCGCGGAGGGAGCGTCGCTAAACCTCCCCATGGATGAGTTGTAGAAGTCGCCGCGCAGGCCATGCAGGCGATGCGGCGGCAGAGGAGGAAGGTGCGAAGTTTTCTGAAGTTCATCGCAAGGAAGATAGGATCCTCCAGAGCCGTGCTGCTCCAGTCCCGGGGAGTCTTCTGGAGTTCTGCTGCTTGCCTGCGAGGAATAAGACAAACAACTTTCGGTCTCCATCTTACGCCCCGGCATGTAGTTTAACGACTAGGCTCCAATACTGTAGGCGTCTTAGTGAGAGCGAGAAAGACTGATCCCCCCCCCTCCCCTCTGCTCTTGTCAAGTGGGTGGGATTTAGTAGATCACAAACACAGACCCGTGAAACGAAGAGGGGAGGGGTAGAGGGTAGGGATATTTGACAGCAGTCTGATATAATCCGCCAAGAATTCAATCACGCGTGGTTTTCTGTCCCTCCAATTAACCATTTAATTCCTATTTCATATACTATTATAGTCACCAAAACAAATGGGACAAGGGAAGCACATGCACGGATGGTTTTACGCACGGCAGACGGAACAGTTTACGCACGACAGATTAAGCAAGTGCGAAATAGATAGACTCCTCCTATTCTCGAGGTGGAAACAATTAAGGCTACTTTGACTATAAATCGTCTATTAACGAATATATTGACTGTAATATGTTGTTAATTTCGATCATACCACCACACGCGGTTTAAACGAAAGAGATGAGACGTATTCACATCCTTTCCTTATATATTTTTCCATGCGCAA
Organism: Protomyctophum bolini; assembly: GCF_963924005.1. Taxonomy (NCBI): domain Eukaryota; kingdom Metazoa; phylum Chordata; class Actinopteri; order Myctophiformes; family Myctophidae; genus Protomyctophum; species Protomyctophum bolini. Next base: position 11,198,822 of record NC_137866.1, read on the forward strand.
TTATAAGAGTGTCAGATACAATAGATTTGCATTGCTTGGCTGCAATCAAAATGTTTCCATTACATATTGAAAATATGCACACAAGGTTAGGAATTCATAAACAAATTCTTCTGGGAGAAAAATAAAATCTAATTACAATTCGTGGATTGTCTTTACTTACTGTAATTTGTTAACATGGGCACACATAATAACTATAGTAATATGGACTAATATAATTCTACTGGACCATGAATAATGGTCCAGTAGAATGATCAAAACATGTGTAATTTTTAAGCATCAAATGTTATGTCCGTTAATGTGTGTGTTTATATTTTGGCAATAGCTCAAGTATTTTGCCGGAGAAGATATTTAAAAATTGTGAGTTTGCTTTGAAAGCGATAAGCATAAGATCCCGACGCAACAGTGTTCAAATGCAATATGGATATAATAAATTATTATTATTAATAATAATAATAATAATAATAATAAACAGCAACAGACAAATATGTCTAGATGATAATATTTGACGAATGCATTTGTTTAGCCTAGCATTCACATTTGTTGTAACTTGTGTGACATATTTAATTAAATTAGGCTAACCAATGCATCTTAATGAAATAGAGAATTGTTGTATTTGTTGTCTTAAAATATCAATTTATTATAGGAAATTGTTTTAAATTCTAGTGGAGACGCGTTCACTCTTTTAAAGAAATTATTCTTTCGCACTATTTTCCAAATCACACTGCAAAAACAAATGCGACAGCCGCCCGCCGTAGACGTATAGAAATATATAGCCTCCTAATATCATGTAACTCTATTCAATATCATATTTTCGTTACCTTGCGCATAAGAAAGAAAGGCAGTTCTTATAGTTAAGTTAATCAAAACGTTTCCACTTTTCTTTCAATATGTCCTGGGTTTTTTTCCTCTGTATTTTATAGTCCGTTGTTTGTTTAACGGACATCTTCAATTTACTTTTCAGATAAAATAAATTAAAATGTCGAAAGTAAAAATACATTTTACTTTAGTGTCGAATTAATTTATAAAATGCAATGACACAGCTGACACTGCAAGAGAGAACGCTGCATGTCATTTACACACATAACCGAGCAGAGTAGGCTAAAGATTAAAGCCTGCCTCTGGACCTGTGGATATTGACATGTGAGCTCCAATCTGATCAAGCCGTGTCTAAACACAGTGCACTTACCAAGTTCAGGAATGGCAACATTGGTTTTGAGGACATCTCACGATCTTTCTGGAATATACCTGAGGCTGCGTGCTAGCCCGGCCCCAATTGATGGACAAGTGTGTAAACACGAGGTCCATTTGCCTCGGGAAGGGACATATAAGCGCCATTTGATTCCATTTCAAGTTCTGAAAGCTAAACCTGTGTCAGAAGCAGCGTGCATGCACAATCACTTACATATATAGGTCCAAATTGCAAAGGAGGCTATACTGCGTGATGTGCAGCAAAGAATGTTGGCCTTGCTAACATTGCATTTGAATGAATGATGGTTCCACGAACTGCTTCGTTCCGCTATAAGAGATTCCTGATATCGTAGTAAAAAAATAATAAATACATAAAAGAAACTACATCAACAATAGCAAATATAAAAAAAAATCTTTCTGTTACTGATTATAAGAAGTTGGACACATTTCTGTGCATGGGCAAAGAATTTACATTAACTGAAACAGGAAAACAGTTTCTGAGTCTCATTAAAGGCAATCTGGTCCACATATACTATATGTACTCAAAATGCTTTCAAAATATTTTTTTCATTTTCAACAACTGACTAAAAAAAATTATGAAGCATGCATGTTGTGAATAAAAAGGGGGGAGGGGGTATGGAGCTATATGAATTACAAAGACACGACCGCTTTTACACGGAGAAGACAGGCTTCGTTAACCTTTCAAATGATTTGTGTCCCTAAACATAAGGGCTAATGACGTTAATGTGCAACATGACTTGAATTAGCATGTTCGGGTCAAAGCTAAGGCCTGGAGAGGTAAACTGGCAACTGCACTGCTGTCAACCTAACAACATTTAAATATCCTAAACTATTCTATATATCGTAGGCCTACGTATAGGCTATACTCTCCCTCAAACGGAATGTAGCATTGTATGTATGTAGCATGTAGCATGTAGCGGATTATACCAAAACAACGATATGAGAAACGTTCTCTGTTATAAAAATGCGTGAATAGCCTACACTTTAGGATGGCCAAAGAGACGGGTCGACAGGCATGTGTTCCTCAAAGCTCATGACAAGCATGCATGTCTCTTCTGTTCTGTGGCCTGCAGCAGTAGAGCACTCTTTCTTTAATGCTAGAAGAACCCAGCTGAGTAAATGCATTCCAGAATTGTGGGTAAGAGGAAGAACGTCTGAGGAGCTGTGATCTCCAAGCCGCCCCCAGGTATAACAGTGTTAATATGAAGCTTGCGTCAAAAGAGCAAGAGATTGGTAGATATACGAAGGGAAGTATATAGCCAATATTAATATATAAGTAACTTGCATGAGAAAAAATATATAAATCTAACTTACCGAACTGAAGACCCAACTCCAAGTAAAATGGTAAAAAATAAATAAAATGAAATATAAATCATATTTTGACTAGATTCTATACCTCAACCTGAGATATGGCTATAGGCCTGATAACATATAACACACCACGGAACTGCATAGAGAACAATACCAAACTGTCTCCACAAGGTATAACCAGCTCAGGACGGTGGTTTTCATTCAACCATGTGGTCCTTGAGGGGGTTCCAGGTGGTCCCCAGCTAAAGGATGGAGAGTTGGACCCTTATAGATCTTTATAACTCTTGAGAGTGTAAAATGAAATGAAATGAAACCAACAGGTCAATTTGGTTTCACTTTACGCTCTCAAGCGCTACATTATTGTTAAAACATCTGCATTACTTAATTTTCAAGAAGTCTATGCAATTAGAGAATGTAGAAGAATTATTATTTTGATCAATGTTTGCCTGTGCTCTCCTGTCGTATACCAACATCAACAAAGCATGGAATTGTGGACAAAATGGTATTCAACGACAACAAACTATTTTTTAGTTTTGAGTCTGAGAGGCTAAAATGTCATCAAATGGTGGTCCGAAATGCTGAATAAATAATGAGCCTTGATACACAAAGGGTTGAAAACCACTGCTTTAAGAAGACCGAACACCCTGGGTCCTAAACCCGGCATGCATGCACGCGTGCATGGTCGTCCTGGTAAACCTGTCCTTGGCATGACCCTGCACAGGAAATCAGTTCAGCCTGCTGAGAGTCCCAGGTCTCCCCCACTGCCTCCTGGCTCTGGGCACAGACAGCCAGGATAAGGTTGACCCCTCTGAGCCCCATACACTCTCACTCCATACCCTGTGGCCTTGGGGGCCACCAGCACCCCTCCTTCCGCTACATCCTGCATCCCCTGTTGGTCTGGTCACTGGGCAGGGCTTCGTCACACCTTGTTACACCTTACATCCTTACACACTATACGGACTGATGCACGCACGCACGCACGCACACACGCACGCACGCACGCACATTCATGCCCACGAGACATCCGCACACACACACACACACACACACGCAAGCACGAACGCACGCACACACGCACGCACAAACATACACTGTAAGTGTGCACGTGTGTGCTTGTAAAGAGTATAGACACACACGTTTTGTAATTAAATTATTCGAGTAATGACACATTGACCTGCTTTATTATGCAAAGATAGGCTGTGGATGGAAGAATCGTCAAACATTAGCGAAAGAGCATCAGGGCAAGCCTGTAGAACACATTATGTAGATAAGCATAATGACATGACTGTCATGAGAACAGAGAAACAAAGCTCTGACCTCAACTCACAATTTCGTGATTCTCCAACAGCAAGAGGGAGAGAATAGAGAGATTATTAGCACACCAGACAAAGAAAGACGTAGACAGCCAACGCCAGTATGAAGTACAACTCTGTTTAGAAGTGAACATATATATTGTCAGCATAAGCGTCCATCTTTGTGTGGCTATCGCCGCCTGAGGCCTTTCCTCTCACGTAGAGGCTGGTGATTCAACCTGAGGTTTGTATTAGAATAGGAGAAGGGATAGCTAATTTAATTACTCGCCATGAATGCACAGAGATGATCCCATATGCAGAGGCCGTGTCGCTCTCAGAGGCCTCCCTCACATCCTCCCATCCATGTCCAGAAGCCGCCAAGCCAGCTGAGGCTGTGACTGACAGCTGCCGACCCTAGGGTCAACACACTGGAGAGGTGCATTCTGGGAAGCCTAAGCTGGTCTGTAAAAGACGGGGGGGGGGGGTGGCGAGTGGGGTCGCTGTCCTCTGTGTGACCTCAAACAAGGCGTCATCCGGCACACTGGAGGAGTGCAAGTTAACAATTGTGACGACAATAATATCCAAGAGAGATGAGTTGGTGAAGATTCTGTCAGCGCCACATTGACACTGACTCGCCCACGCCCAGCCAAAAGTTAGGCTACTCGAAATGACATGGTCCAGAAGGGTTTGGGGGTATAGGAGTTATCTGGTAAAAGTTTAGTTTAGTTTAGATTTTGTTTTGTTTGTTTGTCTAATAAACGTTTTGCACACAATGTCTGAGGGCAAACATGATGAAAAACATAGAACCCTTGACCATTCTTTTGACAGACTAAATTAAAATTAATTACAGATTTAAAATAATGCGGATCTGTAAGACTGTAACTGTGTTTTTGCAGAGACTTAAGATGAACAATCTTCGCAACCTTTCTCATCAACATGGAGTTACAGGAAACAAACCCACACCACCACCACTTTCAATGTTGTTGAGTTAAGAAGCCAGTTTGTTTAAATCTGTCACTGATCAAGCATAGACTGAAATGATCACATGCGCATCTGCGTTGTTATAGGTAACGGTTTCTGTTTGTGTCTGACATCAGTGCAAGTTGTCCGCTCAACGCCCACCCATTAGCCAATTTTAATATGAGATAATTTAATTGTCACAAGAAAGTCCTGGGATCTGAATGTGTGCATGTTCCATAGATCCATTGTGCATGGGTTCCATAGATCCATTGTGCATGGGTTCCATAGATCCATTGTGCATGGGTTCCATAGATCCATTGTGCATGGGTTCCATAGATCCATTGTGCATGGGTTCCATAGATCCATTGTGCATGGGTTCCATAGATCCATTGTGCATGGGTTCCATAGATCCATTGTGCATGGGTTCCATAGATCATGGGTTCCATAGATCCATTGTGCATGGGTTCCATAGATCCATTGTGCATGGGTTCCATAGATCATGGGTTCCATAGATCCATTGTGCATGGGTTCCATAGATCCATTGTGCATGGGTTCCATAGATCCATTGTGCATGGGTTCCATAGATCATGGGTTCCATAGATCCATTGTGCATGGGTTCCATAGATCATGGGTTCCATAGATCCATTGTGCATGGGTTCCATAGATCCATTGTGCATGGGTTCCATAGATCATGGGTTCCATAGATCCATTGTGCATGGGTTCCATAGATCATGGGTTCCATAGATCCATTGTGCATGGGTTCCATAGATCATGGGTTCCATAGATCCATTGTGCATGGGTTCCATAGATCCATTGTGCATGGGTTCCATAGATCATGGGTTCCATAGATCCATTGTGCATGGGTTCCATAGATCCATTTCTTGATAGGTTTATATTTTATGGAATTGCTGGTTCTTGAATATCAATAATTTCACCCTTTAAATATGTGACCATGACTAATGTCATGTGACCATGATATCACTGTAGAAACACCACAGGCCACACAGTCACGATATTACTGTAGAAACACCACAGGCCACACAGTCACGATATTACTGTAGAAACACCAGAGGCCACACAGTCAATTTGTTGTGAATTTGCTCTTTGTCATGCCTATTTATTGACAAATTGTGGTCAGTTTATGTATGTACATGGTCCAAACTTCCAAATATCAGTATGGATAATCTACATCTGTACCCAAGATTTGTTATGATTCTAAGTAATGGTTGGTACTTTAATGTTTATCTTGAAAGGCCTAGCCTGGTCAAATGCCTTTTTCCATACAAATCAAAGACACAGCCCACCTCCAGAACCAGGACCTCATTGTGACTGGTGTCAACAAAAACTACATCGGGTGTATTTGGGATTCTAGCAAAGACATCACATGGATAACTAAAACAATCTGGTAACACTGTTGAATGTTTATACATTGCTGCACTGGATGGCATACATGTTTTAACTGCATCAGACACTAAGTCAACAATACGGTCGTGGCGAGCAATGTACACATTTTTGTATGGACTGTATCCATTTGTTATGTGTCCAATGGATTCTAGATGTTGTTCAGAATCATGATGGTTTATACAGAGTGGAGTATGGATGTCAGGATACCAGTTTGACAGATTGTACTTGGTTGCTAATACACTTGCAGTCTTGCTTTGATGGTGAATTTTAAAACATCCTCCAGCATTTTTGTACATCGAACGTGAAACAGAAAGATCAGCGGAATCAACACAGGCCAACTCTCCCTGCAGTCGAAGTCCATGCCAATGTTGTTTGGCCTCAGTCTGTTTTGTACTAAGCAGAACCCTTCTACACACACGCACATATGCACGCACATATGCACGCACATATGCACGCACGCACGCACGCACGCACGCACGCACACACACACACACACACACACACACACACACACACACACACACACACACACACACACACACACACACACACACACACACACACACACACACACACACACACACACACACACACACACACACACACACACACAGAGAACAACACACATAAACAGGTGGCCAGAGCCAGGCCTGACCCCCCTTGGGCCCTAAGCACAATTCTGCTAAGCGGTCTTCGCTTCTGACCTGTGAGCCATGTGTGGTCATTTGCCATTGCCAGATGCACCTGACACCCAGTGCTACCACTATATCGTCCCTCCTAAAACAGTTTGATCCGTTTGAACCTATAGGCTACAGAACATAAGTAGGTATGAATAAGCAATTCAATATTCATTAAATAGTTTGTATTGAATGTTAAGATGTGTGAATATAACATTAACATAAATTAGAAATTGTAGAAAATATAAAATGCTGGAAATAATACGATATAACACAGAGGTTTAGCTCTGCTGTCTTAGTCCAGTTCAGTCAATGTAGCAAAACATAGCCTACATGATATGTAGCTACAGTCTCAATAAACACTAAACAATAAAAAATAAAAAAGAAGAGAGAGAGAGAGAGAGAGAGAGAGAGAGAGAGAGAGAGGGGGGGGGGGGGGGTAAGGAGAGGGGGGAGGGGGTAAGGAGATCAAGGCAGGAAAGTTTGAGCGCTTTTACCACAAAAACTTAAAGGGTTTCATTTAGAATGTGCCACGAACAGCACACTTGTAGGGTCTCTCTTAGCTAATTTACAGGCTGTACAACCAAGGGGTCTCTTTTTCCACGATTGTTTTTTTTACACATAATACCTTATATACAAGGTCTAGTAGCCTTGCTCATCAGGCCGCTGAGCAAGACTTATGCCTTGCTCAGCGTCCTGATAGCAGACTCATGCCATGCTTCAGCAATCTGACGGCTGTTGGGTGGAAACGGCATGCTTAGCTTGGTGATGCTGCTCTTCATACTGCGGTACGCCCCCTTGCCCTTCCGCGGGCATTGTGAGAGGTTGAACAGTTTGTGACTTGGGTGGTGCTTGTCCTGGATGATGCGCTGGGCTTTGGCTATACGCATTACGCACTGCTTGTTGTACAGTCCCTGGAGCTCAGGGAGCTCGCCTCCCTTATGCGCTCCGCTGAATGCAGTACAGTTCCCATACCAGGCTGTGACACAGACTGATAGGATTACCTATACCTTCAACCGACCTGTTGTAGTACAAGAAAATAAATTGTGTAATGTCAGTCTCAGAGAGAGAGACAGAGAGAGAGAGAGAAAGGGAGAGTTTGTGCGTGAGTGTGTGTGTTTTGTTTTATTCTATGACTATTGGCTTGGGAACCATCCCTGGATGGCAGAGCATTTTTCAATGCTATATCCAGCTGCTGCATTGAGACAGATTCAAGACCAAGAAGGGTATTACTTACTTATATAAGTAAGTACAAGCAGGAAAATACAACAACAATCAGGCTATAGAAATCTAGGATCATCTCCTTGGTCTTTCCGACATTCAGGAAGAGGCTATTTTCCCGGTACCAGTGCGTCTGGCCACATCCTCCGATAGGCCCTCTGCCCCCTCTAATCATCATTTGTTATAGGGCACGCCAACACTTTGTTGTAGGTAAACTTAAATGGTGCTTTAGCTGTTCTTGGCCACAGTTGTGGGTGTACAGAGAGTACAGCAGATGACTCAGCACACATTCCAGTGTTTGGGTGAGGGTTGCCCACCTACCCTGACCACTAGTCTGGCATGGCCAGAATAATATCACTGCGTAGATATTAGTCTGGAATCTCTGTGTGGAAATTACATTTCCAAGAGGCGGATTAAAATAAAATGCCTCTGTTAGCCTGACGCAGTGCAGGTTCGACCCCGGTCCCGATGGCTTTTGCCACGTGTCTTCCCCCCCCCATCTCTCTCCCCCTTTCCTGTCAGTAAAGGCAGAAAAAGGCCCAAAAATATATCTGAAAAAAAGAAAAGAAAATGCCTTTGTTGATGAGCCCGCCCCATATTTCCATACTGGGCCACTTATTGGTGCCCCACAATTTGAGGGGCAGCTAAAGCCAATCACAACCGAGCAGGGCCAGATTTTTTGCACTGTTAGATTTGTCTCGTTTCCAGGTTATGGCAGTTAAGTTAACTTCATTTTTATGTTATTGTTCAAAACACTCTTTGTGTGTCAGCTGAAAATAACGTTTCAAAAATGTGAAATGTATCTTTTGAGGATTATCATAAACCTGCCCTCTATAGTCTTCAAATGGAATCTTGAAGAGTGGGCAGATTCAAGCCTGTTCTGAAAATTCACAAAGCTAGGAAGTGCGTCATAATATCTGGCTTTCTCTGCCCACTGAGCATGTGTCTCTCCATCTTTAATTTTGCTGAGATGATTTTCCATAATAGGATCACATTTTGCCGGTTTAAATTATCTGGTTAAAGCCTGTCTGAACCCCTGAATGCTGGAATTCTTTCTTCCAGAGACATAATACCGTATTAAACGGTGTAAGGACATCCTGCCATCTCTAACCGTCTGTGTCCCAGGTGGGATCTCTACCCATTCAGCTATGGCTGCCTGGCCTAAATAATACACAGTATTGTTTTAATTGAGTATAAAAGCTGAAGCTAGTCTAGTTAGTATTTGCTGACTGATGATGATCATTGATCCAGTATATCAAACCATAATGTAAATTGGGCATTGGGCCCATTCAAACGGTCTCTCATTTCCTTTTATACATTTTCAAATTGTAGTTATTGTTATAATCTGATCGCCCATGGCTGTGTACTTGTATGTGAGATCACAGTGTACTTGATATGTATTGTGTACTGCCTGAACTGTAGCATAGTTTATAGTTAGGCTACGAGAGACATCTCAGACAGCAAGGTCAGCTTTGCTGCAGTTAGCGGTTATTATGTCTGATATCTTGTGGTCACGTCAGTTGGGATCCAGCTCTATATATGTTCCTGTTGTGTGTAATAAACGTTGTGAACCTTGATACTGTCTCGTGTCGCGTTATTGTTCTCCCGGGCCCGAAGCAGCTGTGGCCGTACCAAAGGTATACTTCAACCGGATTGTCACACACCACCCAGTCGGCACACACTACCTGTCTGTCAAACCAACGAGGGTCCAGTACTTAGAGTTTACAACAGTTATATGTGCATTTAGTTATGCATACATTTATATGTGCAAAGGCTGCTGTATGCAGGAATGTGTGAGTTTCATTTTATACGCGCATATGGACATATGCTGGGGTGGTGCTGGTGGGAGCAAACGGTGCATAACAACAACCCGGAACCATATGCAGAAGGAAGGCAGGAAGAATGCATGCAGTCTAGGTGAGCTTAAATACGCCGCCCATCAGTGTATGACGTGGGGGTCTTGCAAACACAGTGTATACACCCACATAGTAATGCAGCATATTAACCCCTCGAATACATTTATGTCCCTTAAGCATAGCTACGTATCATTTGCTGATATTAACCAGTTTTATTCTGCTATGTTTAGGCTATTATAGGTAGGCTATAGTAGGATGTCAAAGGTCATAGAAGGACAATTTAACAATGTTATTTATTTGTACAGACTAGCATTTGAAGATTGTTGTGGAACAGTTATCTGGCTTGAGAGACCCTACGCAACTCTGTAGTTGACCAAGCTATACTATCCAAGGCAGTGTAACTTTTAATGTGTGGCATGTGGGGCAAAAGAGCGTCCATCCATCTGCGGCTAATAGTGCCAATTTAAAGTTTTGAATTATTTCACCAGTAGGCATGCGCCAGTATTAGTTGTACTGACCATTACAATACAATACTGACCATCCAATACAATTTGTTGGTCACTCGTCTCAGGAGAGCGTCTGCTAAATGCCTAAATTGTACATTTCACTTTTACGACAAAATGTCCCTGAAATGGAAACAATTGACATGGTTTCTAGAAATAATCAAAAACTATTGTCTAAAAGTAGGCAAGTTTATAAACATATAAACATTGTGTATAGACAAATTCTTATTTGTATTCTTATTATTTACTTTATTATTAAGTCTTTAACTTAGCTTTCACTAACATGTGAAAGAGCATTTGTTAAAAATTACTGGACCTTTTGAGATTGGCTGTAGGTATAGGCCTATTGAGATTCAACTGAATAGCCTATGATGCTCAACTTTTATAGGCTACAGTATTTCTTCAAAGTTGAAACAGAGCGTAGTGGATTAGTCTATAGTGTACAAAGTTGATGAGGGAGAAGCTTTTTTGCAGAAGATTGAACAGTAGCTCAGTGAGAGAGTGCTCTGTGTACGAGGAACCCCGGGTTATGAAAGCTCCGTCTATCGTGATGAATGCTTCTCTGCTCTGACTGCCTCCTAATGAAGGACAGGCCGGTGAAACCTCGCTCCTTACTCACAAGCTCCAGGAATCCATAAACATGCACCTTAGCAAAACCATCTGGATATCAGCTAGGCCCCGATGCACTGGACGCACGCCAGCGCTAAAAATAAATAATCCCTAAATGTGTTTAGAGTGGATGGGGGACCATTGGTGAAGCGTCCCCGTGACCTGAGGCCGTGATCGAATTAGAGGTGGTCGAACAATGACCATGAAGCACGGATGCACGACCATGGGATTTTCATTAGCCAGAGCCAGAGGACAGGAACCTCCTCTCTTTCTCGCAGTTCCTCCCATCCTCTAGTCTAGATAGTCAGTTGGGTGGGTGTCACGCTTAACCCCTTCCCTGGTTCCAAGGTTCCAGCAATTAACAGCCTGGGAGTCCCAGGCTGGGACATTACGCATGGGACCAAATCAGCAAAATAGCACTCTGTTGGTCTGAGAGGCAAAACACATTTTAAATTAAAGGACCATTTGATTCATCTTCAACCTATCTTCACCATATAACATTTTGTCTACTTGGTCTGTGTCTCAGAGGAGGACTGGACAGTTCAGAAACCCGCCGATTACATCATCGATGGAAGCTAGCTCTGGTCCATACTGTAGCTATAATGCGTTTCATTGCATTAGAGCTATGGACCAGGTTTCTGACAGAATGAGAAACCCACTGCTGTTGCTTTTTTGGTGATTTCTTAGCCTGCATGGTTATGGTAAACCCTTGAGGGATGGTTTACCACACTAGCGATTCCTGCCCTATAGCACGTGCCAGAGGTTTTTGGTCATATATGCAGGGGGGCAATATAAAACATACCACAAAATATCTGTACCATTTATCATTTAAGATTGGGTATGACATGGGGAGCAATTTTAGAGAAATGTAGACCCACCTGAACACTGTTTCTATAACCAACAGGCTGCTCACTGCTGATGGAAATTGGGTTACATGCATGGTCAAAGAAGGAGAAGATATAGGTGGATAGATAAGCTGATATATATGAAGATAGATAAACTGATGTGATGATGATAGCATAGGATATAGTTTTCTATATGCATTTATGGGATTTACCCTGCAGTGGGCCATGCAGGCAACCGGCCCTGTATGCTTTTGTTGTATTGTGCAGTGGTCCCATAAGGTTCCAGATAACACAACAATCAGCAATGGTCTAGACAAATTAATTTAACAGAAACTTGTGAACAAAAACATTATTAGGCAATATCATAGCCTATGGGGATTTTATTTTATCTTGAGGCTATCATTTATATATCTTATATAATCACAACAGACAATTTTTTGATTCAAACACATTTTACATTTGTAAGTTGGCCTTCTGTAAAAATCTCCATTTCTCCAGGGCTATAATATAGGCCTATATTCTCTTTCATGTTTTTGTCCATTTTGTTCTTCTTTTTTTACTGTCATGACCAAACAAGACGGCTGAAAAATGGATGAAAAAGAGACAAAGTTGTTTCTATATTAATGGACTACATACAGACAGCCTTTTGATAGCTTGTCTCATCTGTCATTTACATCCTAAACTAAAATAATCACAAAAACAATCGTGCGTTATTTTGCTGGGGATAAATTTAGTCATTTTTTGCAATGGTGATTGAAGGAAACGCAGATCGTCTCTTCTGATTTCCAGCAGAACGGATGAGCGAATCATTCAAACTCAAAGACTCTGCGTCTCATCTCCTGCCAGTTTTTGTCAGCCACATGCAATAACTTGTTGGATTAGTGTAGGCCCTACCATGAATTAAACGAAAAAGAAATCACAAGTTCAACTAAGGACAATATTAAAAACATGTTTGGCACATGTGAAATTGACTATAGGCCAGCCCATCATCAGCCAGGCTCTTGAAGTAAAATCTTGTGTCACAGACAGTCTCAGACTCAGTCAGAGTTAATTAACTTATCTGGAATTTCATGAAAATAGGCCGACATTCGTTCCAGACCAGCCTACAATGATACATATTTCAAATGAAAGTTGTAACAATAGGCCTTTGAATTATTTGAATAATTAAGAATAGATCCAAGCTGTCTGCTATATATATAGCTATATTTTTGCAATATCGGTTATGGAATATATAGCCTGGCCTACCATTACCAAAAATAAAACCTTCCCTCGTCTGTTTAGGCCCATATACGACACCTACCTATATATAAATACGACTGTCGACTGCAGACACAGTCTGTAATAAACTCAGCCGTCTGTCTGTCAGACAGTATTAAAATAAAAAGCACTTTAGACGTCGGCGCACGGCGAACGGTCTTGCCTGCTTACGGTCTGGCAACGAAAACCCCCGTCTTCATTTAAGAACTCTCCAATCGCAAGAGTTCTCTCGTAGCCTATAGCAAGTTTCTCTGATTTATTTTTTGGGAGAAACTTGTCAGACAAATACTGGATAAACGTTTATGAAAGACCGTGCATGAAAAAAAGAGAGCCTCCTACGCGCGCGCGCGTGTGTGTGTGTGTGTGTGTGTGTGTGCGTGTGCGTATACGAATTAATTAATTATTTTATTTAAGTGTCATGCCAGTGCCCATCCCTATACACTATACACACACACACACACACACACACACACACACACACACACACACACACACACACACACACACACACACACACACACACACACACACACACAGTCCTGGCCCGTTCGAATATGCACACCAAATGATGTACAGCTGGGTAATGTATTTTGAGGTGTATCAGTCTGGTCTCAGAGGTAGGCAAGTAGTACAGGAAAGGTGAAATTCTGGGTACATTTCAATTAAAGTGCTTGCCTTGCCTTGCCTTTCCTTGCCTTGCATATTGGTCACACATGCAGATATATATAGCCCCCTCCCACTGATTTAATTTGCTAGCCAATTACAATGTCAAGTCACCCCTGTGATCATGTGTAAGTAATTTGTATAGGGGATTTATCCCCCAAAAAGCATGTTTTTGCAACAAACGCTTACATTTTTCGAATTTGTGGCGTCCATATGAAAAAAATTAATTGCTTTAGGCACTGATTAAACCACCCTTGTGTGATTAAAATTTGGGGTGGATTTGATATTCCGTTCATGATTTATTTGGCATTTTTTGTAAAATAGTCCCCACTCCCCTCCCACTAATATAAATTCTGCCTGTGGTGTTTTAATCGGATAGGTCCAGAGATCAAATACCGATTTTTGTGAGATTTGGAAAAAATCTGCAAAAAGTGTGTTTTGAAGAAAATGCAAAATGGTGGAAAATCCCCATATAGGCGTGGCCTATATGGGGAGCTGCATCATCATCATGACCTTAAGTATATATACAGTATAATAGAGACGTCACCGAGAGGAAACACTGAAGCGAAAAAGACATGGTGGCCGAAAGTGGTATTGCACTATGGGCCAGACACTATGCATTGTGCGCGTTCACGTGCTGGTGCCATGCTCCATACGTGAACGCTATATGTTCCATACGTGAACGCACGCAATGATATCAACGGCCCAGCGCGTTCATGTATGGCCCATAATCAATCCTAGAATGCACTGGTTCCAACCCGGAAGAATGCGCTGGGTGAGAAACTCAATGCAAGTGGATGAGAGGAGAAATCCGGTGATGTCTCTATTAACTACTATTATCATGACCCAAGGAATCCAGAGAAAAAGCATTTTGGGAATTGTAGTCCAGGAAGTAAGTGAGTCCAGTGTCCATGACATCAGAGACACTGGGCTCACTGCTAAAATCTAAAATATCTAAAACCACATATTCTTTGGGAATGTGTTCTAAATCTTCTAAACGTCATTAACATATATCTTTTTGCAAAAGGGGCGAAGTGTTCCTTTAAGACCTCCATAATGCACTGCCTAAGTTGCACCTTTCTGACAAATTTGTTGGTGAACTTGTAAAAGTGAGTTTGCATTGCTCAGGAGAGATGCAAGCTGGGTTACCAGAACACAACTCATTATTGCTTCATTCAAAACTAAACATATAACCAGTAAGACGCCCTGAGGGCCTCGCCCCTAAAGGGCGAGGTCATGTGCGTGCACGCATCCGCCTGGATGACGGCAGACTACTGGGCGAGCGCTGGAGCTTTGGCATGGGTCAGATCAACATATGGAATGAATTATATATTGGCCATATATGGAGTGTGTCTTGTGTACAGGGTTTGATTAGGTCAGATCAACATGAGGTCAGAACAGGTCAGCTCCATATGTGGAGATCTAAGGTTTTGATAAGGGCCCAGGTAGGGCCGGGCCTTATACATTTTCGGGCCTGTTGAGAAATCTAGTTTTCGCCGGCTGCCGGGCGTGGCTGCAATAATAACTTTGGGGCGGGCCCGTCTATAGTTTGAATGTCAATCATCAGTCAAAAGGGAGACATCGAAGAGGAAGGACGGGTGGGGGAGAATCAACATAGACCAGGTCAGCTCCATATATGGACATCTAAGGGTTTGAGTTCAGATGTAGAGTTGCTGGCTGCAGACTCCATACAGTAGATCTAGGTGATGATCCAGTCTCCATGTATGGCTACCCAGAGTTTGATGAGGTCAGTGTCGTGATTTTTATATATGAAGACGGCCATATATGGAGCGTGAGGGACTGAGGGCCATATATGGTGGCGTGACGTGTCATGAAGCGTGAGGGACTGACGGCCATATATGGTGGCGTGAGTGACAGAACGACGTACAGGTTTTGCAGGTTTTCATAGTAATCTGCAACCTACTGTCTCTCATCCAAACTGTCACTCACAAATCCTGATCGTCAGTTCAGAACAGGTCAACTTGTTGAAGACCAAAGACAGATAACAATATAAAAAAATGGGAAAGGCAATTTCAAAAGTCTGAAAAAATGTGATTTAGCAAATCCATTTCTTTCTCTCTGCTATACAAACCCCCTGGTGCACTGCAGGCCTTTGTTCTCATCCAATCAGATACAGCTGTGAAAGCCGTGCTCTGCAGGGATAGCTGGGGTCATCCCAGCGGATGTTTCATCCCATCCTGCTACTGGTGCCCTGAGGGCCTGGGCACGGAGCACGAC